>NW_006399811.1:8756234-8758928 GCF_000299155.1 Elephantulus edwardii | reverse complement strand
CCTCTATGAGATGGATTGATTCGGTGACTGGGGTAATCGGGATGGGTGTGTCAGAGGCGGTGCGGTTGGCACAGGATAGAGCAGGGTTTAGCGGTGTTGTGCATGGGGTCGCTATGAGTCGGAAACGACTCGACGGCACATAACAACAACAACAATCTACCTGTCAAATGATATTTGACAAGCAAACCAACTCTATTATATGAGGATACACAGCATCTTCAACAAATCCTGGTGACAAAACTGGACATCTGCAGAAAAGTGAAACAGGATTCATATCTCACACCATATAAAAAAAGCTACTTAAGGTGGATCAGAGACCTAAGGTTATAATTCAAAACTATAAAGATAATAAAAGAAAAAATGGGAACAAATTTAAAAGCTGTAACCTACAGCATAAATAGCCTTCCAAACATAGCCCGAAACGTATAATAATTTAAAAAAGCATAATAAAGTGATGATAAAATCAATGAGTGGGAATATCTTAAAATCAAAACCCTCTCCAATAAGGTGAAAAGCAACCCTACAGAGTAGGGAAAAATATGTGGCAATGACATTATAAACTCATAACTAGAGTCTACAGAATACTACAGGACTGTGAAAAAGAAAAAACTGATAACCCAATAGCAAAATGGGCAAAATACATGAAAAGACTCTTCACAAAGGATGACATGCAGATGGCTAACAAACACATAAAGAACTGCTCAAAATCACTAGCAATCAGAAGGATGCAAATCAAAATAACAATGAGACACCATTTCACTCTAGCAGCACTAGCAAAGTTTAGTAACACAGCAAACAATAAATGTTGGAGAGCATGTGGAAAGATTGGCACCCTCACGGGATTGTAATGTTGCACAAGCACTATGGAAGGCAGTTTGGTGATTCCTCAAAAAGCTGAGTATGAAAATTCCATATGACCCAGGTTTGCACTGCCTGGGAATATATCCCAAGGAAATCAGAACTGAGACAAGAATGGACATGTTTTGTTTGTTGTGTGCTATCGTGGAGACTACAACTCATAGTGACCCTATGGACAATAGCTCTGAACCCTGCCTTATCTTGAGCTAATCTCACTGTCTCTGACACACTGCCCCCATTGCCACAGTTACTGTGTCAATCCATCTCATCCAGGGTCTTCCTCCTCTGTGCTATCCTTCCACCCTTCTAAGTTTGATGTCCATCTCTAAGGACTGATCCCTCCTGGCAACATGCCCAAAGTATGTGAGACGGAGCTTCAAAATTCTACCCTCCAAGGAGAAACTTGATTTCAGCCTCTATATTCAAAGCATACACAACAGCAAGAAAATGGAAACAGCCCAATACCCATCAACAAACAAATGGATTGAGAAATTGTGGAACATTCACACTATAGAATACTATGAGGTACCAAGGAACAATGATTTTGTATGCTATTAAATATGGGAAACTCTAGAGAGCAGTTTGCTGAAATAACTTAGTCACATAAGGACAAATATTGCAAAAGATTGCTATTATAAAAATAGGACGATAATTGAGTAAGATGCATATAAATGTTTTAAAGGGAACAAGGGGAAAGGGTGGGGGAAAATAAATGGAAAGGGTAGGAAAAACAGGATAGCAGAGGTTAGTGAGCGGAAAAGGGGTGAAGGCATAGGAAAAAATCCATAGAGACATAAAGAAACAAGGTGATAACAGGCATAGATGAATAGTAATTATAGAAAATATAACATATATGAATGATTCATATATACATAATATATATGAATGATTTTATGTATACAAAATACAATGTACATTAATCAAATGCAATGTATATGAATGACTATATGCAAATAAAAAAGGAGCACATGTCAGCACATTGATTGCTGAATAGACTTTATTTTTTAAAGAGTAAAAAAAACTGACTAATTGGCAGGAGGATAGATTACAGAGACAACTATCATTAGAAACAAGGTCTCAGCAGGATTGTGGCCTTAAAAGGGGTGACTCTTCAAAAATGAATCTTGCCATAATTACAAGTTGAAAGAAAAGAAAGATAAAAATAGAAAGGGGGGAATGACTAAGAGAGAGGAAGGAAAAAGAGGGACTTGAAATAAATTTATGAGACATGATCTTGCAAAACAATAATACTAATAAAAGAAGATACCTGGAAACTCACATATTTTCTTTGACAAACTTCTGCCATGTGATAAGGCCATTCATAACACTATGCAGCTGCTTCTTTGCAGACTCTTCACACTGTTCCAAATCCTGTTTAAACTTATTAAGTAAATCTCTCCATTTCTGTGTCAACTTCTGCAACAGTGCAAGATCTGCAGTGTCCTAGAAAAATTCAAGGACGCAAACAATTTAGCAATGTATTCATGTTGTGGTTGTTGTTGTGTACTGTCTAGTTGGAACCAACCCATAGCTCCATAACTCTGGCATGGTTTCAGAGGCTATTAATCACATGGGAAGAGATTGCTCATCCTTCTCCCGTGGAGCAGCTAGTGGATTTGAAATGCACACCTTTGGGATTACAGTGCAACTTCTTACCTCTAGGCCACCAGAGCTCCCATGTATTCATGTAGAAAAGTAAACTATGCAGCACTGAAAAACAAGGAACTCATGAAATATTATGCAAAGTGGATGACCCTAGAGGACAGTATGCTGAGTGAACTATCTCAGTCACAAAAGGACAAATATTGCATAGGGCCACTCTTGTAAAAGAGGACA
>NW_006399811.1:8748351-8750066 GCF_000299155.1 Elephantulus edwardii | reverse complement strand
TGATGTTGAGCATCAATCCATATTGAAGAGTGCAGTCCTTGACTTTCTGTAGCAAGCACTTTAGTCTTTTTCCGTTTCAGCAAGCAATGTTGTATCATCTGCACAACACAGGCTGTTGATGAGTCTTCCTCTAATCCTGATGCCACATTTCACTCATAAAAAGACCTGCTTCCTGAATGATCAGTTCTGCATATAGATAGAAATGGTATAGAGACAGGATGCATCCCTGACACACTCCTTTCTTGAATATGAAGCACACAGGGTTTCCTTTTTCTGTTCTGAGGACTGCTTCTTAATCCAAGTATAGGTTTCACATTAGCACTATCATGTGTTCTGGGATTCCCATTTTCCTCAAAGTGAGTCCTAATTTGTATGGACAAGATTTTCTTTCCTTTTCAAAATAAAACTCATTTTCCTACAGGTCTCTCATGAGAAGTAGAGTGGTACAGAGGCAAGAATAGCAAATACAAAGCCACAAATGTCAGGTCTGAATCTTAGGCATTTAATGTCTGTTTAACTTTGGGAAGAGTCTATTTGAGACTAATTTTAATTATACAAAAAAATAAATACTATGAAACATATCCTACAATATGGGTTAAATGAAATAGAAAATGGAATGGTTTACAGCAACAACATACCAAATGTCATTCTCTCCTTTTTATTCTATGGTGCTCACTGAATTTTACCCCAAATTTGTATAGAATGGGCCAAAAATAGAACATTTTCTATAAACACAGCTACTTATAAGTTATTTCATTTTAGATTAAGCCTTAAATATAGAATAGTGACTCTATATTTTCATTGTTATTAAAGTTAGGTAAGCTGCTTAAATTTGATTGCAATTTAAAAAATTTGAATAATTTTTCTTTTTACTCTACTCACAACAAAATTCAAACAGAAAACTACAACTGAAAATCTAAAATTTAGCAAAAGCACTTTGTAGTTTCAACACTCAATACCCACAATTTTCCCCTCATACCTTAAGTTACTCAATTTACCTTTGTTGATATCAGTATGATGAAATGTTTAGTGTATTTAGTCCAGGCTTTTTCATTGAGGTAAATTCTTTTAGCCAATATAATTTTATTTCTTACAATAACCTATAAAAATATATTCTATAATTAGGAATATAAAACATTGATAAACCCAAATAAATTTCATTTACATGTTAATTTTTCATGGAATCATTAACTCAACAAGTACCTCTTACTTAAACCATGAGTTAATCTGAATCATAAACATTTCTTAAACCTACATAAATATCTTATAAAACTACCTGAGCTGAAATTAGATCAAAATAATACTATATAACAAGAGTTGTCAAACAATTTGGTCACAAGACCCCTCTCCATTCTGTATGTGTATGTGTGTGTGCGTGTATATTTAAAAAATATTATTTTACAGTAGTTTACTTACAAAGATCATATACCTTGGTTTTTACACCCAATCTTTCCCATCTCCTGTAGCCACCTCTCCCTCCACCCATCTAATTGTGCGACCCTATGATTAGCATACACACACACACACACACACACACACACACACCCCTCTGCCCATCTTCACTGTTCTGCTCCCCTGTCCTTGGATCCTTCATACATGTTCTACAATAATGCTCTTAAACAATATTTGTCTTTATGGGACTGAGTTAGTTCATTTAGCATAATGCTCTCTAGTCCCTCCCAAGTTAGGTAGTGATTTATAAAATCTTTGCTCCT
>NW_006399811.1:8744976-8746470 GCF_000299155.1 Elephantulus edwardii | reverse complement strand
GCATAGTTGCCTCTCAAGTGGGTTTTCAGAGGCAGGGCATCCCATGGAACGAAATTGCATCTCTTTCTCCCATGACGTGGTTTATGGATTCAAACTGCATGCAATAAACCTTTTTACCACTAAGCCATCAGAGCTTCCTCTTTAACAAATGGTGCTGGCAAAACTGGATAGCTACTTACATAAATTTGAAACAATCTCCTATTTCAAGACCATATACAAAAACTAACTCAAGATGGATCAAAGACCTAGCTATAAAAACAAAAATTATAAACATTATAAAAAAAACTGGAGAAACTTATAAACCTTAATTGATGGCATAAATAAAATATAAAAGAAAATACACAATCAGTGTAGAATAAATTAGATGACTGGAATTTTCTAAAATAAATCTTTCTATGCATTCAAAGTCTTCTCCAAAAGAGCGAAAAAAGAGCATACAGATTGGGGAAAATATCTGGCTATGACATATTTGACACAGAAGTTATGTCTAAAATTTATAGAAAATTCTAACACCTCATGAAAAAGATAATACATTTACAAAATGGGCAAAAGATATGAAAAGACATTTCATCAAAGAAGCTACTTAGATGAGATGATCAAAACTTACACAAAAAAATGATAAAGATCTCCTTGTTGTTACATGTTGTTGAGTCAAATACAACTTATAGTCATCCTATGAAGAGCAGAACAGTCTTGTCCTAACCTGTGCCATCCTCACCATCTCTGTGATAATATGGAGCCCACTGCTGCAGTCAGCATGTCAGTACATCTCATTGGAGGTCTTATTTCTTTTGCTAATCCTCCACCTTTCAAAGGATGCTATCCCTTTCCAAGGAATGGCCTCTTCTAGGAAAATGTCTAAGAAAGGTATGAGAGATGAAGCTTTGCCATCTTTGCCTCCAAAGAGCATTCTGTCTGTACCTTTTCCAAGACATATCTGTTCATATCTAGAGAGATACAAATTAAAACAACAATGTGATAATATCTCACCATAGTAACAGTAGTAAAGTTCAATAAGACAAGAACAACAAATTCTGGCATAAATGTAGAGAGACTGGAACACTTATAGTAGAAACACAGAATGGTACAAACACTATGGGAAGCAGTTTGGCACTTCCTTTAGAAATTAGGAATAGAAATGCCACTTGGTCCACAAGTAGGTATATATATCTCAAAGAACTAAGAGCTGCTACATGAGCAGCTGTATGCACACTAATATTCATTGCACTATTATTTACAATAGCAAAGAGGTAGAAACAACCCAAATGCTTTTCACTAAATGAATGGCTAAAGAAACTATGGCACATTAACACAATCTAAAAATCAAAGAATTCACAAAATACTATACAACAAAGATGCCTCTATGCACACCCATGTTTATTGTGGCTTTGTTCACAATAGCAAGGAGTTGGAAATAACCTAAGTGCCCATCAACAAACGAATGGATAGAGACGCTGTGGTATATTCACACAATGGAATACTACACTGCATTGA
>NW_006399811.1:8743414-8744866 GCF_000299155.1 Elephantulus edwardii | reverse complement strand
AAAGGGAAATGTGATTAGGTATTTTTGTCATGACGGGAGTCCAGAGCAAAGGCTGCATAGTGGAGTGGACCTGGGAGGAGGGATTGTAAAACAATGAAAGAATTTTTCTTTTACTTTTATAAGAGGGGAGTATACTGGGGGGGAAGGGTTGGGAAGGGAGAAAAGTGCAACAATGAATGAATGGAAATCCAAAGTCTTTGTAAATTTTCATTTAAATTAATATTAATTAATTAATTTTTTTGAAAGATGCCTCTAGAGAACATTATAGTATGTAAAAGAAAGGTTTACACACAAATAGAAGCATTTGTGTTTATGGTTTATACATAAATAGAAGGCTACCAGGAATATTAGAGAGAGAGGGAAGTAAAAATTAATACATAGATAAACTGGGTGAAGGGAAAAGTGATATATAAGAGATTGCTCAGATATGTAATCAATTACATTAATCAATTATGATTAATATTAAAAACCAAAATGTGCATGAAAGATGGAAGCAACTCAGATAAGGGATCTTCCTTGCCAGCCTGTGGCATACAAGAGAGAACTTGAAGGACTTTAGAAATGAAAGCTTTCCTACCATACAGGACAAGAAAGGACTTTAGGTACAAGTTGGCCTCCCCATAAGGGAATACTTTAAGTCTACAACTTATCAATAGCATCTTAAAGATAAAGAACTGTCAGCAACTGATGCAGGCACAACAGAAACAGCCTAATACATACCAAGAAGAACTTCATATGAAGAAAATTTAAAAATAAGCCTTCTCCTAATAAAGCAGATCAGACAGGGAGCCAAAAGAAATACTTTAACTATTAAAAGCTTATATTTAAAATTGAAGTTGTATTAAAAACTACTGAAGAAATTGCAAATGATGGAAGAAAGAACTGAAACCATAAATAAATCATCACAAGACAGAGGGGGTACAACCAACACTGGAAATAACAGAAATGCATGGAAATTGAATTCAGAATATTGAGGCTGAAATGGAAGGATTTTCCAATGTGCTGAAGGGATAAAAAAGCAGAACAGAAGAGAGGGAACAGTGAGTTTTAAGAACCTCAATGGAAACAAGAGATCAGAGGATAATGAAGAAAACATGAGAATCATGTGGGCTACCATCAAAAGGGACAATATATGTGATCAGAATTCCAGAATAGAAAACACTGAGAAAATTGTAGATGAGATACTAGAATAAAACTTCTCAGTTATCATGAAAAATTAGGAAATCTACATTCAAGAAGCTCAGTAAACTCCAAACAGACTAGACTCCAAAAGAAAAACATTAAGACATATCCTAATAATATGCTCCAAAATAAAAAAATAAGGATAGAATACTAAAAGCAGCATGAGAAAAATAAAGGGTCACCTCCAAAGTAGGAAAGAGACATTAGTGATAGAGCACTACTGGATTATGGCTTTGTTGTGTGCTGTGTGAGTCAGAACTAACCCATAGA
>NW_006399811.1:8739101-8742552 GCF_000299155.1 Elephantulus edwardii | reverse complement strand
TATATTTTAGTCTATTTTTTTCTTGATTAATAACAATAATTAAGGTTAAAAAAATTATGTGTTCAGGTGAAATAACCTTTAGAGCCAAATCATAGGTGGCTGAGCTCCAGATATCTCTTTCTGTCATTAATTGTTTAACATCACTCTCCATTCTTCCTCTCTGCAATGTATACAAATCGTGGTATTCTTCTACAATTCTAAAAGGAAAGTAAGAAACATCTATATAAAAAAAGTATTTTAAAACAATTTTGAAATTTAAGAAAAAATTGTTCCAAAATTTACTATTTTCTCTAAAAACTATCATAAATAATTGTAGTATAATTTCTAGAATCCATTATATTTTACACAGTGAAACAGAAAAAACATTTCATGTATAAATTTTAAAAAAAAAACTGTTGGTGAAAGTAAAATGCTCAATATACTGTTTCCCGCTGTAAATTCTTTTTACTTTATTTTTTTATCTGTTAACTAGAATTCTTAAAACATGTTGTTATATGCTGTCACGTTTACAACAACTCACAGTAATTCTATGAACAAAACTTCTAAACCTTGCCCTATCCTGAGCCAACCTTACTATCTCTGACACACCTAATCCCATTGTCACAGTTACTGGATCAATGCATCTCATCCAAAGTTTTCCTCTCCTGGGCTATAAACACCTGCCCTTCTGGCCTGAATCTCCTTCTCCAAGGAGAGGTCAAGGACAGGTCCCTCCTGGCAACATGCTCAAAGTATGTGAGTTGTTGTTATTACGTGCCATCGAGTTGCTTGCAACTCATAGCGATCATAGGTACAACAGCTCTAAAACCTGCCCTATCCTGGGCCAATCTCATTGTCTCTAACAGACCTAAGCCCACTTCTCCAGTCACAGAGTCAGTCTGTCTCATTGTGGGTCTTTGTCTCCAACACTGTCCCTCCATCCTTCTGAACATAATGTTTGTCTCCAAGGACTGGCCATGTGCCCAAAGTATGTAAGATGAAGCTTCAAAACCCTAGACTCCAAAGAGAAGCTTGGTTTCATCTTCTCCGAGACAGACCTATTTGTTTTCTTGGTGGGCTAGGGTATGTCCAAGACTCTTCTCCAGCACCACAACTCAACAGTGTCAATCCCTCATCTATCATCCTTGGTTATTGTCCAACTCTCTGATGGATAGCAAGTAATTGTGAAGATCGTGGCCTGGTTCAGGCACATCTCAATTTCCAGACTGACACTGTTGCTCTTTAGTATTATAGAGAGGTCCTTGGCAGCCAACTTTCCCAATGCAATTTGTCTTTTGTTTTCATAATCCTTGCCTCCAAAGAGCAATCTAGTTTCACCCTCTCCAAGAAAGATCTGTTTGTTTTCTTGGAAATCCATGGATTGGATTAATATTCTTCTCCAGCACCACAACTCAAAGGCATCAATTCTTCTGTCATCCTTATCCACTGTCCAGCTTTCAGATGTATAGAAAGCAAATGAGAAAATCATGACCAGGATAAAGCATTCCTTAGTCCCTAGACTGACACTGTTGCTGTTGAGTACTCAGAAGAGGTCCCTGATTAGTAGATTTTCCCAGTGCAACTCACCTTTGATTTCCTGACTGTGGCATGGGGAGTGCTGATTATAGATTCAAGCAAGATGAAATTGTTAACAACCTCAACCCTTTCTCTATCTCTCATAATATTGCCAACCACACCGGTGGTGAAAATATTTGTTTTCTTGATCTTGAGAAGCCACATTGAAGGTTGCAGTCCTTGACCTTCTGCAGCAAACACTTCAAGTCCTCCTTAGTTTCAGCAAGCATGGTTGTGTCGTCCACATAAGTAGGTTATTGAAAAGTCTTTCTCCAATCTTAATGTCACACTCTTCTTCATAAAGTCCAGCCTCCCAAATAATCTGCTCAGCATCTACACTGAAAAATGTATGGAAAAAAAGGATATCCCTAACACACTCTCCCTTTTTCCCTTTATTTTTTTATTGGTTTGCTCACAAAGTTTATGTACATACACTGTTTTTCCTTTATTTTTTTATTGGTTTTCTCACAAATTTCATATATATATTGCATTTCCAATTATTCTTCATTCACATTGTGTTTCATACAATCATTCTCATGCATTATGTTTTATAAAGTTAATAACCACAGGACCTTTCTCATCATTACCCTGTCTTTTCATCCAATCCTTCTCATTTTCTTCCCCACCTCCCTCCACTCACTAAACTGTACAATCCTATGGTTTCACCCCTACTCATCCTCAGCCTTCTCTACCTTGAGTTCCCATACACGTTTTACTAGTCATCCTTGTATTTTTACAAAAAATGGTTTTGTGCAGTATTTGTCCTTATGAGACTGAATTAGTTCACTCAGCACAATGTTCTCCAGTCTCTCCCAAGTTATGTAGTATTTTTCAAATTATTGCTTCTGAGTGTTGCACAGTATTCCATTGGGTAAAGATACTACAATTTCTCAATTTATTGGGTTGTGGTTGGACATTTGGGCTGTTTCCATGTTTTGATCATTCACATCATTTATTACTTGCTGCCCTACTAAACATTGCCACTGCTACTGGAGCGAGATAATGTCTCATTGTGGTTTTGGTTTGCATCTCTCTTGTTGCCAGTGATTATAAGCATTTGTTCATGTGTCTGTTGGCCACCTGAATGTCTTCCTCTTTGAAAAGTCTTTCCATGTCTCTTGTCAATTTTGTAATGGGGTTTTCAGTTTTTTTTTCTGGAAGTTCAGGAATATTCTGTAAGTGTTTGTTATGAGACCCTTGTCTAAGACACTATTGCCAAATGTTTATTGCCAGTCAGAAAGCTTTCCTTTTTCCATTTTGGGAAAAGATTTTGATGAATACAGAGACTTAATCTTTAGAAAGTCCCATTCATCAATTTTATCCTCTCTAGACTGTGCATTTCTGGCTGTATATGGCAGCTTCTGACTGTATTTGGTAGTCTCTTTTTCTGAACCCTGCAGTGTTCCTTTGCTTTGTTCAGACAACAGCTTCCTAGTCTAGCTATAGGTTTCGAATGAGCACAACCAAGTGTTCTGGAATTTCCATTCTTCTCAATGTTAGCCACAATTTGTGTGAATCACAACAAACAAATGTCTTCATGTAGTCAATAAAACGCAAACAGACATCCTCCTGGTACTCTTTGCTTTCAGCCAAGATCCATCTGACATCAGCAATGATATTGTTATGCCCTGGCTTCTTCTAAAACTTGCCTGTGTTTCTGTCAGTTTTGTGTCAGTGCCCTATTCTAGTTGTTTTTGGATAATCTTCAACAATATTTTGCTTTCACATGATATTAATAATATTGTTCAATAATTTCTGCATTCTGTTATATTATGTTTTTGAGTAATAGAAATAAATATGGGTCTGTTCCCATTAGTTGGCTAGATAGCTGTCCTTAAGATTTCTTGTATAACCTGGTGAGTGCATCCCAGGGCTGCATCTGTTTGTTGAAATATGC
>NW_006399811.1:8735784-8737986 GCF_000299155.1 Elephantulus edwardii | reverse complement strand
ACTTGCACATGAGTGCAAAAGTTATACTGCATTGAAAAACAGTGAACTCATGAAATATTTTACAAAATGGGTGACCCTGGAGGACATTATACAGAGTGAAATATCTCAGTCATGAAAGTACAAATACTGCATGGTGCCACTGTTGTAAAGCAGGACTGACATCGGTGTTGGAAGGAAACTAAGAGGGGATAAATAATGTATACTGCATTGAAACAGATGAAGGAGAGAACTCTTTAGGAGGAATATATGAGTAGTATTATTGTCATGACAAGAATCTAGAATGAAAGCTACATAGTGGATTGGACTGGAAGAGGGATTGTATAACAATGAATTTTTTTATTTTATTTTTTTTTTTACTTTTCAAAGAGAAAAGTGAACTGTGGGGTAAGGGTGGGCAGGGAGAAAAGTACAACAATGAATGAATAGAAATCCAAAGTCTCTGTAAATGTTCATTAAAATAAAATTTTTTAAAAAAGAAATGCTGAGCTAGTTCATCCCTTTTGATTTTCCAACTTCAGCTCTTTGCACATTTCACTTTGCTACTTTGCTTTTTCTTCCTGAGCTGTCCTTTGAAATCTTCTGTTCAGTTCCTTAACTTCCTCATTCCTCCCCATTGCCTTGGCTTCTCACTATTTTAGTGCAAGATTCAGTGATATCAGGATTAGGGGAAGACTGAGAAAGATGGGTTAAATAATGTATACTACATTGTAACTGATGAGGGAGAAAACTGTTTAGACGGGATATGTAATTAGGTATTTTTGTCATGACAGGAGTCCAGAGCAAAGGCTGCATAGTGGAGTGGACCTGGGAGGAGGGATTGTAAAACAATGAAAGAATTTTTCTTTTACTTTTCCAGGATAGTAGTGTACTTGGGGGAAGGTTGGGAGGGGAGAAAAGTGCAACAATGAATGAATGGAAATCCAATGTCTCTGTAAATTTTCATTGAAATTAATAATTAATTTGAAAAAAGAAACAAAGAGAAAAGTGAACTGGGGGAAGGGGTGGGCAGGGAGGAAAATGTGCAACAATGAATGAATGGAAATTCAAAGGCTCTATAAACTTTCATTAAAATTTCAATTTAAAAATTTGTTGTTGTTGTTGTTGTTAAGTGCCACTGAGTTGTAGACAACTCATAGCAACCCTATGAACAAAAGACCTGAACACTTGTGTAACTTCATCGTTTCTCCAAATTCATACGGTTTCCAGAGGCAAGATATTTCTGAAGTCGATGCCACTCCTGCTTCCAAGCCTGTTTTAATCGGGGAGCTCCATCAAACACTGTCCACCATGGGTAACTATTACCGCATAAGACATATCGGGTCACAGTGTTCAGCATTACAACAACCACGAGTTACCTCTGTACAGCAAATGGACTGACCAGTGCTATACCACTTGAATGTTTGACCAAAATCAATTAAAATCAGGTCTGAGGGCCGCAGATTGAAATCACCCACCTTTGGTTTGGCAGCACTGCTTTCTGTTCATTAGGCCAACTGAGTTCTCTCTATGTTGTTGCTGTTAAGTGCCATCGAGTCTTGGATGACTCATAGCAACCCTATGAATGAAAGACCTGAACATTTGTATAACTTCCATCATTTCTCCAAGTTCATAGGGTTTCCAAAGGCAAACTATTTTGGAAGTGGATGCCACTTCTGATTCCATGCTTTTAATCACTTAAAAAATGAAGTTTTGAAAGCATAATATCTCAAAAGATAAGGATATAACTTACAGGATTTAGAGTTCATAATAATATATTCTTAGTTAGTCCACAAATAACTTTAAAAAATATAGAATGTTCCATTGTGTGAATGTACCATAATTTCTCAATCCATGCTATTGTGGTTGGACATTTGGGCTGTTTCCATGTTTTGCAATGGTGAAAATCACTGGTATGAAAATTGGTGTACAAGTCTCTGTGGAGGGGGGGGCTGGGATCCAATGTGAGGGGCAATATAGATAAATTTTGTAGGTAAACCAGTAAAAAATAAAAAAAATAATTGAAGAAAATTAAAAAAGGGAAAACAAATAGGTCTGAGGGACTGAACACCAGTGATCAAAAACCAGGTAAGTTGTGGGATCATATAAAAGGTATCATCCATGACGAAAGCATTTCAGACCAATAGGCAAACACATGAAAAAGGAAGAAAGGATGAAAATAAACTATTACATCTCCAAAAAATGAAAAAAGAACAGAAAACAAAC
>NW_006399811.1:8717520-8735629 GCF_000299155.1 Elephantulus edwardii | reverse complement strand
TCTCAAGCTGAAAGAACTGAAAAACAAATTTAAGCCTTGTGTCACAATATTGAAAGATTCTATGGGCAATATATTGAATGACCCAGAAAGCATCAAAAGAAGATGAGGAGAATACACAGAAGCACTGTACCAGAAGAATCAATTGACAATGAAAAACTTGACTGATGCTATTGTTCATAATATTAAAAAACTACAGTAGTATTATGTCAAATGAAAATTTCTGTATACAGATGGCAGTAATATAGTTTCACTGTTGAGCAATTTTTTTTTTATTCTTCAGCTAAGACAGCAGAAGAGATGATTTATTGTTCACGTGACATCCAACCACAACTAAGCAGAGTTAGTCCAGAATATCATAGGTCCAGGGCAACAGATCAAAAGGGCCTGATTTCGAAGGAGGAAAGTGGGCCTCTCAGGTGTTCATGGCGATCGAATGGCAATGGACCTTCTAGATCCCTTGAGTCAGAAGTTCTAGACAGAAGCATGCAGTCCAGTTGGTGTCCAATCAGCGTCCCCAGCCTGTGGCATTCTCTACTCCTGCCGCTGTGGTGTCTGCGGGTGCACACGCTCACGTCTACTTGGACCTCTGCCTCATCTTTCTTCTTTTACGCTTCAGCCTGCACATTAGCTTTTTCCTTCACTTAGCCCTCATGGTTCGGAGGTCTCGAACAAGATGGCGCTAAGGTGTACTGTTAAGCAATTTTCCCCACATGAAATTAGAATTGGTTTTTTATTACAATGCTGATATTGTAACAGCATTCTTCCCACGTCTCTTTGATTCCTATTTCTATTCATCTTTGTAGTCTCTCCCTTTCTGGTTTTGTTTTGGTTTGGTTTGGTTTTTGCGAGAAAAACTTCTATTTAGAATTCGCTAGCTGGACTCAGTTTAGATGATCCCAATTTTGTTGGCAACATTCAAAGCATCATAGTCAGGAGCAAGTCAAACACAGGCCTTTTTCTCTCCATCAGGCCTAATCAAAGTGTTGACCTAATGTCGTAAGAGCTTCTTTATAGCTTGTTTAATTTGGTGCTGTTGGCTTCGACATCCACAATGAACACAAGTGTGTTGTTATCTACTATCTTCTTCATGGTTGACTCAGTGGTCAGGGGAAATATGATGATGGCATAGTTGTCAAGTTTGTTTCTCCTGGGCACACTCTTCCAGGGGTATTTGGGCTGCCTTCGGAGTCTCCGCATCTTAGGTTGCCGGGAGGTGGGTGACGTGTGGATCTTTTTCTTTCTTTCTTTTTTTTTGGCTGTGGATGCCCTTCAGAACAGCCTTCTTGGCCTTTAATGCCTTTGCTTAGGCTTCAGGTTTGGGAGAGTAAGGGGCTTCCTTCTTTGCTTTCGGTGCCATCTTCATAGAAAAAAGCTCCCTTTCTGTCTTTTATCCTTGAGCAAATGATGTCCTTTGATCTTTTAAGGAGTGATGGCCTCCCTTTTGCTCACCTCATAATCGTATCTATTGTTTAGTTAAAAGTTGAGCCATGAGTTGAACTAGGCTCAAAGGATGCCTTAGGGTTATTGTTTCAGGGGTTCTACCACTCTCTATCATACAAGTAAGCCTGACCATTTGTACATTTTTAAATTTTGTTTTACATTTTTGTCCCACTTTATATAATATTCTCTACTATTATCCTGTTCACAGTGACCAGCACTAGTAACTGGGCACCACCATCTAGTTCTGCTCTCAGGGTCACGGACATCAACATTTCCATGATTCAATAATATGGACTGTTTCCATCAAAGGATGGTAGAAGGAATACACTGAGTCAATAACCAAAAAAGACTGGCAGACACAGAACCATTTTAGCAAAGAGCCTATTATTAAGAACCAATGATGATGAAGGAAGAAGTTCAAACTGCAGAAAGCATTAGCAAAATATAAGGCCCCATGAATTAATGAGATACCAATTGCCATGTTTCATCAAACAGATGCAGGGCTAGACATATTCACCAAACTATAACAGGAAATCTGGACAGCAGCCACTTGGCCAGCCAACTGGAAGAGATTCATATTTATCTTCATTTAAAAAAAAAGTCTACCAGAGAGGACTTCTGGCAGGGTGAGTTTCCCTACTTGATCCTGTAGCAAAGAGGTCCCCAGGAAAAATGAATCTTCCTGTCTGCCTGAGGACCAGAGAAAGCTTTAGCCAGGATGAGTTGCTCTATCCAACCCTGGAGCAGTAAGGTCCCCAGGAAAAATGAGACTTCCCAGGCACCTTGAGATCAAAGAGGACTTTAGGCAGGGTGAGTGGCCATATCCACCCCCAGAGCAGAAAATATCCCAGGAAAAATGGCCAGCCTTGGGACCAGAGTGGGCTTCTGGTAGAGTGAGGTATTCTACCTACCCCTGTAACAATAATGTCCCCAAGAAAGGTGAGTCTTTTTACCTGCCCTGGGACCAGAGAGGACTTCAGCCAGGCCAAGTTGTCCTACCCACTTCTGGAGCACTGAAGTTGACCAGAGAGGATTTTAGGCAAGAAAAGTTGCCTTACACCCCCTGGAACATCGAGTTCCCTAGAAAAGGCACAATTCCTGCCTGCCCTGGGACCAGAAAGAATTTAAGCACAGCAAGTCACCCTACACACCCCTGGAGCAGTTAAGATCCCAGACAAGGAGAGTAGCCTGAACTGGGCCCTGCAACAACCTAAGCAAGAAAACCTCTATTATGGCAACGACAAGAAAGAAGCCAACTACCTCAAACTCTCTACAAAACCAAATTAAGATATGACCTTCACCCCCAAAAAAGTGATTAAACGACAGGGTCAGTAGATCTTTTGAAGGAGGAAAGGCTAAGGAAACTTTCTGAAACATAATTCAAAAGAACAATGAGCAAGTATTTTCACTGGATGAAAGTTAAAAGTCACAAAGAATTGCAGGAAGCTACAAGCAAAACTCAAGAGATAGTTAAAAAAGCAATACAAGGCAAAGCAAATAAAATGAATGAAGCCTTAAAAATCCTAGAAAAATAAGAAACAACAATTCAGAATATTAAAACCAACATCTCAGAAGTTATCAACCTGTTAGAGGGACAGATGAGTAGAATAGAAGAGATGGAACACAGAAGGAATGAAATAGAAGATAGAGCTCTCAGCCCTGATCTGCTAGAATGAAAAGCAGAGTTTAAAAAAGGGAAGGGAAATGAAGAAAGCCTAAGAGTAGCCTCAGACACCATCAAGAGGAATAACATACATGTAATTGGAGCTACATTGGCCTAGTGGAAAGGCAGTTATGCTACCAAGTCGAAGGTGGGTGATTTTCATCTGCGGTGCTTGGTCAGGTTCAAATTGTTTTCCTGTCAAACATTCTTCTAGGTGGTTTAGCACTGGTCTGTGCATTGCTGTACAGAGGTAACTCGTGGTTACTGTGATGCTGAAGACTGTGACACTGATGTACCAAACGTGGTAATGGGTACCCCTGGTGGACAGTGTTGACTGGAGCTTCCCAACTAAAACAAGCCTGGAAGCAGGAGTGGCACCCACTTTCGAAATGACTCGCCTCCGGAAACTCTATGTATGAACAGTGCTCAGGCCATTCATTCATAGGGTCGTTATGAGTCTTTTACGACTTGATGGCACTAAACAAAAACAACAACAATTGGAATTCCAGAACAAGAAGACGGGGGAAATGTAAAAGGCACTGAAAAAGTTGTAGAGAGTTACTAGAAGAACATTTTCCAGGTATCATGAAAAATAAAAAAATATGCATCCAAGAAGCTATGTGAATCCCAAATAGACTAGATCCCAGAAGAAAAACACCAAGGCATATCGTAGTCAGAATCGAAGACAAGAAGAGACTTCTGAAAGCAGCTAGAGAAAAACAAAGGATAACCGTAAAGGACAAGCAAATAAGATTAAGCTCTGATTTCTCAACAGAACCCATGTAAAGAAGACAGCTGAATAGTTTATATCAAATACGCAAAGAACACAAATGCCAACTGAGAATACTGTACCCAGCAAAACTGTCCATCAAATATGACAGAAAGATAAAGACATTCTCAGAGAAGCAGAAACTAAGGTAATTCGGAAAACAAGACCAATGTTGCAAGAAATATTAACCGAAGTCCTTCCCACAGAGATACCACAGAAAAGTGGACTGATCAAGTAAAAAGCAATAACACAAAAAAGAACCCAACAAAATGACAACAATAAAACTTTGCCTCTTGATAATTACACTGAAGATGAATGACTGAAATGGAACATTGAAAAGGGAGTAGGGGCGAAGGGGAAGGGTGAAAGCAAAAAGATGAGGATGTGCAGGGGGTTTTACAATTTGATGGGGGCGGGGAGGGAAATTGAAAGACTCTGTTCTGGAAAATAATGTATTCAAATTTTGTAAATAATGTATTCAAATTCTGTAAATAATCCAGAATAATAATAATAAAGAAAAAAGCAGATTGGATAAAAAACCAAAATCCATCAATATGTTGTCTACAAGAGACACACCTGAAAAATGAAGATACAGACAGGCTAAAAATAAAAGGTTGAGGAAAAAACATATCAAGCAAGTGGCAACAACAACAACAACAAAAGCAGAAGTAGCAATGTTGCTCTTTGATAAAATGGACTTCAGAGTAAAAATCATTATAATTTACAAGGACAGACACTAAAATGCTTAAAGGGTCAATAAAACAAGAGGGTATAATCATAATAAATATCTATCCATCAATTATAGAGCTGCAAAATACACAAAACAAAGGTTAACAAAACTAGAAAAAAGAAATAAATACTACTGGGATAGTCACAGGACATCTCAGCACACCATTCTCAAGGAAAGATAGGACAACTCAACAAAGATGCTGAAAAATGACACTATACAATACTCCAAAAAAGATTAGTATACATTCTTCTCCATGGTACATGGAACATTCTCCAGAATAGATTATATTTTAGGTTACAAAGCAAGCCTCAATAAATTAAAAAAAATGTTGAACACAGCTTTTTTTTTTCAGACCACAATGCTATAAAATTAAAATCAACAAGAGGATAAAAACATGCACCTGAAAACTAAGTAACACTCTGCTTGAACACGAGTGAATAACAGAAAAAATAAAATATAAAAGAAAAATGTTTCTTTAAACAAATGATAATAGGAAAAACAACTTAATCAAAACCTCTGGGATACAGTAAAAAGCAGAATTCAGAGGTCATTTCAGACCAATAGGCAAACACATGAAAAAGGAAGAAAGGATGAAAATAAACTATTACATCTCCAAAAAATGAAAAAAGAACAGAAAACAAACCCAACAATCTCTAAAAGAAAGAAATCTAGGGAAAAGACAAATGAACAGAAAACAGAAAAAACAACTAAAACTATAAACAGGACTAGGAGTTGGTTTTTTGAAAGGGTCAATAATAAAATCAACAAACCATTGGTAAAGCTAACAAAGAAAAAAAAAAGAAAAACCACAAATAATCCAAATCAGAAATGAAAGGGACCATTCCACAACAAAACCAAATGAAGTAAAAAGGCTAATAGAAGAATTTAATTAAAAAAATACACTCTAATAAATATGAAAATCTAGAGGAAATGTGCAAATACATGGAAACTCATAATCTACCCAAACTGCCACAGGTTAAAGTAGAACACCTAAAACAGATGCATCAAAAAAAAAGAAAAAACTTGAAGAGGTCGTTAAAAATAACTCCCCCCTAAAAGGGTCCTGGACTAGATGGCTTTACTAGCAAATTTTACCAAGCATTCAGAAGAGAACTGTCACCAATTCTATGTAAGTAATTTCAGAAAATTGAAAAATAAGGGACACTCCCAAATTCATTCTATGAAGCAGAAAGATCCCTAATATTAAATTCAGAAAAGACACTACCAAAATAGGAAACTATAAACTAATATCTCTCATGAACATAGATGCAAATGTCCTTAATGAAATTCTAGCCTACAGAATCCAACAACACATCAAAAGACTAATACATCATAACCAAATGGGATTCATAATAAGCATTCAGGGATGGTTCAACGTAAGAAAAGCAATAAATATAACCCATCACATCAATAAAACAAAGAATAAGAACCATATCACCGTAATCATAATTGATACAGAAAAGGCTTTTGACAAAACTCAGCATACTTTCCTGATAAGAACACTTAACAGAATAGGAATAGAGGCGAAATTCCTCAAGAATTAAGAGCACTCTAAATCAACAACCAATAGCATTCTTAATGGAGAGAGATTAAAGGTGTTCTCCTTAAAACAGTAACTTAGCAAGGATTTCCACTATGGAAGGCAGTCTGGTGCTTCCTTTAAAAGTTGGAAACAGAAATGCCATTTGACCTAACTCTCCCACTATTGGGAATATACCTTTAAGAAACCAGAACCATGACACAAGCAGATGTATGCATGACCTTGTTTACTTCAGCATTATTCACAATAGTGAAGAGATGGAAGGAGTCAGTGTCTGTCAACAAACAAATTGAAATAAAAACGGTGGTACAATAACGCAATGGAATATTTAACAGCATTAAAAAACAATGAACTTGTAAAACATGACACAACATAGATGAGTCTGGAAGACATTATGCTGAGTGAAATATCTCAGTCACAAAAGGACAAATACTGCATAATAACATTGTTTAAAAAGAGGATGGATAAAGGAAAACTGAGAGTAGGAAATGAACAGATAGATAATTAACACTACACTAGATGAAGGAAAGGACTATATGAAAGGAATTGATGATTAGTCATTATATATATGACAATCTGGAACAAGACATGCATTACAAAGTGAATTGGGGAGAAAGAGAGAAAAATATGTATCAATAAATGAATGAAAACCTATCCTTTTGTAAACTTTCACTAAAATCACAATAAAAAAAATTCTATAAAAAGGTGACCGAACAGAATGTGGAAATTATCCAACAACCTAATTAACATCACATGTAAGTAAAATATTACTAATCATCATTCAAAAGCAGCTAGAACAATAGGTTGACAGAGAACTGTCAGAAATTCAGTCTGGATTTAAAAGTAGCCATAGCACAAGAGATAATCACTGCTGGTGTATGATGTATCTTGACTGAAAGCACAGAATACCAGAAGAATGCCTATTTGTGTTTCATTGACTATATAAAGACATGCAATGTTAGCTTAAATTTGGCTCTTTTAGCTGTTACCTTAGGCCCCTCTGGTCTCCAGCTACCTTAACTGCAAACACATGGTCTTGCAAATCACCAACCACTGTGAGACTAGGAAAAGAGAGAGAGAACTTCGCACACTGGGTGGCAAGATTTGTGGGAGACTGGAGCAAGATCCTGTGGGAGTGAGATCCTGGTGGCAAGATCTTGGTGATAGTGATGAAGAGAGTGTGGACTTGTGGAGAAATTGTGGAGAAACTGGCAAGGTGTAACCAAAGGAGCCCTGAAATAAAGGCCGCAGTTAAAGGTTTTTGCTGTTCTTTCTAGATAATGGAAAGAGAAGCTGACTTACAACTGCTCTGAGGCAAACCTTGCTGGATAGTTTGGATATGACTGATAAACTTAAAGCAGGGCTTTTAATAACTAAGGAAAAAACTAGTTGTTTTGTTATTAATCTGTCTTGGGACTTCTGGACTAACCGTGAATTTGCATTGGGTGATATTTTTTTGCCTCCTCTACTCAACTTATTCCCCTAGGAAACTCTACTCTCAGTACCACAACTGTGAGTAAAGTCTGTGAGTCAACAACATATAAATGAACATCTTGTTGCTGGTGTAGCTCTAGGGGCAACATGGGGCTGCTCTATGGGCTCTTTATCTGCTTTCTACTCTGAAACAGTGAGAGGCTGTGCTATATTCACCCCTTCTGGCCTTTTCAGAAAGATGTTCACAAGCCCTGTTCCCCATGTTCCATGTACAGTTCCTTTCGCAAGACATTTGACCGGGTGTATAATAACAAATTATGGCTGACTTTGAACAATGGGAATCCTAGAACACTTAATTATGCTAATGTAAAATTTATACCTAGACAAAGAAGCTTTGGTATGAACAGAGCAAGGGAAAATTGCTTGGTTTACAATCAGGAAATATGTGTGTCAGGGCTATAGCCTTTCTCCATGCCAATGCAATCTGTTTTTGGAAAAAAAAAAACACAACCATTCAAGAAGCTAAACTGTATGAAGAAGAATGTAATATCAGAGGAAGACTCATCAACAACTTATACAGATGACACAACCTTATTTGCTAAAAGTGAAGAGGACTTGAAATTCTTGTTGCAGAAGATCACAGACTATAGCTTTAAATATGGGTTACATCTCAACATAAAAAAAACAAAAATCTTTACCGCCAGGCCAATAGGCAATACCATGATAGCTGGAGAAGAAAGACATTATCAATTACTTCATCTTAAATGGATCCACAGTCAACATCCTTGGCACTAATAGCCAGGGAATTAAAATATGTATTACATTGAGAAGGCCTGCTGTCAGAGACCTCATCGAAGAGACAGTTTGATAACTAAGGTGCACCTGACACAAACTGTGATCTTTTCAATTATTTGCTATGCAGCTAAAAGCTTGACAATGAATAAGGATGGCCAAAGAAATACTAATGCCTTGGAGTGGTGGTAATGTTGACCAGTGCTGAATATCCCATAGATTGTAAAAAGAACAAATAGATATGACTTGAGAAAAGTAGACAGAGTGATTCTTGGAGGCAAGAATAGTGAAACTTCATTCCACATACTTCGGGCATGTTTTAAAAGCGGTCAGTCCTTGGAAAAAGATGGCATGCTTGGAAAGGTCAGCAAAGGAGGGGAATATGAGATGGACTGACACAGTGACTATGGCTCAAGTGTGTCAGAGTCAATGAAGAAGGCACAGGATAAGGCAGGGTTCCGATCAACTGTCCATAAGGAACTTGTTAGTCAAATTTGTGTCTTCTAGGTTGCAACACCCCCATGATACATCTTCAAGGATATGAACATGTACGGCCAAGCACAATCAATAAGAGTGCATCTAAATTCCAAAATCAATCTCCATAATAGTCTATGTGTTTCCTACTGCCAAAGGGGCCCTTTAGAGTAGTGAGAGAAGATCTTCACCCTGAAACCCACAGCGTCCCTTTTCAGCAGGAAGTAGCTAAGAGAATACGCCATCCCCTTTTCCTTATGACTCAGGGTGAAGTCTCTCTCAGGGAGGAGTGACAGGGAATGGCAAAGGACACACCGACAAAGGAGATTAATCAGAACTGACTTTGACAAGCACTGAGGCAATTGGACAATTAAAACAGACATTCGGATGGCGGGGAAGAAGAACAAACTGGGGAGGAGGGTGGAGAGAATGGTGCAGCAATGAAGGAGTGAAAGCCCAGAATCCCTGTGAATGTTCATTGAAACTAATAAAATTTAATAATAATAATAATTAAAAAGAAAGGGGAGGGGTGGGCAGGGAGAAAAGTGCAACAATGAAGGAATGGAAATCCTAAGTCTCTGTAAACTTTCATTAAAATTAATATTAAAATAAAAAGAAGAAAAACAAAAAACAAAACAAAAACAAACAAACAAACAAAAAAAACTGTCCATAAGGGCACAGTTGACGTAACAGTATTTAACAAAAACAGCAGTTATTTCCATACATCTTCGATTTTCTTCACTCTTCTTTGCTCTGGACAGGGAGAAATCAATAGTTCTACTTTTAAGACTATAGTTGCCACTCAACGAAGTGGGATATAAATATTCTCTTTGTAGGCTGTCATGTCAATTGACTTTGATGAATCCCAAAATAGATATGTATTTCTTCTAAAAATACAAAGCACAAACCACTGTGTTTTTAAATCATATACAATTATAATAATATATAAAGAAATTGCCGCCAACTACCTAAAAGCTCTTTATCATTTTGGAAAAGTCCCTAATAATGGACTTGCCCAATTCAATACATCTTCTGATCTCCTTACTGCTGGAACCAAGGGTGTTGATCGTTGATCCAGCAAGATTAAATCATTAACAACTTAAATCCTTTCTCCATCTATCATGATGTTTCCTACTGGCCCAGTGGTGAGGACCTTTGTTTTCTGGATATTAAGATGAATTCCATAATGAAGGCTATAGTCCTTGATCTTTTGCAGCAAGCAATTTTATTTCTGTCTCACTTTCAGAAAGCAAAGTTGTGTTAACTGCAATGATGTCAGTTTGAAGATTAAGTTATGCCTGGTCTTTTCAATCACCTGCTATGCATCTGAGAGCTAGGCCATGAACAAGGATGACAGAAGAATTATTGATCCCTTTGGGATGTGGTGATGGAGAAGCATACTGAATACCCCCCTAGGACTGCCAAAAGAACAACACTGAAGTCTTTGAAAAACTGCAGCCAGTGTGCTCCCTGGAGACAAAGATGGTGAAGCTTCATCTCTTATACTTTGAACATGTTGCCAGGAGAGGTCACCTTGGAAAAGGACATCATCACACTTGGAAAGATGGAGGCTCAGCAAAAGAGTTCAAGATCCTCAATGAGATGGATTGACACGATGACTTCAGTAATGGGAAGAAGGGTGTCAGAGATGATGAGGCTAGCACAGGAGAGGACAGGGTTCAGGTCTGTTGCTCACAGGGTTGCTAGGAATTGTATTTAACTCAATGGTATCTAACAACAACAATCTAAAAGCTGAATAATTGTCTTTTTTATTATTTGTGTTTTTTATGTCCAAGAAAATAGCTCTTTTTCTTATAACTTAACTTGAGGCTTCTTTTAGATTTAAGAACTCTTCTGCGATTAAACAGGACAAAAGTGTATATGACAAATAACTTTTGATAAATCTTTTGAAGCACTCCCTTATAACATATGTTACTTTTAATAATTAAAGGCTAGTAATAAAGATTTCTGGTCTTGATGGATGAAAGTCAGCAAGCATCAAGCAAAAGTTTCCAAAGCTTCATTCTACTTGGAAGCTTTCATTTAGACAAAACAAATGAAATTAAATAAATCACTTTCCGTGTCATATATGTGAATGTGGGAATACACATTTAGGTGAATTCATATAAAATGTCATTGAGCCAAATATCCTTAAGATTTGCAAACTTTACAATACGAAAGCTGGACCCCAATGTTTTTTAAAAAAAGTACCCTACATAACAAACTGTGGCTGACTCTGAGAAGAATGGGAATCCCAGAACATTTAATCGTGCTAATGCGAAACCAATACTTGGACCAAGAGGCAGTAGTCAGAACAGAACAGGGCAACACTGCATGGTTCAAAATTGGGAAGGGTGTACGCCAGGGATGTGTCCTATCTCCATAACTTTTCAACCTGTAAGCAGAGCAGATTATCCGAGAGGCTGGGCTCTATGAGGAGAAGCGTGGCGTTAGGATTGGTGGACGATCTATCAACAATCTGCGTTATGCAGATGACACAACCTTGCTCGCTGAAACTGAGGAGGACCTCATGCACTTACTGCAGAGGGTCAAGGACTGCAGCCTTCATTCAATATGGACTGAGGCTCAATGTCAAGAAGACAAAAATTCTCACCACTGGACCAATCGGTAGCATCAGGATGGATGGCGAAGAGATTGAGATTGTTCACAGCTTCAGTTTGCTCGGCTCCACAGTCAACACTCTTGGTACCAGTAGCCAGGAAATAAAAAAACATATTGCGATGGGAAAGTCTGCGGTTAGGGACTTCTCTAAAGTGCTCAAGAGCAACGGTGTCTCTCTGGAGACTAAGGTGCACCTGATACAGGCCATGGTTTTTGCAATCACTTGTTATGCATCAGAGTTGGACAATGACTAGGGAGGATAGAAGGAGAATTGACACCTTTGAGTTGTGGTGCTGGAGAAGAGTATTGAATGTACCATGGACTGCCAAGAAAACAAACAGATTCATCCTAGAGAGGGTTAAATCAGGCTGCTCCTTGGAGGCAAGGATTCTGGGGCTTCGTCTGACATACTTTGGACATGTTGTGAGGAAAGACTGGTCCTTGGACAGGGACATCATGCTTGGGCGGGTGGAGGGACAGCGCAGGAGGGGAAGACCCTCTATGAGGTGGATTGATTCCGTGACTGGGGTAATCGGGATGGGTGTGTCAGAGGCAATGAGATTGGCACAGGATAGAGCACGGTTTAGGGCTGTTGTATATAGTGTCGCTATGAGTCGCAAACGACTCGATGGCACATAACAACAACAACCCTACATTATAACATCAATTAAAAAAATATTACCCAATCTCCAAGGCCAACAAAAATATATCATCCATGGATTCAAACCCCGCACTTTCAGGGTTACAGTGAAACTTCTTGCCACTAGGCCACAAGAGCTCCTTGAGTATTAGTTTTGACACTTTGTATTCATTTCAAATCTTTTTGCAATAAAAGAACTGATAGACAGTGTCCACTGGGAGGCGTGTGACAAAGGAACATAAGAGAAGTGTGTTCCAAAGGAATACCTGCGGACAGGGAGCTGTGCAAGCAACCCAGACACTCAGGAATATACCTCTTCCTGGGAAGTAACATAGGTAATCAGGCTCTTCCCTCTTAACCATTTTTACTAAAGTTGCTCACAGCTGATCCCCTGAATCCTATGGGCAAATGCCAGGCCCAGAGTAGACAAACACAAAGACTTAAAATGATGTAACCTGCCAAGGGAAATGTGACATTTTAATCAGATGTTTAGTAACAGTCTTGGATATATAGACAGCCCTATTAGTATAACAAGACAAATCCATCTCCATAGCCAATTCAGGCTTTGACTGTGGCTTTCCCACAAAGACTGGAATGTTTTTGCCTAAGGCCACTACCCTGTTTCTTAGGCTGACCTCCTCCTGTCCTCTAATGTTCAAATTCCCAGCTCTCTCTACTGAGGTATTTGAAGGCTTGGCCTTTGACTTCTTCAGCCCTCTGGTCTATGCATATTGCTTTGACATTCAGCTCCTTGGCCATGTCTGGGGTGGTTTGGAACTCTGAGGACTCACTTTCTTTGACTGAAACTTATCTTCTGGGTCCTAAAAATAATATTCACATTGAATTCATTTATGTGATTTTAGTTTTCTAAATTAGACTTTGTGGCTTTAAAGGTTTGTGAACTCCCAACTCCTAAGAGACTAGAAGAGAGTAAGAGAAAATGTAAATGAAGGTCACATTGCTGGGAAAACCAGAAGGCTGCTGTCAATAACACCAGCATTTGGGTTTTGTTGAATTTGGTCTCTAACCAGGATCTGTCAGAGGATGGTGTAGATCCTGGCATGAGATTCTGCTGTCAGAGGATGGTGTAGATCCTGGCATGAGATTCCGCTTTCTCAAATAACTGAAATAATTTGTAGGTCTTGGAAGCAAACACTAATTTCTAATAAAATTGTGTTACACTGCAAAAAAAAATCATCCAACAAAATATTATTTAGATGTATGGTGAAAATAATGTATAACTTACTCAAGATAAATCTTTCAATATTGCTACTAGAGGTTTAAATTTGTTTTTCAGTTCTCTCAGCTTAAGAAATGCAGAGCAAGTTCTTTTTATTCTTCAGTTCCAGCTCTCTGTACATTCCATTATAATACTTTGTTTTCTCCAGTTGCCCTTTGAATTATCTCTTCAGCTCTTTGACTTCAGCATATTTTCCCTTTGTTTTGGCTTCTTGACATTCTAGTGCAATGTTTAGAGTCTCTTCTGACATCCATTTCAGTTTTTTTCTTTCTCCTCTGTCTTTGCAATGACCTTTTAGCTTTCTTCATGGATGATATGCTTGTTATCATCCCACAGCTTATCTAGTCTTCATCATTGGTGTTCCATGCCTCAAACCTATTCTTGAGATGATCTTGAAATTCAGATGGAATAGATTCAAGATCTTATCTTGGCTCTCGTGAACTTCTTTTAATTTGAACCTGCACTTGAGTAATTAATGGTCTAACCCATAATCAGTCCCTGGCCTAGTTTTGACTACCAATATTGAGCTTCTCCAATGATTCCTTTTATAAATATAGTCAATCTGATTCTTATTGGCCCATCAGGTGAGGTACATATGTAAAGTCATTGTTTGTGTCATTTAAAAAAGGTATTTGCAATGCATAAACCATTGAAAACAGAAAATTCCATCTTTCTATTTCCAGTCTAATTTCTATCACCAAGCCTACATTTTCCAACTAATATTCCTTCTTCACTGGTCCCAACTTTTGCATTCCAGTCACCAATTATCATTAACGCATCTTGATCTCATGTTTTGTCAATGTCAGACTGGAAGATTTGGTAAAAACTGTCAGTGTCTTCCACTTTTGCTCTAGATGTAGGAACATATATAGGCCTTCCTTGTATACATAGGATGTATACATCCTATCACTCACTACACTGTCTTTCAGAATAGAACCTGCAATTATCTTTTTACTGTGAATGCAACACCATTCTTCTGTTTTTCATTTTCAGCATATTATACCACATGATTATTTACTTCAAAGTGTCCAAAATTAACCCATCTCATCTCACTAATGCCAACAACATCAATGTTCATGTGTTACCTTTCATTTTTCAAAATTTCTAGTTTCCCAACATTCAAGCTATAAATAGTCCATGCTCCAATTATTAAATGATGTTCGCCATTATTTTTCCTCATTTAGACTGGGTTCCACAACTACTACTATAACAATCTTTATTCCTTTACCGTTCATAGGGTTTTCAGAGGTCTGTTATTTACAAAGTGGATAGCCAATCCTGCTTCAAATTTCAAGAAGTACCACATGAAAAGGAGCCAATGGTAATGAAGGAGGAAATTACAGTTCCATTGAAGATACTGGCAAAAAGTAAGGCCCCAAAATTGATGATATCAATTGACTTGTTTCAATTAATAGATGTAGCACTGGATGTACTCACCAGTCCTATGCCAGGAAATTTGAAGGATAACTGTCTGGCCAATCAATTGGAAGAGGTTCATATATGTTCCCATTCCCAAGAAAGATGATCCAACTGAACGTGGAAACTATTAAATAACATCATTAATATCACATGCAAGTAAAATATTGCTTAAGATCATTCAAAAACGGCTAGAACAGTACACTGAGAGGGAACTGCCAGAAGTTCAAGCAGGATTTAGAAGAAACCATGGCACTATTGCTGATGTTAGATGGAACCTGGCTGAAAGTAAGGAATACCAGAAAAATGTCTATTTGTTCTTTATTGACTATGCAAAGGCATTTGACTGTGTGGATCATAACAAGTTAGTGCTAACACTGAGAAGAATGTGAATCCCAGAGCACTTAATTGTGCTCATGAGAAACGTATACCTTGACTGAGACTGTTGGGCGAACACAGCAAGAGAACACTACATGATTTAACATTAGGAAGGGAGTACATCAGGGTTGTAGTCTCTTTTCATAACTATCCAATCTGTATGCTGAGCAATTTATTTGAGAAGCTGGATTCTATGAAGAGGAATGACACATCAAGATCAGACGGAGACTCATCAATAGCCTGCATCATGCAGATGACACAATCATGTTTGCTGAAAGTGAGGAGAACTTGAAGCACTTGTTGCAGAGGATCAAAGAATATATAGCCTTTGGTATGGATTGCATCTCAATTTCAAGAAAACAAAGATTCTTACCATTGGAATGATAGGCAGCATCATGATGGATGGAGAAGAGATTAAAACTATCAACAACTCCATTTTGCTTGGATCTACAATTAACACTCTTGGTATGAGCAGTCAGGAAATCAAGAGAGATACTGAACTGGGAAATCTGCAGTTAGGCACCTCTCCAAATTATTGAGGAGTAATAATGACATTTTGAGGACTAAGGTGCATCTGATTCAGATCATGGTCTTTCTGATCACTTGCTATGCATCAATGAATAAGGATGATAGAAGAAGAATCAATGCCTTTGTGCTGTGGTGCTGGAGAATAGAGCTGAACACCCCATGGAGAGCCAAAAAAACATACAAGTCTTGGAAAGGGTACAGCCAGCTTGCTCTTTGGAGGTAAAGATAATGAGGCTTCATCTCACATACTTCAGTAATGTTGTTAGGAGGGGCTATTCGTTGGAGAGGGACATGATGCTCAGAAAGGTGGAGGGTCAGCGAAGGAGAGAAAGACCCTCAACCAGGTGGATTGACATGGTGATTCCTGAAATGGGCTTTAATGTGTCAGAAGATATAAGGATGGCACAGGATAGGACATGGTTCAGATTTGCAGTTCATAGAGTTGCCATGGGTCATATTTGACTTGATAGCACCAAAAAACAACAACATTAAAGATCAAGTTCTCAATACTTTGGAACAAGAGAAAATGTTTATGCTAATAAAAAATGAAATAATAAAATTATAAAAGTAGACAGTTTGTAATTTCTTATAAAATACATAGAAAAAAGAATGAAATGTGTCATATTACTGTAGCTAATCAATGTAAAGAAGACAAAGATTCTCACCACTGGACCAACTAGTAGTATCAGGATGGATGGCGAAGAGATTGAGATTGTTCACAGCTTCAGTTTGCTCGGCTCCACAGTCAACACACTTGGCACCAGCAGCCAGGAAATCAAAAAACGTATTGCGATGGAAAAGTCTGCTGTTAGGGACCTCTCTAAAGTACTCAAGAGCAGCGGTGTCTCTTTGGAGACGAAGGTGCGTCTGATACAGGCCATGGTCTTTGCAATCACTTGTTATGCATCAGAGAGCTGGACAATGACTAGGGAGGACAGAAGGAGAATTGACGCCTTTGAGCTGTGGTGCTGGAGAAGAATGTTGAATGTACCATGGACTGCCAAGAAAACAAACAGATCCATCCTAGAGACGGTTAAACCAGGCTACTCCTTGGAGGCAAAGATTCTGGGGCTTCATCTGACATACTTTGGACATGTTGCAAGGAGAGACAGGTCTTTGGAGAGGGACATCATGCTGGGTGGAGTAGAGGGACAGCGCAGGAGGGGAAGACCCTCTATGAGGTGGATTGATTCAGTGACTGGGGTAATCGGAATGGGTATGTCAGAGGCAATGCGATTGGCACAGGATAGAGCAGGGTTTAGGGCTGTTATACATAGGGTCGCTATGAGTCGCAAACGACTCGATGGCACATAACAACAACAACAATTTTATGAAAAAGAATTCTGGATTCTTTTATTAATAACAGATCTCTATATTTCCCAATTAAATATTCTGGAATTTCCATTTTTTAAAAATTATATCCATACATTATTACAATCCAAACAACTGAATGCCTTTACATAGTAAAAAAGACACAAGTAAACATCTTTCTATATTCTTTGCTTTCATCCAACATTAGCAATGATATATTTGGTGTCACAGGCTCTTCTGAATCCAGGTTGAATTTCTAGCCATTCCCTGTAGATTCAGTTGTTTTTACATAATCTTCAGCAAGATTTTAGTTGCATGTGATACAAATCATATTGTTCAATAATTTCCACAATCTGTTGGATCACCTTTTTTTAGAATGGGCCCAAATATAGATCTCTTCCACTCAACTGGCCAAGCAGTTGTCCGCCAAATTTCTTGACTTAAACTAGTAAGCATGTCTAGGTCTATACTGTTTGCCAAAACATTTCATTTGCATTTCATCAATTCCTGGGCCTTAATTTTTGCCAGTGCCTTCAGTGAAGCTATACTAGGCCAAGAAGCAGTTGTCTGTTGTCCAGACAGAACAAGGGGATACTGTATCATTTAAAATAAAGAAAAAAATGTATGCATCAAGGCTGTATCTTTTTTCCATACCTATTCAACCTGTATGCTGAGAAAAGAACTCAAGAAGCTAGACAATAGGAAGAAGAATGTGACATCAAGATTGGGGGGAGACTCATCTACAGATGACACAACCTTGCTTGCATAAAGTGAAGGAGATGAGTACTTACTGAAGAATATCAAAGATTACAATTATCAGTTTGGATTACTTCTCAACATCATAAAAACAAAAATTCTCACCACTGGACCTCTACGCAATATCAGGATAGATGGATAAAAGATTGAAAGTGTCAATGATTTCATTTTACTTGGATCCACAATCAACACTTACGATGGCAGCAGTCAAGAAATCAAAAGACATTATTGCATTGGGGAAAATATGCCAACAGTGCTCAGAGCAAGGATGTCACTTTAAAAACTAAAATGTCCTTGGTTTTAGTCCTAGGTCCATGATCCACCTTGAGTTGGTTTTTGTGTATGGAGTGAGGTGTGGGTCTTGCTTGAGTCTTTT
>NW_006399811.1:8714091-8717248 GCF_000299155.1 Elephantulus edwardii | reverse complement strand
TCCTTCTTCCTAGTCTGTCTTAATATGAATGTTTAGATTTAGAGGAGTATCTGACAGACAAGCAATTAGTGGAGTGGTGAAAGAGAAATCCCTCATTGTGGAGTTAACCATTAATTACAGTGTAGTCCCTGCCCTTTGCCTAGTGCCTTGACCCACTTATTTCCCAGCTCCACCCTCCACCAGGATACCCTTTCACTTCTACCAAATCCCTTCAGAAATTATCTTCCATTGTCCAATCCATGACCTGACAGCTTGTATCTGAAGCTTTCTTGGCTTCTGTGATTCCAAACACTCCAACTGCTGACAATTTTTTATGCTGTGATCAGTGTCTCTTGAGTTGTATTGTCTCCAAGGGAAGGTGACCTGTCCTGTACAGAAACCAGAGCTGTGACACAAACAGATGTGTGCACACACATTTACTGCAGCACTATTCACAATAGCAAAGAGATGTAAGTAGCCCATCAACAAAGCAATGGATAGAAAAACTGGTACATTCACGTAATGGAATGTTACATAGCGTTTAAAAACAAGGAATTTGTAAAATATTATACAACATGAATGACTCTGGAAGATATTCTGTTGAGTGAGATATCCCAGTCACAAAAGGACAAATACTGGGCACGTGCCATCCTTTTGCCTCAGAACCGGTGGGGACATGTCGGGGTACACGCCAGATGAGAAACTGCCGCTGCAGCAGGTGCGAGAGCTGAGGAGGCGATGGCTGAAGGATCAGGAGCTGAGCCCTCGGGAGCCAGTGATGCCCACCAAGAGGTTATGGCCTCTGGAAGAGTCCTGGAATAAGTTTTTGCAGAACCCAACCCCCTGGAGGAACACAGTGTATAAGGTATACAGACAAAGTACCTTTGCTTTTGCCCATGTACTTATATCTGCATGGATTGTTCATTATTATCTCAAATATCATGTGAATGTCAAACCATATGCTATTGTTGACATGAAACCTATATTATTCCCAAGTGATACAATTCTGGAGACTGGAGAGGTAATTCCACCAATGAAAGACTTTTCAGATAAACATCACTGAAGATTGCTTAAATACTTCAAAGGCTTAAGAGCCTAAATCCTACATTACCATTTTAATGAATATATTTTCTGGAAAAGTTATTTAATAAAGTAAACTTATGAATTTACTCTCAAAAAAAAAGACAAACACTACATACAACAACTCTAATAAAACTAGGATAGACATAGGAGGGGGAGGTGCAGAAAGAATGGACAGATCATGAACACTACATTGGAAGAAGTGAAGGGAAGGGGTATTTGAAAGAAATGATTAGACATTATATGTATGGCAATTAACAATCTGGAACAAGACATGTATTACAAAGTGAACTGGAGGAAGGGGCAGGAGGAAAATGTGTATCAATGAATTAATGAAAACCCAGTTTTTCTGTAAATTCTCACTAAAATTGTTGTTGTTGTTCAGGACTGCAGTGCAGCTTCTTACCACTAGGCCAACAGAGTTCTAAAATTACAATTTAAAAAATGAGGAAAAGAACCCCAGACCATAGGCAGAGAGAGTAAATATTAATTCACAATTAGAAGAAACTAATATTCAGAAAATCTGCCAATGGTTCATGGAAAATGAGCTGCAGATATAGAATTTGAACCCTATTCTGAATCTATTATCCCATTTATCTTTTTATAATGTACCATAATCATAATAAGAATGACAGTAACTAATATTTATCATCATATTTATGTTCACATTCATTGCCAATGACTTGTAGTTGACTCATAGCTAATTCTCCATTATATGTTTCAAAAGCTATAAATCAAAGAGGAGGAGATTATCCATTTTTTTTCATGTGGAATTGCTGGTGGATTTGAATCCACTAGAGAGGTACAGCCTTTGAGTTAACAGTACAACTCCCTACTTACAAAGCTACCAGACTAGGCTCTGCATGTATCATTATTATAAAAAAAATAATTAAAATGAAATTCACTGAGTTGCTACTTTTGTGCTCTCACTTAAGTTCCCATTTAGGACATGGCGAGGATGGTGCAGGATAAGGTAAAGTTCAAATCTGTTGTTCACAGGTCACTATGAGTTGTGGTTGACTCATTGATGATACCTAACAACCAGTAACACAATCCTAATAATTAATCCTAGTAATTAAAGCCAAGTAATTTAATACTAGGCATAGAGTAGATAAAAAATAAATATCACTGGTAAATGAACAAGTGAAAATTTTCACATTAGCTATTATCTTCATTTACAAATGAGAAAACTAACCTCAGACTTCACCAAGGTCACATGTCTAGATGAGAATGTAAAATTATATCCCAAACTCACATGATTGTAGAACTTTTTCTATTTCATAGAACATTTTATTACCAATCATAAAAAAATATAATCTCAAACATCTCAACAGAAAACATCTTAAAGGAAGTTCTCCACAACTATATTTTCTATTTGCCTCACATACTTTGGGCGTGTTGCTAGGAGGGCCTATTCCTTGGAAAAAACATGATGCTGGGCAGGGTGGAGGATCAGTGAAGGAGAGGAAGGCCCTCAACCAAGAGTATTCATACACTGCTGCAATGGGCTCTTGTGTGTCAGGAAGTGTGAGGATGGCACAGGATAGAACAGGGTTCAGATCTTTTGTTCATAAGGTCACTATGAACGTGACTCAACAGCACCTAACAACAACAACAACAATAAAACATAGTAGAAATATAATTAGGTTTCCTATTATTAGAACATGGAAGTGTATTTCTACAGTTTTCTCAAAAGTAGATATCCTAATTATAAATATTTTCTAATATAAAATCCCAAAGTTACTGGAATAATCCAATCAATAGTTCTAACCTTATTTTGGAAAGTAATTCTCCTCTGTCCATACAGTCCACACTGACTTGCCGAATAAGTTCGTGAAATACTGTATTGTAAATGGTCTGTTCCTTCTTCAACATACACAGAAGTTTGTGCATCTGGTAGAAAACAAGATAACTAGCATTTATCAGCAAAGGTCATATTAGGAGGCAAGTGTTCTTAATTTGCATTAAATTTTAGAAACACTTTGATTCATTTCTTTCACTTATATTTTCCTTTTTACATTTACACAAGTGTCATGAATTGAACTGTGTCCTCCCAAAATTGAGGGGGGAGTGTGTCAGGGTTGTATTCTCTCTCCAC
>NW_006399811.1:8709195-8713991 GCF_000299155.1 Elephantulus edwardii | reverse complement strand
GAGGAGTGATAGGGAATGGCAAAGGACACACTGACAAAGGAGATTAATCAGAATTAACTTTGACAAGCACTGTGGCAATTGGACAATTAAAACAGACATTGGGATGGCGGGGAAGAAGAACAAACTGGGGAGGAGGGTGGAGAGAATGGTGCGTCAATGAAGGAGTGAAAGCCCAGAATCCCTGTGAATGTTCATGGAAACTAATAAAATTTAATAATAATAAAAAAAAGAAAAAAACAAACTAAAATGTACTTAACCACAGTATTTTCAATAGCTTTGTGTGCATATGAAAGCAAAACAATAAATAAGGAAGATTGAAGCATAAACAATGCCTTTGTATTGTGATGTTGGTGACGTTTACTGAGCATCTCATGGATTGCCAAAGGGACAAACAAAATCTGTATGGGAGAAAGTGTAGCCAGGGTGCTCCTTAGAGACAAGAATGGTGACATTTCATCTCACATACGTTGGGTATGTTGCCAAAAAGGACCAGTTCTTGAAAAAATACATCATGCTGGGAAAGGTGAAGGGTTAGAGAAAGAGAGCAAAACTTTAAGTGAGATCTACTGCCCGATTGACTGCAACAAAAAGCTTGAATATAGTAGAAATCATGATGTGCAGGACAGGGCAAGGTTTCGGTCTGTTGTCAGGGGTTCAGTATGAGACACTGACTTGATGACACTTAACAACAGACAACGAAGAAACAAGGAATTTTCTTCAGAATTGACACAGAGAAAAATAGGTTTCCTCTAGATCTAGCATCCTAATTTGAGACTTCTAGCTTCCTAAATGGTAAGAGAATAAATTTCAGTTAAAGCTATTCACTGTGGCATCTCAGTTAAATAGCATGAGATAACCAAGATACCATGTGATATATACTCTGTCTCTCTGAAAAAAAAAACCACACAGATAATTATAGTACAAAACAAACAAATATGTCTTGGAAAGGGTGCAGTCAGAGTGTTCTTTGAAGGCAAAGATAATGAGGCTTCGCTTCTCATACTTTGGGCATGTTGCTAGGAGGGACTTATTCTGGGAAAGGGTCATGATGTTTAGAAAGATGGAGGGTTGGTGAAGGCAAGGAAGACCCTCAACGAAGTTGACTGACACAGTGACTGCTGCATGGGGCTCTAGTGTGTCAGGAGGTGTAAGGATGACACACGATAAGCCAGGGTGCAGATCTGTCGTTCACAGCATCCCTATGGGTCATATTTGACTTGACAGCGTCTAACAACAATAGTACAAAATAGCTCTTGATTATCCATTTCTTGAGGAGGAGTTGTACTTTTACTATGAAAGAAAATTACTATGAATACATTTAAGCACATAAGTAAGCATGTAGAGACAGTTTTAGCTGAAGTCTACATGTTACAAGGCATGTTGCAGAACTTCTATATGAGCTCCTCTTTCTTCATATAAATAATATACTTTAAACAACTCACTTGGCATTCCTTTCAGCATCTAAAAGAGCTTGTGCCAAATCCTTCTGGGCCTTCTCTGCTTCCTTTGTTAACTTTATATCATGTGCTCTAACCAGGCACAGCTCCCTGAAATAAAAGATATTTTATATTCATACTTGAAGACTTCCAAAACATTTCTACTTCTAAGAAGTCAGGTTTACAGTCATATCTTTTCATTTCTCCTGCATACCCTTTTTCTTAGTTTTTCCAACTCATAAATCAAATAAAAAAACTTTGGTGTACATTCTGAATGAAATATCACCTGGGTTTGGCAATAGAATCTTACTATCTAGAAGAGGCAGAAAGTTGTGGAAGATCCTTTGGGATAGGGTAAAAGCAACTGCCAACAGCCCTGGTTTCCCAGGGCCTCCAACCCAACCTCTGACATAGCTACCCTGTCCTCTTCATTCTCACCACTAAACTCTTGTCATAAATTATCACTAATCTCATTTGCTACATACTGTTTACTTTCTTTGATATGTGAACTTGAACATCCATAATCATGACTCTATAATCTAATTAAGGTAAGTATCTCTATCTTAGAAGGAAGAACAAATCCCTCTTCTCGATCAGTTTACATTAATCAATATAACCCATTTTTCTGCATCTCTATCTAATCTCTAGTGGCATAGTCCATAGAGAGTCACACAGCTAACTCCAAGGTTGCACATCTCCCATGGTTCAAATCTACCAGTGGTCTCTTGGAAGAAAGTTAGGCAGTCTCCTCTGATTACGATTTATAGCTTCAGAAACTCAATGGAAGGTGGCTAGGAGTTGAACTGACTTAATAGCAGTAAGTGGGCAGTATCTAATCTGTATCCCATTCTTTCTGTGCTCTTGTTATACATGCAAAGAGAACAAAAGAGTCTTCACATTTAATCAATACATTTTCCCTCTTTAAAGATAAGACTCTGTCTTTTGTTTTTGTGTTTGTGTTTAAGATAATCATAGTTTTTACCCAGTCAGTTTCTCAATAACATTCTTGAAATTGTACAATTCTTCTAAAATGCGCTTGTCCATTATTCGCTGAGTAACCAAATCTTTGTAGAAGTCAATCATCTGGTGGGCAATTTGGTCAAGCATTTGCACATATCTCTCTCTGCATGAGAAAGAAAAAAATAGATATTATACAGAAGAAAAAGAGAAAGGAGCAAGAAAATATGTGAGACAGAAAGTAGTTTCAGGGAAGTAAGAGGGAATCAGACTCAAAACAGCTATGAGATATCATCTTACCCCAGTAAGAACAGCAAAACTCAACAGAGCAGCAAATAGCAAATGCTAGTGAGGTTGTGGAGAAACTTAAACCCTTATTCATTGCTGGTGGGAGTGTAAAATGGTACAACCACTATGGAAGGCAGTATGGAGCTTTCTCAAAAAGTTGCACACAGAAATAACATTTGGTCCTGCAATTCCACTGCTGGGAATATACCCAAAAGCAACCAGAACTGCCACTCAAGCAGATATAGATGCACACCCATGGTTATTGCTATTTTGTTCACAATAATAAAGAGTTGGAAACAATCCAAGTGCTCATCAACAAAGAGTGGATAGAGAAGCTGTGGTATATGCTGCGTTGAAAAACAAAGAATTTATGAAATAGTATACAACCCTAGAGGACCTTATGTGAGTGAAATATCTCAGTCACAAAGGGACAAATACTGCAGAGTGCCACTGTTGTAAAACAGGACTGACGTTGGGTTTGGGGGAACCTAAGAAAAGAGGGGAATAAATAATGTATACTGCATTGAAACAGATGAGGGGAAAAAACTGTTTAAAAGGAATATAGGATTAGGTATTATTTTCATGACAAGATCACAGAAAAAGAAATACATATTAAAGTGGACAGTGAACTGCAGGGGACTGTATAACAACGAAAGAATTTTTTTTTCTTCAAAAAGAAAAAAACTTGGGGGAGTTGTGGGCAGGGAGAAAAATTTATAACAATGATTGAATGGAGGGAAAATTAAATGGAAAGAATATTCTGTAAAAATATGTATGCTACATTAAAAAATCATTAATAATAAAAGAGGGAACCAGATATAAAATATATGTGGGATGGAGAAGACAGAAAAAGAAATTGATAATACAAGTAATGGGCAATTATAAAGAACTCCAATCAGAACCATAAATATTTAGAATTTAATGTTTGAAATACAAGATAAAAATTATGGTTTGTTTTGTTTGTCCTCTAGGTCATTTAAGCATATGAGAATAAAAATCATGTCATATATTTGTATTCTTATATCTTCAGAGTGTCTTGAAAACAATGAGCTCTTGAGAGTTGAATTCCTAAGTAAAACTGGTCTTCTCAAACAGATCAAAATGTAAAAGGACATTAACTATTATAAAATAAAGAAATGTCAAAACATAAAGAAATAATTTTATCTTACTTTTGAATAAAACAAGACTATGTATTTGAACAAAGACAGACATTTCCTCCCACATAATTTACAACCTGTGAAAACTCACTGGAGAGTCAGCTAGCTGCCAATTCCCATACAACAGCAATGAGAGAATATTCGGAAGTGATCACAGATCATTATAAAGACCATACAAAGCAGCCTTAGTTCGTATTAAAAAGTGATCTAGGGGTTATATCCTAAACCTGAGGTTTTAAAGTATAGTATCTTTGATTTGGAATACTATTTCATTTTCAGATAGAAAAGCAGTCACAGACAAAAAAATGGAATATTTAGTCCTTGAATAAATATGTATGTAAAGTGACTGGGACTTCATACCTCATTATGGAGCTCATACATTGGAAAGCATTAAGTTTAAGAAATATCTGCTTTATATACAAAAAGCTCACTACTTAACCTCTTTCAGGTCTACTCAAATACTTGTAACAATAAAATTCTTTTCTGACTATCCTTTTAAAAAAATTATAAAGAAAATCTTTTTCTTGACAATACAAGAGACGAGGTACGCTGCAAGTTCTTCTCATTACCATACAATTAGATATACCTTCTTCCAAAGCATTAACGGACTGAAGAGTAAAAACCAGAATATCTAAGATGGAGAAAATCAAAACAAAACAACAAACAAAAGCTACAACCAACAATAAAGAAACAAAATAAAGTAACAACTATTGGAGTTGTCTCACAGATTACTTAGAAAGTGAAGTGGGAAATACTGGTACATTCAATACTCTTCTCCAGCACCATAGCTCAAAGGCATCAATTCTCCTTCTATCCTCTCTAGTTATTGTTATCCTCTCTGATGCATAACAAGTGATTGCAAAGACCATGGCCTGTATCAGGCGCACCTTAGTCTCCAGAGAGACACTGTTGCTCTTGACTACTTTAGAGAGGTCCCTAACAGCCGACTTTCCCATTG
>NW_006399811.1:8702397-8703560 GCF_000299155.1 Elephantulus edwardii | reverse complement strand
TCTTTGAAGGCAAGAATGATGAGGCTTCGCCTCAACATACTTTGGGCATGTTGCTAGGAGAGACTATTTCTTGGATAAGGACATGATGCTGGGAAAGGCAGAGGGTCGGCAAAGGAGAGGAAGCCCCTCAACCAGGTGGACTGACATGGTAACTGCTGCAATGGGTTCTTGTGTGTCAGAAAGTGTGAGAATGGAGTATAATAGAACAGGGTTCAGATCTTTTGGTCATAGGGTCACTGAGTTGTACCTGACTTGATGACATCTAACAAGAACAGCAACAAAATACAAGCATATAATGTAGACACTATACAATAACACCTTCATGATTCTGATAAACCAAGTAACTTTGGGAGGATTATGAATGAAATTCATTCATATTCTCTGTCTCTGTCTCTATCTCTGTCTCTCTGTTTCTCTCTCTGTCTCTCTGTTTCTCTCTCTGTCTCTCTGTTGAGTCAGTTCTGACTCATAGCTGACCGTCCAGCAGGTCTTCAAGGTTGTAAATCACAATGAAGAGGGACTGTCCATCTTTCTCAGGATGGTGGAATAGAACTGTCAGAGAAGCACAGTTTTTGTGTTAGCAACACAACTCTCTATGGGCTTTGTCACTAGGGCTCCAAAGAGTGGAATGTGAGACTCATGATAACCCTATAGGGAAAAAGGAGACAAGTCTCTGAGGGAGTGGCCTATAATGCATTCTATCTTACTAGAAATAAAAATCAAATAAAATTGAGCTGAGATAGGAGACCACCAAGAAATAACAGCCAGGAGTGAAATGTATTTTTCTTGGATCTGGGCCTCTGTATAACAAAGTTCTTTGACACCAGAACATATAGAGGTCTGCAGAAAACAGTGGGCACCTACACTTAACTTGGCAAAACAAAGACTTTCTTTCACAACTGACAGAACGGGAGAGATAAAGAGGGAGACAGCCTTCCCCTAGAGTTGGTACCCTGAATTTGGACTTACAGCTTTCTATATTGCAAGAGAATGCATTACTGTTGTCAAATGCATCCACTTTGTGATGGATTTGTGATAGCAACATTAGATAACTAAGACAACAATAATGGATCTTTTTTAAAATGTTCCTCTTTTAACGATACAAGGAGCTCTGGTGGCATAGTCTGTAATTATACATATATAATTATACATACACACATATA
>NW_006399811.1:8696358-8701483 GCF_000299155.1 Elephantulus edwardii | reverse complement strand
ATCCTGTGCCTATTTTTCAATTGGATTGTTTACCTTTATCTTGTTGTGGTGTCTTTGTATTATTCTCACAACTTGTCTATAGATTTCATCAAATAAAAATTTACAAAACAGAAATGAAAAAATAGCATGCATAAAGAAAAATATACTGTATTTTAATAAGCTGAAATGACTCTTATTAAATCCAAAATAAAAATCATATATGGTAATAATGCATGATTTAATCATTAGTGTATTAACTGACAGTGTTTATTTGCTGCTGTTGTTATGTACTGTCAAATCAGAACTGACTCATAGCTGTCACTCTACTGAGTTTTCAAAGGCACTTTGAAAAACTGCATGAGAAGAGGCTGTCCATCTTTCTCTCCCAAAGAACAGGTGGTGGGTTTGAATTGTGTGCTTTTTGGTTAGCAACACAATTTTTTAACACTAAGCCACCAGAGCTCCCTAGTGGTTATTTAAGTGTTATATAAAATAATAAGGAGTTTATAATCAATGGTGACATATTTATTTAAATACAGTAATAGTTTTAATAATAATTAGTTATACAGTACTTGCCATGAGCCAGGAACTGTTCAAAGTACTTTATACTCACTATGTTACTTAATTTCCATAACAACTCAATCTCTATCAGAGCTTCCTACAACCAATTGAGGTAGATAATATATCTTAGAGAAATGAATACCCTAGACTGCTAAAAGAATAGAAAAATTTGGAATAAATGCAGCTGGAATGCTCCTTAGAGGTGAGAGCACGCTTTGGGCATGGGAGAGATTATAAGGATGGAACAAAATCAACAATGTTTTGATTGCTATCAGAGTGGACTCAATGGCATCTAACAATAACAACAATAACAACTTACAGATCAGAAAACTGAAGCACAAGTAAGTTACTTTCTCAAGGTAATCAGCAATGAATACTCTTAACAACTTGGTTATACTAAGTTTTGTGATTACCTTGGTTGGTCCTTTATATTCCTCATTTTCCAGAATAGCCCTCTCTAACATGGTATCCATCACGTCATTCAGCTGGGCCACTTCTACTCTTCTATTTGGTTTCCTGAAAGATCAAAGTAATAGAATGATATGATTATTTTTAAAACAAATAGCAAAAGAATGTGTAAATAAATACATATTTTATAAAATAGTAACAGAATTAAAACATATATATTGATACCTTTATCAGAAAAAAAAAACTTCAAACGGCAGAATAAAGCAAATAGTGTGGCCCTTTTTCTATAAAATAGTAACTTCCTCTAAAAATTCTATATACCCTACTCTAAAAATTCTATAGTGTATTAGGTAGGTATGCAAGGAAATGGGCAAAGTTGAAGAAAGAAACAGCAAACTGTTAACACTGGTTACTTCATAATATAAAAGAAGAAAGGATATAAAACAGATAAGAGGACTACAACAACATGGGGAAATACTAATAGTTAATATATAATATAAAAGCATTTTTCAGTACTTAAATATCATAACAAATATTAGAAATTTAGCCTGTGATCTGACAAATAAAAACACTGATTAGGCAACAATACCTAATGCTAGTGTGAGGATGGCACAGGATAGAACAGGGATTAGATCTTTTGTTCATAGGGTCACTATGAGTCATACTCAACTTGATGGTACCTAACAACAACTATAAGTAGTAACTATTTTTCAGTTTCTACGATAATTTTAATAATCTTTGTTTAACAATGTAAAAAGAAAATTACGCACATAGTATTAAGATAGTTATTTTTTTCAGAGGAACACTTTAGAAAATAAACTGTACTTACATAGACGGGAAGAGTAACAGCCTGTGTTCACTATCTGTCAGCAGAGTTGTATATTTGCTACAACAAATAAGAAAGGTAAATGTTATTTAGGAAAATCTTCTGGCCTGTTTATCACACATCACACAGTCAACTCAGAGTTCATAGAACTAAGAAGTTGAGAGGCAAACAAAAGACTCATAATTTTGTACATAAAAAGACAAACAAATGCCCACCCAATTTGCAATCAACTGCTCTATGTAAACTGCAAACAGAGAATATCATACACAGCTCCATTCTTTAGCAGACCCATCAGAAAACAAGTGAAAATGGTATCAGTAAGTGGCAGAGCACAGTATCAAAGTTTACTCAGGCATATAAAAATAAAGTTATTCCAGACAAGAACACCACAATGTCTGAGAGACAACAGATAACATCAAAACACTCAAATAATCAAGATAAGATGGCACACCCCCAAAAAAATGACCAACATAAAGAAACCAGAAAACTTTTCAGAGTTTTTTTAAAAAGACTATGCAAAATCAAATAGATACAATAAAAAGGAAATAAGTAGCAATCCAAAGCTGGAAAATTTAAATTCTGAATATTCAGACTAACATTTCAGAAATAGCACACTAGGAGGACAAAAGATGAGAACTGAAGAAACAGAATTCAGATTTTCTTAGATGAAGGAAAAATTCCTCAATACTAATTTGTTAGAGGAAAAATCAAAAAAAGAAGAAAATGAAACAAAGCATAAGAATTAAGTGGAACACTATCAAAAGGAATAGCTTATGAGTGACTGACAATTCCAGAAAAAGAAACCAATAAAAGCACAGGGGAAATTATTAACACTGGCTGGAAGAATATTTCCCCAACATTATGGAAAATGAGAAAACAAATTCAAGAAGCTGATTTTGTTGGTGCCCTCAAGTTGATTACAACTCATAACAACCTTATGAACAACAGGTCTAAACCATGCCTATTCTGTACCATCCTCATTATCTCTGCCATGCTTGAGCCCACTGTTAAAGTCACTAAGTCATTAAGGGTCCTCCTCTCTTTTGCAGATTCTCCACCTCCCAGTATGGTATCTTTTTCCAAGGACTGGCGCCTCCTGAAACATGTATGTAATAAGTGAGACAATGATCCATTATCCCTGCCTCTAAGGAGGACCGTAGTTGTACTTCCTCCAAAACAGATTTGTTTGTTCTTTTGGCAGTTCATGGTATATTCAATACTCTTTGCCAGATCCACAATTCAAAAGCATCAATTCTTCTTGGGTCTTTCTTACCCATTGTCCAACTTTCAGATGCATAGAAAGCAAATGAAAATACCATGTCTTGGATTGGACATACCTCAGTTTTAAAACAAATGTCTTTGCTCTTAACCCTATGGAAAAGTTCAAATATGATAAATGCCAAAAAAATAACATTAAGACACATCCTAATCCAATTTTCTAAAAGTAAAGACAAAGAAAGAATACTGAAAGGAGTTCAGTTAAAAACAAGAATTAACTACAAAAAACAAATAAGACTAAACTATGATTTCTTAGGAGAAACCATGAACTGGCAAGAAGGCAATGGGCAGACATATGTAAAACCCAGAAGAAAAACCTACCAACCAAGAATGATACACCCAGCCAAACTGTCCCTCCACTTACCTGGTAAAATTAGGATACGTTCACATAAACAGAAACTAAAGGGATTTATGAAAACGAGACTAACTTTATAAGAAATACCAAGGAGAGTTCTTCTGACCAAGATACAAAACAGGCGACAATCCAAAATTAACATACATAACATTATTTAGAAACTGACATAGACACAGAAATATACACAGTATAATAAACATACAAGATAACCAATAGGAAATAAAAGGTATCAGTACCTAAATTATGACAACTACAAAGCAAAAAGAGGGACTAAGAAGTGCAGTTACAACTTCAGGAAGTCAAGAGATGTCAAGATAAAGTGATCTATTTTAGATTTGGGAATAAGATATTTACTTACAGGGTAACCTCCAAGAAGATTAGTAACTTTTCTCATCAAAATGAAAAATAGGGAAATCATAAAGATTCAGAAAACAATAAAGCAACAGTAGTGAAGGAAGCAGTAAGAAAAGCCATAAATAAAATTAGCTCATAACAAAAAGGTAAGTGGAACAAGGAAATCAGCAATGTCACAAAACAGAGGTGCATAGAATGGATAACAGATAAACACTGAATAGAATGGATAAGTCTAGAGGGCATTAAGCTAAGCAAAATAAGCCAGTCACAAAAGAGAACAAAGTCTGTTTTATATTATAGAATAAGACAACTATTATAAAATGATAAGGAAAGATTTACACAAAGATGTAATTAATTTTAGATGATTATCAGGGTTAGGAAAAGAAGGAGAAGGCAATAGATATGGGTGAAAGGAGAGACAAATAATATATTTACCAGACATTGTCTTTAATGATATGAATCTGTCACAATTATCATAAAAATGTATATAAATGATCAACTGAAATTTTAATTATTATATTACATACAGAAATAACTAAATGAATCCCAATATGACTTATAAACAAATTTTCCTTCAAATAAAACACAGAGAGAAAGCATTTTCCTAGAGCAGCCATCATCATGAGTTTGGACTTGTAGCATCCAAAGATTCTTTTTTTTTTTTTCAAAGATTCTTAAGAGAATAAATTTTTGTCTGTTACATCCCTAAAAATATTTACTTTTTAAAAATAAATATAGTTGAATATCAGAATAAAATTTTCTTTTTAAAAAATTAAAAATTCAACAGCATGAGAATATGGGGAACTAATCACTAAAATTCCAAACTCTTTTAAGATATTTTAATTAATTTGTAGAATTTTTCTTAAATTGTATTAGAATACCTAATCCAAATGCTCTCTTATTTTTCTTATAGTGTGCAGAAACACAAGTATGTCACTATTCTTAGTTTTCCTTGTATCTGGGGAAAAAGGGTAAGTGATTCCATTTGCCAGTTAGTCAGTACATATCGCAGTACTCACTCATCATAACACTCCAAACCTGAAACTCCAGTGTTGGACACAATATGAAATTCTTCAGGAATCAAAGTATCTGATAATTTCTTAGGTTTGAATAAGAACAAAGAAAAGAACATATTAATTAGTAAATAAAAAACAAACAAAACTGTGTTGCATAAATTCCAATTCCTGTCCTAAAAAGATTCTATTTCTTGAGATATTCTGATCAGAGAAATAACAATACTACTAATATGGTTATAGCAAGAGGAAAAATGTTTGAGCAGAACATACTTCTTGTTATTGTATGTGCCGTCGAGTCGCTTACAACTCATAGCAACCCTAAGTACAACAGCCCTAAACCCTGCTCTA
>NW_006399811.1:8683751-8696008 GCF_000299155.1 Elephantulus edwardii | reverse complement strand
ATGGCCTGTATCAGATGCACCTTAGTCTCCAGAGAGACACTATTGCTCTTCAGTACTTTGGAGAGGTCCCTAACAGCAGACTTTCCCATAGCAATATATCTTTTAATTTCCTGGCTACTGGTGCCAAGAGTGTTGACTGTGGAGCCAAGCAAACTAAAGTTGCTAACAGTCTCAATTTCTTCACCATCCATCCTGATGCTGCCAATTGGTCCAGTGGTGAGAATCTTTGTCTTCTTGATATTGAGCCTGAAACCATATTGAATGCTGCAGTCCTTGATGGGAACCAAAATATGACTTTGAGTTAATCCCACCTGAATTTCAGAACCATCTCAGGAACAGGATTGAGGCCTTGGAATACTAATGAGCCAAGACCAAATGAGTTGTAGGAGGATGTTAAAGGTATCGTACAGGAAGAGCGCAAACGGTCATTAAGACAGAAGAGAAAAAAAGACCAAAATGGATGTCAGAAGAAACTCTTGAATATTGCACTGGAGTGCAGAGAAGCCAAAACACAAGGAATAATTCAAGATACTAAAGAGCTGAATAGAAGATTTCAAAAGGCAGCATGGGATGACAAAGCAAAATATTAAAATGAAATGTGCAAAGAACTGGAGTCAGAAAATCAAAAGGGTCAAACTCGTTCAGCATTTCTTAAGCTCAAGAAACTGAAGAACAAATTCAAACCTCAAGCTGCTAAAATCAAGAATGCTTTAGACAGAATATTAAATGATCCAGGAAGAATTAAAAGAAGATAGAAAGAATATACTGAGTCACTGTATCAAAAAGAATTGGCAGACAAAGAAGAATTTCATAACAGGATATGAACAAGAGCCTATAGTGATGAAGGAAGAAGTTCAAGCTGCTTTGAAGGAAATAGCAAAAAATAAGACCCCAGGAATAGATGGTATACCAAATGATGTATTTCAGCTAACAGATGCTGCCTTGGATGTGCTCACCAAGTTGTACCAAGAAATCTGGAGAACAACCAATTGGCCAACTGACTGAGAGATCTATATTTATTCCTATTTCAAAGAAGGGTGACACAACAGAGTGTGGAAACTATAGAACAATATCATTGATTTCACATGCAAGCAAGATTCTACTGAAGATTATCCAAAAATGACTGGAACAGCACATCAGCAGAGAACTGCCAGAAGTCCGGGCTGGGTTTAGAAGGGGTCGTGGTACTAGGGATATTGTAGCTAATGTTAGATGGATCTTAGCTGAAAGCAGGGAGTACCAGAAGAATGTCTATCTGTGTTTCATTGATTATGCAAAGGTGTTTGACTGTGTGTATCATAACAAACTGTGGCTGACTCTGAGAAGGATGGGAGTGCCAGATCGTGCTAATGTGAAACCTATACTTGGGCCAAGAGGCAGTCGTCAGAACAGAGCAAGAAAACACTGCATGGTTCAGAATTGGGAAAGGCGTATGCCAGTGATGTGTCCTAGCTCTATAACTTTTCAACCTGTATGCAGAGCAGATTATCCAAGAGGCTGGGCTCTATGATAAGTATGACATCATAATTGGTGGAAGATCTATCAACAATCTGTGTTATGCAAAGGACACAACCCTGCTTGTTAAAACTGAGGAGGGCCTGAGAACATACTTACTTTAAAAAAAAAAAAAACAAGTTGAAAAACAACCTGGGTTTCAGTATCAGTTATATGTATTTTCTATACCCAGAAATTATTTTCCTTTAAAGTCAATAAGAAACTTAAAATTCACCTGAGTAAGGTCTTTAAAATTCTACTATATTTGTGTGTGTCTAATAAAAATAAGGAAGCAAGCAAGTAAGGCCCCCTCCATGGACCCACAGGCCTTGTGCAAAGGTCTGCAGCGATGCAGAGGCCAGTTGTATCTCTTCTGAGAGGCCTGATGCCCAAAGCAGAGGTCCGAGAGTGATAAGCAAACAGGTAGGGCCAGGCCTGGTGCCTCTGTGCTTATGCTAAGAACCAGTATTAAAGGTTCAGCTGAGCCACTGTCTGTATTAAAACCGCCATCTAGGACCCCATCCTGTCATGTACCCACGGGCCTCAGGTGGGGTTTAAAAGAGTATCTTGTGCCATATTTGAATGCCTAGTAGTCTTTACCATTTGCTTTTAGAAATGCAACACCTATCTTTCAGTTCATTTATTAGAGAATAGTTAGTATGCTGCCAATTACTTCTTATCTTAGATGTGTATAGGTTTGGTTATCATGTACTCCTGTTAGTACAGCACTTATCTGTCAGTACTGGGGTAGCTTGTGGGGTACCGTAATGCTGGAATCTGTGCTACCAGTGTCTCAAGTACCAGAGGATCACTGTAAAGAAAATGTAAAGTTTAGTGTTCCAAATGGCTTTCTTGCCAGTGATTCTGACTTTACCATATGGATGGGTGGGAAGAAGTGAATAGGGCATGTTACCCTATCCACAAGAGGATTGGCTAGTCTCACCATTAAATTGAGCAGATCCAGCAGTAGGAGAAAGACCTTCCTTACCAGCAAAAGAAGATGCAAGAGAATGTAATGTGTCCTTCAGAGCCAAACAGACCAGAAGGTTCTATGGGAGCAGCAGCCATAGTAGCCACAGTGGAAAACCAGAGGCCTGACATGAGATGAGACCTTGGGACTGCTACATCACTGGGACTGGAGCTAAGAGCCTTTGCCCAAGTTCATTCGACAACTGAGGGTAGAAGGCTATAATTTGCAGGAGTGAGAACATTTCAACACTGGTATAAAGCTCACAACTGAGGTATCTGCATGCATGCACATTTTGGAAGCTGTCCTGGCTCTATTCTGCTACTAATTTGGAATATAGCCTTTTTACTTCCCCAATAGGGTTCTGTGAGGTCTGTCATATTGGATTTTGGATCCAGTAAAGCAGTAACAATGGTGTTCAGATGAGTAGAAAGGGGTACAGGAAATATGTCTGATCTCTTGAGAGTTGATTTTGTGTTGTTGATGCTGTTGATGGGGACAGCTCCTCTTTGTGAAGTTGGTAAAGATCAGATATGGCCATCCCCACATGGCCCTTGCTCTTTTTACAGCCACCCATGCAGAAGAGGTTGTAACAGAGATACTAAAATAAGACAGACTAAAAAGAAGGATTTACAATCAACTTCTGAGAAAAAAAAAAGGGCATTTGAAAACCCTATGAACAAAGGAATGTAGGTAGTTATAGTACTAGAGGTAGATTCTGGATAGGAAGTCACTAAAAAATGAGTATAAACCATTAAGACCTGGAAAATGAATATATGAAGTATGAATGTAGGAAAATTGGAAGTTTTAAAAAATGAAATGGAATGTATGAAGATTGACATTTTTGGTATCAGTGAACTCAGACGGATTAGCATGGGGCAACTTTATATGGTCTACTATGCTGGGAATAAAAAACTAAGGAATAATGATATTGCTTTGATATTTTAAAAGGTAATGTGAAGATCCATCCTGAAATTTAACGCTGTGAGTCATAGGATAGATCCATACACATACTAAGAAGATCTATTAATATGACTATATGTACCAACAACGAAAGCTAAAGATGACGACATAGAGAAGTTCTACCAATATTTGCCATCTGAAATTGACCAAACATGCAATCAAGATATACTAATAATTCTTGGTGACAGGAATGCAAAAGTTGGAAACAATAAGGAAGGAATGGTAGTTGGAAAAGTACAGACTTACTGACAGAAATGAGGCTGGAGACTGAATGTTAGAATTTCGTGTGCCCAATTATTTAATCATAGCAAATACCTTTTATAAAAAACACAAACAACAACTTTACACATGAACCTGATAGACTTCACAGGAATCACATGGACTATATTTGCAGAAAGAATCATTGGAGAAGCGCAATATTAGCAGTCAAAACCATACCAGGTGCTGACTGTGAAAGAGATCATCAATAACTCATGGGAAATGTAATTGAAGCTGGAGAAAATTAAAACTAGTGGCAAGAAGCTGAACCACAATCCTGAAGGCACAAAGTTTAAGGCCACCAGCTGCTCTACAGGAGAGGTATGGACAATCTCCTCCTATGTGATTAACTGTCTCTGAAAACCCTCTGGAGGGTCAGTTAATCAAAAGGGCCAAATTCGCTCAGCATTTCTTAAGCTGAAGGAACTGAAGAACAAATTCAAACCTTGAGTTGCAATACTTAAGGGTGTTTTGGGCAGAAAATTAAATGATCCAGGAAACATTAAAAGAAGATGGAAAGAGTATATAGAGTCAATATACCAAAAGAAATTTGCTGACAAAAATTTAATTAAACAACGTATGAACCTGTGGTGATGAAGGAAGAAGTTTAAACTTCTCTGAAAGAATTGGCAAACAGGAATTGATGGCATACTGACTGACATATTTTAACAAACAGACGCTGCCCTGGATGTTCTCACTAAGTTGTGCCAAGAAATATGGAGGGCAACCACCTGGCCAACTGACTGGAAGATATGTATATTTGTTCCCATTCCAAAGAAAGGTGATCAACAGAGTGTTATCATTATCAAACAGTATCTATCATTGATATCACATGCAAGCAAGATTCTGCTGAAGATTATCCAAAAACAACTGGAACTGCCTGAGTGCAGGCTGGATTTAAAAAAGGCTGTGTTACTAGGGATATTATAGCTAAGTAAGATGAATCTTGACTGAAAGCAGAGAGTACCAGAGGAATGTCTATCTGTGTTTCATTGCCTATGCAAAGGCATTTGACTGTGTGGATCACAACAAACTGTGGCTGACTCTGAGAAGAATAGGAATCCCAGAATACTTGATTGAGCTTTTGTGAAACCTATTCTTGGACCAGGAGGGTCATCAGAACAGAGCAAGTAAACACTGAATGGTTCAAAATTGGGAAGGGTATGCATCAAGGATGTGTCCTATCTCCATATCTTTGTAAACTACATGCAGAACAGATTATCTGGGAAGCTGGGCTCTATCAGTAGAAGTATGGCATCAGGATCAACAATCTGCATTATGCAGATGACACAACCTTGCTGAAACTGAGAAGGACCTGAAGCACTTGCTGCAGAAGGTCAAGGATTGCAATCTTCAGTATGAATTGAAGTTCAACATCAAGAAAACAAAGATTCTCACCACTGGGCCAATTAGCAGCATCATGATAGATGGTGAAGAGATTGAGATTGTTGACAGCATCAGTTTGTTTGGCTCTACAATCAACACTCTTGGTATCAGCAGCCAGGAAATTAAAAGATTAATTACATTGAAAAAGTCTGCTGTCTGAGAACTCCCCAAAGTACTGAAGAGCAACGATGTCAGTTTGGAGACTAAGGTTTGCCTGCTACAGGTCATGGTCTTTGCAATCACTTGTTATGCATCAGAGAGCTGGACAATGACTAGGGATGATAGAAAGAGAGTTGATGTCTTTGACCTTTGGTGCTGGAGAAGAGTACTGAATATATCATGGACTGCTAAGACAGCAAACAAGTTTGTCCTGGAGAGGGTGAAGCCAGGTTGTTCCTTGAAGGCAGGGACTCTAAAGCCTCGTCTGATATACTTTGGACATGTTGCAAAGTGGGATAAGTCCTTGGAGAGGGATGTCATAGTTGGGAGGGTGGAGGGACAGTGCAGGAGAGCAAGAACCTCAATGAGATTAATTGATTCAGTCACTGGGGTAATGGGATAGGTGTGTCAGAGACAATAAGATTGGCAAGGGATAGAGCAGGGTTTAGGGTTGTTGTACATACGGTCACTATGAGCCACAGTTTACTTGACGGCACATAACAACAACAACAACAACATCATATGAATAATAGCCAATGGAGGAAATTCAAGATGCATTGAAGGCACTGGCAAAAAATAAGGCCCCAGGAATTGATAGAATAACAACTGACGTGTTTCAGGTAACAGATGTAGCCCTGGATTTGCTTATCAGCTTATTCCAGGAAATTTAGAAGACAGCTACCTGTCTGATTGTTTGGAGGAGATCAATATTTATTCCCATTCCCACAAAAGGCAATCCAACAGAATGTGATAATTATCAAAAAGTAACATTAATATCACAAACAAGCAAAATATTCCTGATGATCATCCAAAATCAGTTAGGACAGTCCATTGACAGAGAACTGCCAGAAGTTCATTATCAATACTGATGTTAGAGGGATCACAGTTGAAATCAGAGAATACGAGAAAAATGTCTATTTGTATTTTATTGACTATGCAAAGGCATTTGACTGTGTGGATCATAACAAATTATGGCTAACATTGAGAAGAATGGGAATGCCAGAACACTCAGTTGTGCTCATGAGAAATCTATACCTCCATCAAGAAGTTGTTGTCCAAATGGAGCAGTAGAACACTGCATGGTTTAAAATCAAGAAGAATGTACATCAGGGTTGCATCCTTTCTCCATATCTCTTCAATCCATATGTTGAGCAAATAATTTGTGAAGCTGGACTCTACAAAGAAGAGTGTGGCATCAGGGTTGGAGGAAGACTCTCATAACAGCATGCATTATGCAGATGACACAACTTTGCTTGCTGAACGTGAGTAGGATATGAAACACTACAGTCTTTGATATGTATTGCATCTCAACATCAATAAAACAAAGGTCTTCACCACAAGACCAACAGTCAACATTATGATAGATAGTGAAAGGATTGAAGCTGTCAGTGATTTCATTTTGTTTGGAACAATCAACACCCTTAGTACCAGCAGTCAGAAAATCAGATGATGTAGTGCATTGGAAAGTCTATAGTTCAGGGACCTTGACAAAAAAGCTGAAGAGCAATGATGTCAATTTGAAGACTAAGGTGCACCTGATTTAGGCCATGGTCTTCTCAATCACCCGTTATGCATCAGAGAGCTGGACAATGAATAAGGATGAAAGAAGAATTGATGCCTTTGAGTTGTAGTTCTAGAAAGTACTGAATATCCATCCCATGGACTGCCATAAGAGCCAAGAGATATGTGTTGAAGGAGGTACAGCCAGAGTGCTCCTTTGAAGCAAACATGGGAAAGCTTTGTATTTCGTACTTTGGACATGTAGCAAGGCAGGGCTATTGCTTGGAAAGGACACCATGCTTGGAAACATGGAGTGTCAGTGAAGGAGAAGAAAACTCTCAGCGAGATGGACTAATACAGTGGCTTAAGCAATGGGCTCTAGTGTTATCAGAGATGATAAGGATAGTACAAGATAGGCCAGGGTTCAGGTCAGCCGTTCTTAGGTTTACTATGATTTGTACTCAACTCCACAGCACCTAACAACAACATAAAAACAAAGACTCTCAATAAGATACATTGAAACAGTGACTTTAAACAGTGAATGAAACAATGGACTGGAGAATATCCAAAACAGAGTGAATGGTGAGGACAAAGTTCAGATATGTTGTTCCCTGAGTCACTATTAGTCTTAGTTGACTTAATGGCACCTAACAACAACAGTGACTCCGTATAATCTTTCCATCTTCTTTAAATGCTTCCCAGATCGTTTAATATTCTGCCCAAAGCATCCTTAAATATTGCAACCCGAGGCTTGAATTTGTTCCTCAGATCCTTAGCATAAGAAATGCTGAGCGAGTTTGGCCCTTTTGATTTTATGACCCAGTTCTTTGCACATTTCATCATAATACTTTGCTTTCTCATGCTGTCCTTTGAAATCTTCTTTTTAGCTCCCTTATTTCTTTATTTCTCCCCTTTGCTTTAGCTTCTCGGTGCTCTAATGCAATATTCAAAGTCTCTTCTGACATCCATCTTGGCCTTTTTTTCCTCTTCTGTCTTTGTAATAACCTTTTGCATTCTTCATAGATGATTTTCTTGATACCTTCCCACAGCTCATTTGGTCTTCTCTCATTAGTGTTTAAGGACTCAAACCTGTTCCTGAAAGGTTCTGAAATTCAAGTGGGATAGACTCAAGGTCAAAGTTGGCTGACACAGAAGAATTTCACGAAACAACATCTGAGCAAGAGCCTTTGAGATGAAGGATATTCAAGCTGCTCTGAAGAAATTGGCAAAAAAAAGGCCCCAGGAATTGACGGCATACCAATTGACATATTTCAACTAACAAACACTGCGCTGGATGTGCTCAACAAGTTGTGCCAAGAAATCTGAAGAATAATCACCTGACTAGAAGAGATCCATATTTGTTCCCATTCCAAAGAAAGGTGACCTAACACAGTACAGAAATTACCAAACAATATCATTAATATCACATGTAAGAAAAATTCTGCTGAAAATTATCCAAAAATTACTGGAACATCAGTATCAACAGAGAACTGTCAGATGTGCAGGCTGGGTTTAGAAGAGGCCATGGCACTAGGGCTGTTATAGCTAATGTTGGATGGATCTTAGCTGAAAGCAGAGAGTATCAGAGGAATATCTGTGTTTCACTGACTATGCAAAGACATTTGACTGTGTGGATTACAACAAACTGTGTCCAGCTCTGAAAGAATGAGAATCCCAGAACATTTGATCATGCTTATGCGAAACCTATACTTGAACCAAGAGACAGTCATCAGAACAGAGCAAGGAAACATTGCATGGTTCAAAATTGGGAAGGTGTATGCCAGGGATAGGACCTATCTCGATATCTTTTCAATCTATATACAGAACAGATCATACAGAGGGCTGGGCTCTGTGAGGAGGAACGTGGCATCAGAATTGGAGGAAGAATCATCAATAACCTCCATTATGCAGACGACACAACCTTCCTTGCTGAAACTGAGGAGGACCTGAAGCACTTGCTGCAGAAGGTCAAGGACTGTCACCTTCAATATGGATTGAAGCTCAACATCAAGATAACAAAGATTCTTACCACTGGGTAGATTGGTAGCATCATGATAGATAGTGATGAGATTGAGATCGTTAACTATGTTAGTTTACTTGGCTCCACAATCAATACTTTTGGTACCAACAGCCAGGAAATCAAAAGACTAGTTGCATTAGGAAAGTCTGCTGCCAGGGACCTCTTCAGAGTACTGAAGAGCAACCATGTTAGTCTGGATAGTAAAGTGTGTGCCTGATCCAGACCATGGTCTTTGCAATTGCTTGCTATGCATCAGAAAGCTGGACAATGACTAGGGATGACAGAAAAAAGAACAGACGCCTTTGAGTTGTGGTGCTGGAGAAGAGTACTGAATGCACTGCTAGGAGAACAAACAGGTTCATCCTAGAGAGGGTGAAACCACGCTGCTCCTCGGAGGCAAGAATTCTGAGGCTTCATCTGACATACTTTGGGCATGATGCAAGGAGGAACCAGTCCTTGGAGAGGAACATCATGCTTGGGAGGGTGGAAGACCCTCGATGAGATGGATTGATTCAGTGACTGGGGTTATGAGGGTAGATGTGTCAGATAAGGTCAGCTCAGGATAGAGCAAGGTTCAGAGCCGTACATAGGGTCACTATGAGTCACAAGTGACTCAAGGGCACATAATAAGAACAACAATTAAAAACAAATCTAGTTTCCTAAACTATATTTTCAAGATTAAAATGCATAACTGATATTTAGAAAATGGCTTAAAATATCTTTGTTTTTTTCTCCAATTAAACACTATTTTTTTAGAAATAATTATAAAGTGTTATGAAGACTAATAAACAATGAAGCCAGTTGTCACATTAAGACATTGCTTTATATTTTGAGGGAAATTTTTTTAAATAGAAGAGAAAAATGTACTGTCAGATACTTTACCTTATGTGGCACAATGAGACCATCTTGTGACTGTAATGAATGATCTGTGCGTGGGGGACAAACCGCATTCTCTCTAATCTCTCCTTTTACACATCTCACATCATACAGAAATGAAACATCCCTACAAAATAAGAAATAAACATTATAAAATAAGTTTTCTGTATGGCTACTGGATAAGAGTAGATAAGGATCACATGTATTCAAGTTGTTGTTGTTATTGTTATACTTGACCCTCTGGCAGGTTTTCAGAAGCAGTTACTCACATGGGAGAAGACTGCCCGTATTTCTCCCATGGAGCAGCGGGTAGATTCAAACCACATGTTTTTGGCGCAGTTTCCTGCCACGAGGCCACCAGCTGGACATTTGTGTCAACAAAATTAATTTTCTTACTCCATACTCTACTTCTAAGACAAATGATGCATGAGACATGAAAACTAAAAATAAAACCTTGCCATCAAATCAGTTCTACTTACAACAGAATTTCATTGCATTTTTAAGGCTATAAATCTTTATAGTATAGACTTCTCACCTTTTTTGCTGTGGAATGGCTGGGGTATTCAAATTGCTGACCTTTAGATCTGTGACATGATATATCATGGGCTATACCACAATATTCTCCATCTTTTCCACTCAAATTCTTGGAAGGGATTTCTCCACATTCTTATCCTCTCCACAATTATCCTTTTCCATTACATCCTAGAATTTATCTTTGCCTACCTCTCCAGGGACATTATTCTATCAGTTATAATTTATGCATTGGATAGGTGCCCTTCATTTATAGCTTTTATTTCAGGAGGAAAATACTGTTTATTATGTTTAGTTTGTCTTTATTTTGATATTGTTTCTGATTCTTTTTGACATTGTATCTAATTTTTTTTTGTACAATCATACATTTTTTCATTCATATACATTTTTCTAATCACTAGTATATACTGTATTAATATATATCATATTAGCATATATTGTATTTCATTCTGTTATGTAATCACTATCAATCTATGCCTTTTATTGCCCTATCTCTCCAAATCTCTATTGTAACTTTCCTATTCCTTCACCCTCCCATCTATCCACTATCCTCTGTTATCCTAGTGATTTCTACAGACCTTTTGAACACTTATAAATTTCTTGCTTAACTATCTTCTATTTTTTCACAGTAGCTGTTTTATGCAGTATTTGTCCCTTTTTGACTGAGTTATTTCACTAGCATAAGCCCAGTAGACTTTCCCATGTTGTGTATTGTGTAATATGTTACAAATATTTCACTGTTCCTTCATCTATAGATTTTTTGAAAAATCTTTCCCTATGAATACATGTCAAGTTACAAGTATCTGTGTCTCTTTCTTTCTCCTACTTTCACATCTTTGTCAATTTTTTTTTAATTTCTTTAATGATACATCTCTTTTGAATCTGTTTTCTAGAAAGTTGACGATGACCTCCCACTGCCAAATGAAAACATCTATTGTTAGGGTTTTTATCTCTACTACTTCTCTGGAATTCTTTTCCAGAATAGGTTACCACTCTATCAAAACAAGCATCATCTATCCTCTATGTCATTTAATTCTACTTGCCTTCCTTTCTAAGATTCTTCCTTCTCAGACTTCTCTGTATCCTCTTGCCTAAAAAATGGAAAATTTCCACAAGGTTCTGGTCTTATCTATCTTAGATGGATCTTGGCTGAAAGCATGGAGTACCAGAAGAATGTCTATCTGTGTTTCATTGATTATGCCAAGGTATTTGACTGTGTGGATCATAACAAACTGTGGCTGACTCTGAGAAGAATGGGAATCCCAGAACACTTGATCGTGCCAATGCGAAACCTATACTTTGGCCCGGAGGCAATCATCAGAACACAGCAAGGAAACACTGTATGGTTCAAAATTGGGAAGGGTGTACACCAGGAATGTGCCTTATCTCTGTACCTTTTCAATCTATATGCAGAACAGTTTATCCAGGAGGTTGGGCTCTATGAGGAGAAATGTGGCAACAGGATTGGTGGAAGATCTATTAACAATCTAAGTTATGCAGATGACACTGAAACTGAAGAGGATCTGAAGCACTTGCTGCAGAAGGTCAGGAACCTCAGCCTTAAAGATGGATTGAAGCTCAATATCAAGAAGACAAAGATTCTCACCACTCGACCAATTGGCAACATTAGGATGGACTGTGAAGAGGTTGAGATTGTTAGCAGCTTTAGTTTGCTTGGCTCCACAGTCAACATTCTTGGTACCAGCAGCCAGAAAATTAAAAGACGTATTGCAATGGGAAAGTAAGCTGTTAGGGACCGCTCCAAAGTACTGAAGAGCAATGGTGTCACTCTGGAGACTAAGGTATGCCTGATACAGGATATGGTCTTTGCAATCACTTACTATGTATCAGAGAGCTGGACAATGACTATGGATGAAAGAAGGAGAATTGATGCCTTTGAACTTTAGGGCTGTTGTACATAGGGTCGCTATGAATCGTAGGCAACTCAACAGCACATAACAACACAACAACATGTATATATATAATTGCTGTTGTTATGTGCCATCGAGTCGTTTGCAACTCATAGCAACCCTATGTACAACAGCCCTAAACCCTGCTCTATCCTGTGCCAATCGCATTGCCTCTGACACACCCATCCCGATT
>NW_006399811.1:8673912-8675956 GCF_000299155.1 Elephantulus edwardii | reverse complement strand
GGGGGAGGGAGGAGGGAGAAGGGTGCAACAATGAATGAATGGAATTCCAAAATCTCTGTAGATGTTCATTGAAATGAAAAATAAACAAACTAAATTAAATTTTAAAAATTGCAAAAAAAAAGAATATATGATTAGGTATTATCTGCAGGACAACAGTCCAGAATAAGAGCTGCATAGTAATGTGGACTTGGGGAGGAGACTGTACAACACTGAATTAATTTTTTTCAAAGATATAAGGGAACTGGACAGGCAGAGAGGAAAATGTGCAACAATGAATGAATGGAAATCTCAATAAAAAGAAACTCCACACTGGCATAACAGACCATCTGATTGTCTAATTCAGTGTGGTCAATGTCAGTCCATCTCAGGTCACTAATGCCTAGGAATGTCAATCTTTATGCATTTCATTTTTGATAACTTATAGTTTTCCTGGATTCATGCCCCAGCATTTTTCAAGCTGAAAAAACTGAAATACAAATTCAAATCTCAAGTTGCAATAAGATCATTCAGGAGGCCAGACTTTATGAAGAAGAATGTGACATTAGGTTTGGAGGAAGACTCATTTACAATCAGAATTACACAGATGACACAATCTTGCTCACAGAAACAGGGAAATTACAGTGTTATCTGCAGAAGGTCAAACACTGCAGACTTCAGTATGAATTGCGCCTCAACATCAGGAAAACAAAGATTCTCACCAGTGGGCCAATATATAGTATCATGACAGATAAAGAATAAGATAGAGGTTGTTAATAATTTCAGCTTGCTTGGGTCCAAAACCAGCACTCTTGGAACCAGCAGTCAGGAGATCAAACAGCAAATTGCATTGTGAAAATCTGTTGTCAAGTACCTCTCCAGAGTGCTAAAGAGCAACAATGTCAATCTAGAGACAAAGGCACATCTGATCCAGGCCATGGTCTTCTTAATTGCTTGCTACGAAACTGAGAACTAGACAATGAGTAAGGATGACAGAAGAAAAATCGATGCCTTTGAGTTATGATGCTGGAGGAGAGTATTTAAGCATACCATGGACTGCCAAGAGAACAAACAGGTTTGTCTTAGAGAGGGTGAAACTAGTTTGTTCCTTGGAGGCAAGGATTTTGAAGCTCCATCTCACATACTTTGTGCATATTGCCAGGAGGGGCCAGTCACTTTTGGTGACTCATTCCCAAGAAAGGGAAACCAATAGTGTGGAAATTATCAGACAATATCATTAACATTACATGCAAATAAAATCTTGCTGAAGAGCAGCGTCCAAAAATGACCAAAACAGTACATCAACAGAGAACTGCCAGGAGTTCAAGTTGGATTTTTAGAAGAGGCCATGGCACCAGAGATAGCATTGCTTATGTCAGATGGATCTTGGGAAACAATACAAGAGAAAGTACAGAACACCAGAAGAATGTCTATTTGTGTTTAATTAACTATGTAAAGTCATTTGCGCAGAACATAACAAACTGTGGCTAACACTGAGAAGAATGGGAATTCCAGCATACTTAATTATGTTCAGGGGAACTTGACTCAATGGCATCTAACAACAACAACAATAACAGTGCCCCACGAGTACCCTGAAATATGTAACTCTGACCATAAATCATTTTAAGGGCATATATTGTTAGTAGAAAGTCACTTTTTTATTACTGATGTCCTGTTCTATGATATTCTGGCTCTCTTGTATACATCTAAGAAAGACTCCTTAGATCTTTAATTCCTACTCTTTGTTACTGTTATTGTACTTCACCTCTATTATAAGCCTGAGATAATCACAAATATCTTAAGTTATTCACAAAATGTGAGTGATTAGTTTTCACCACACTGATAAATGTTAGAGAGTTTAGTCAACTAGCTTTGCTACCTCAATAAGTTGTTTCATATATACACTTACATGTACATACACACATCTTTCTAAAAGAAATGAGCTTGATAATTGCCCTTGAAATTTTGTCAAGGAGTTTTTTGCTATTTCTACTATTGAGCAGGTATTTTATTTTTTAGGACAAACGTATTTTATTGGGGATAGGATTTTTCATTCAGTATATAAAAT
>NW_006399811.1:8670029-8673812 GCF_000299155.1 Elephantulus edwardii | reverse complement strand
CCATCCATCCTGATGCTACCGATTGGTCCAGTGGTGAGAATCTTTATCTTCTTGACACTGAGACTCTCAGTCCATACTGAAGGCTGCAGTCCTTGACCCTCTATAGTAAGTGTATGAGGTCCTCCTCAGTTTCATATAGTTACATTTTAATAATTTAATATTTTAATACAATGTAATAATTATATATTATTTTATTTGTGACTTTAATGAAAGTTAAGTTAGATTTTCATTAATTCATTCATTGATGCACATTTTACCCCTCTCACTCGCTCCTTCCCCTCCCCTAGCAACTTTTTTGTTTTTTTAAAATATTCATTCATTATTGCACAGTTACCTCCCTCCATGTCCCCACCCCTAGTCCTCCTTGCAATATACCACTTATTCTGGGCAAGATAGTTTGGGAGAATAGGATAAGTGTGGATAGATAACGAACATTAAACTAGAATAGGTGAAAAAGAGAACTGTTTAAAAGGAAGGTATGATTGGGCATTATATGTACAACAATTTGTCTACATTTCTCCTAATTTACTTAATGAACATGTCACCACTCTTCAGATACAACTACTTCAGGATAGACGCTGAAATGGGTTTTTTTAACTATTAATGCAACATCATTCTTCCTCAATTTTTCATTCTCAGATGTAAAATGAGTAAAGACTGTACGGGAAGGGCTATGGATCACCTTTACTGACTTCACAAAGAGGAACTGTTCTTGTCAACAGCATCAATAACATAAAACCAATTTCCATGAGGTCAGACATGCCCCCACACTCCTGTACTTCTTTCTACTAATCTCAACACCAATTTTACTGCTTTGCTGGGTCCAAATTCAATGTGATAGGTCACAGACAACAAAGAATCATACTGGGGAAGTTAAAAAGTTGGAATCTAGGTTACAAGCAGAATTCAGTCATGCCAGCTTACAAAATGTGCTCATAGGCACCTCAGCCTTGAGCCTTGTAGCTTAAGGCCAGTATTACAAAGTTCTCAGTCCTGCTAATATTGGTTCCTGACCACTCCACCCACACCACCCTGCCTCAGTTGTCCAATAGATTTGGCATAGACTCTTAGCTAAGCTCTGGTTCAGTCTGTGGAGATTAGCAGTCAGCTCCATCTCATGTTGGGTCTCTGCTTAAGCTGCTACTGCAATAATTTCTGGGCCCTAAGGACTTGCTACTAAGGTGCATCTTATTCAAGCCATATTCTAGCTTGCTGTGGCTGATCATTTGCTATGCCTTTGAGAGCTGAATAATGAATAGAGATGACAGAAGAAAAATTGATGCCTTTGAGGTGTGGTTCTAGAGAAGAGCACTGACCATCCCATGGACTGCCAAAAGAACAAATAAGTAAGTCCTGAGAGGGTGAAGCCAGAGTGTTCTTTGGAGGGAAGGATGGCTGCAAGAAGGGGTTATTCCTTGGAGAGAGACATGACACTTGGAAGGTAAAAGATTAGTAAAAAAGAGGAATATCCTCAACTAGGTGGATTGACAAGGTGACAGCCCCAAAAGTCAGGAAGTGTGAGGATAGCACAAGATAGGATGGGTTCAGATCTGCTGTTCACAAAGGCACTCTGAATTGTACTCAGTTCAACAGCAACTAACAACAACAACAGCAAGGACTTGCTACATTCTCTTGAATTTCCTTATTGTTGGCTGGTGGGGAATGCTTCATTATGCAGCTGTAGCTGCTCAATTTATAGGAAGAGTAGTCAATCCCCTTGTGAATATGCTAATAAGCCCTAATTGCATATCCATGTTCATTTACATAGCAAAATCAAACAAGGACTAGGAAAGTCATATTGAAAAATAAACTTGATTACTCCTATGTGCATTGCTCCTATGCCATGTATCATATCAATTAACTAGGTAGATGCCTTAAAAATTTCTTAGTGTGTCCTGGACTGGTCTCTTGCCTGGAGACCTTAGACCATGGCACCACTGCCTTGAAGGCCTCCCTCCCCTGACTAAAGACCCCTAGCCCTGCCACATGGACCTCTGATCCTGCTGCCTGAAGGACCTTAACCACTGCCTAGATGCTCTCACCCGCTGTCGGGAAGATCAGAAAGAGCACTCTGCCTGGAAATCCCAGGCCTGCTGCCTGGATGTTCCGTTTGCCACCAGGCAGTCCTGTCCCCATTGCCTAGAGGACCTGATACACATTCTGGAGGACTTGAACCCACAGCCTTGATGCCCAAACCCCAACACCTGGAGGATGACCTGCTGCTGCCCCACTGAACCAGAGACATTAGTATCATAGGTCAACCCACTTCATTTCCTCTCCCCTCCCAAAGTGTGAACTGCCTTGAGCCTGGAGCACCTTGGACTTGGCTAGCTGCAGCAGTTGTCTGATAGGGGAGACTGCTAATTGACAGGCCTTAACCCTCGCAAACTGAAGCAAGTCTTCCCGTGAGTCAAAAGTTCAGAGAGAAACTCAGGCAGGGTAGCTACTCCACCTCCTCTGGGGCAGGGACATCAGACTAAGAATCTGCTATCATCTCAGGCATGAAAAACTCTACCACAGCAATGTCACATAGGAAGCAGGCTACCTTACACCCTATACAAACCCAAAGCAAGATGTCAAACCCAAAAAGTGACACACTATCAATGGATTTCCTGAAGCCAAAAAGTCAGGTGGAAATTAGAATTTAGAAGAACTATGATTGAATATTTTCAATGGGTGAAAGACAAACTTGAAGAATTACAGGACACTGCAAGCAAAAACCAAGAAGATACTAAAAAAAAAAAAAACAAAACCCAAAATAATGCCAATAAAACAAACAGGTCATTACAGGCTCTGGAAAAACAAGAAACCAAAATCCAAAATATGAGGCCCAATGTTTCATATGTTGTCAACATGTTGGAGGGACACATGAACAGAGTTGAAGAGATGGAACACAGAACTGGTGAAATAGAAAATAGAATTGTCCACCACAACAAGATAAAGGTAAACAATGCAAATGAAAAATGGGTACAGGATATGAACAGACTTCACCATAGAAGACATTCAGATGGCCAACAAGCACATGAAGAAATGTTCAAAATCCCTAGCTCTAAGAGAGATGCAAATCAAAACAACTATGACATATAATCACACCCCAGTAAAACTACCAAAATTTAACAGAAGAACAAGCAACAAATGCTAGTGAGGTTGTGGAGAGACTGTAACCCTTATTCACTGTTGGTGGGAGTGTAAAATGGTGAAACCACTGTGGAAAGCAGTGTGGCGCTTTCTCAAACAGTTTCAAATTGAGATACCGTTTGAGCCAGCAATTCCACTCCTGGGAACATACCCTAAAGAGACCATAAATGACATGAAAGCAGACACAGGCACACCCATGTTTATCATGGCTTTGTTCACAATAGCAAGGAATTGGAAACAACCTAAATGCCCATCAACAAACAAATGGATAGAGAAGCTGTGGCATATTCACACAATGGAATACTAAGCTGCATTGAAAAACAAGAAACTCAAGCAATATTATTCAAAATGTGGGACCCTGGAGGACATTATGCTGAGTGAAACAGCTCAGTCACAAAAAGACAAATATGGGATAGTGCCACTGTTGTAGAACAGGACTGACATCAGGGTTGAGTGAGACTGAGAAAAATTGCATAAATTATGTACACTGCACTGAAACAGATGAGGGAGAGAACAGTTTAAAAGCAATGTATGAGCACCAAAACAAGATAAAGGTAAATAATCCAATAGAAAAATGGGCACAGGATATCAACAGGCACTTCACTGAAGACGACATTCAGATGGCTAACAAGCACATGAAGAAAT
>NW_006399811.1:8645684-8664120 GCF_000299155.1 Elephantulus edwardii | reverse complement strand
ATTTTAATGAACATTTACAGAGATTTTGTACTTCCACTCATTCATTGTTGCACTAATAGTTAATGTTGTTGTTGATTGCCTTCGAGTCGAGCATGACTCATAGCGACCCTAAGAAGAAAAGGCCTAAAACCTTTCTATCAACATTTATCAAAGTTCATAGAGTTTCCAGAAGCACGTTGTTTAGGAAGTAGATGCCACTCCTACTTTATATCTCAAGAAAGCTTGTAATTTACTGGTTTCCACTGTTCTAAAAAAAATCTGTACTTTAAAAAGGAGAAACTAAAGAGTTTTTATTTTGTTGTCAGTGTTAGCTGCCACTGAGGCAGTCCTCTGCAATTTAGGGCAAGTATAAGCAATGTTGTATCATTTCTGTTCTCACCCATAAATAAAAACTAAATTTTATTAGACATCTATTCTCTATCCCTTTCTCTAGCTCTCAAATGATCAAATTGAGTTCACATTTTACTTCATCACATGGATTGCTGCATTCTATGTATAAACAAATGTCTCTTTCATTTAAAGATATTCCCACAGAGGGAATGAGATATTTCAGAGAGTGGTTTCCCAGATAACCGATATATCATCAGAACAGGGCAAGGAAACCTTGTATGGTTCAAAATTGTTAAGGGTGTACACCAGGGATGTGTCTGGTCTCCATACATTTTCAATCTATATTGAAAACAGATTATTCGGGAGGTTGGGCTGTATGAGGAGAAATGTGGCATCAGCATTAGAGGAAGATTCATCAACAATCTGAATTACGCAGATAACACAACCCTGCTTGCTGAAACTGAGGAGGACCTGAAGTACTTTCTACAGAATGTCAAAGACTGCAGCCTTCAATATGGATAGAAGCTCAGTATCAAGAAAACAAAGATTCTCACCCTTGGGCCAATTGAAAGCATCATGATAGATGGTGAAGAGGTTGAGATTTTTAGCAGTTTTAGTTTGCTTGGCTCTACAATCAACACTCTTGGCACCAGCAGCCAGGAAATTGAAAAGATTTATTGTGATGGGAAAGTTTGCTGTTAGAGACCTCTCTAAAATACTGAAAAGCAATGATGTCACTCTAGAGACTAAGGTGTGCTTGATACAGGCCATGGTCTTCGCAATCACTTGCTATGCATCAGAGAGCTGGAAAATGACTAGGGATGATAGGAGGAGAATTGATGCCTTTGAGCTGTGGTGCTAGAGAAGAGTATTGAATATACCATGGACTGCTAAGAGAACAAACAGGTTTGTTCTGGATAGGGTTAAACCAGGCTGTTCCTTGGAGGAAAGGATTCTGAAGCCTTATCTGACATACTTTGCACATGTTGCAAGTAGGAACGAGTCCTTGGAAAGGCATGTCATGGTTGGGAGGGTGGAGGGACAGCGCAGGAGAGGAAGAATCTCCATGAGGTAGATTGATTCAGTGACTGGGGAATGTGGGTAAGTGTTTCAGAGACAGTGAGATTGGCACAGAATGGAGCAGGGTTTAGGGCTGTTGTACAAAGACTCGCTATGAGTCACAGGTGACTTGACAGCACATAACAACAAAAACAACATAATTTTAAAAGCATTAAAATGTTAACTCTTTCTAAAAAATAATAAAAACTTTCCAGCTTTTTAAGATAAAATATATCGATCTTGATAATATGACCTATCAAACTAGTTTCTTTAGGACTGCCTGGTTATAGTTCTAAAACTTAACACAGTGCTGTCTGCAGGCACTTTTGTGGACTGGATACACTCTGGGACTAACAAGGCTCTCTTGCTGCTAGAACTTTGATTATGGATTTAATTCCATGATTTAGATGCACTTTTTTTCAAGGTCTGGAAGTAGAAGTGAGAGAGAAGTTATTTCTCTTGTTATGGTTTAATGAATTCTACTTCCTTAGTAGTATTCCAGAATCCACCCACCAGCTACCCACATTTGGAAAGGCTGTGCAGTAATAGGAACAACGTGACAGGGTCTTCATTTCAGCTTTCTGGTCCACAAGCCATCTTGTGACTCAAAGCGACTCTATGTACAACAGCTCTGAACTCTGCTTTATCCTGGGCCAAATTTCTTGCCTCTGACACACCTAACTCCACTACTCCAGTCACTGAGTCAATGCATCTCATCAAAGGTCTTCCTCTCTTGAGCTGTCCCTCCACATTCTCAAGCATGACATCCTCTCCAAAGACTGGTCCCTCCTTGCAACATGCCCAAAGTTTGTCAGATGAAATCTTCAGAATCCTTGCCTCCAAGGAGCAGCCTGGTTTCATCCTCTCTAGGACAAATCTGTTTGTTCTCCTAGCATTCTGTGGTATATTCAATAATCTTCTCTATCACCACAGCTCAAAGGCATCAATTCTTTTCCTAGTATCCCTAAGTCATTGTCCAGTTCTCTGATGCATAGCAAGTAATTGCAAAGACTATGGCCTGGATCAGGCACGCCTTAGTCTCCAGACTGATATCATTGCTCTTTAGTACTCTGGGAAGGTCCCTGACAGAATTTTCCAGTGAAATTTGTCTTTTTTAATTTTTTAAATAAAATTTTTTATTCTAATTGTAATTTAAGAAAAGTTTACAGAAAAGTTAGATTTTCATTTATTCATTGTACATTTTACCCTCTCTCTCCCTCACATCCCCTTCCCCAAGCAGCCTTTTTTTCACTAGTTTATTTACAAAATTCTAATACAAATTTGAACAAATTCTTTCCATTTCCCTCACCCCCAGCCCATCAAATTGAACAATCCAAATTGATTAATCCCCTCTTCCCCAAGTGCATCCACATCCCTCTGCTTCCAGCCTCTCCCACCCATCTTAGATCCTTATACTTCTTCTACGATAATGGTCTTATAAAATATTTATCCTTTTGGGACTGAGTTACTTCACTCAGCATAATGCTCTCCAGTCCCTCGCATGTTAGGTAACAATTTACAAAGTTACTGGTCATGCATGCTGCATAGTATTCCAATGTGTGAATGTACCATAATTGCTCAATTCATTCACATGGAAACAGCCCAGATTTCCATCCAACCACAAATGAACATTGGTGTACAAATCTCAGTTTGTGCCTCAGTTCTCATATTCTCAGGGTCTATCCAAGTAGTGGAATAGCTGGATCATATGGAATTTTTATATTCAAGTTTTTGAGGAAGCACTAAACTGCCTTCCAGAATGGTTGCACCATTTCACAATCCCACCCGCAATGTAAAAGAGTTCCTTTCTCGCCACATCCTCTCCAACATCTATTACTTGTTGCGCTGTAAAACTTTGCCACTCTTTCTGGAGTGAGATGGTACTTCATTGCATCTCTCTTATTGGCAGTGATTTGGAGCATTTCTTCATGTGTCTGTTTGCCATTAGAATACCTTCCTCTGTGAAAATTATTTCCATGTCTTTTGCCTGTTTTGTAATTGGGTTATCAGTCTTTTTCTTGTGGGGGCCCAGGAGTATGCTGTAAACTTTTGTTATAAGACTCTTGTCTGAGATGGTATTACCAAATGTTTGCTCCCAGTCTGTAGGTCTTCTTTTCACCTTGTTGGAAAAGTTTTTAACGTGCACAAAGATTTAATCTTTAGAAGAGCCCATGCATCAATTTTATCCTCTTTAGACTGTGCATTTCTGGTTGTATTTGGCCGTGTCTTTATACCTTGGACTAGCGCTTGAAAGCTTGATCCCAGTTTGTCTCTTATGAATGTTATAGTTTGGGGCTTTGCTCCAAGGTCTCTGATACCTTGTGTTGATTTTTGTGTATGGTGTGAGATGTGGATCTTGTTTCAGCTTTCTGCAGGCAGAAGTCCAGTTTTGCCAGCACCATTTGTTGAAGAGGTTTTCATTTTCCCGTTTGATATCTTTGATTTCCTTGTCGAATATCAGTTGACCATAGATAGCTGGGTCTATTTCTGGGTTCTCAATTCTGTTCCATTGGTCTATGTGCCTGTCATTGTACCAGTACCATGCTTTTTGGTTACCACTGCTGTGTTGTAGGATTTGAGGTCAGGAAGTGCTATGGCTCCAACCTCATTTTTGTTTCTCAGAAGTATTTTGCTCGAATCCACCAGATGCTCTGCTGGAGAAGGAGGGACCATCTCCTCCTGTACCAGTCAGATCCGATTTGATGGTACACACACACACACACACACACACACGAAGTGTCTTGCTTATTTACAGTCTCCCATTTCTCCAAACAAATCTGATAATTTCCCTTTCAATCTCCTTGTAAAATGAATTTGGTATCTGGATTGGGATTGTACAGAACATGAAAATAGCTTTTGGTAGGATTGTCATTTTCACCATACTGAGTCTTCCTATCCATGAATAGGACACATTTTCCCATTTCTTTAGGTCTTATTGTGTTTTTCAGAAATGCTCTGTAGTTTTCTTTGTGTAGGTCTCTTGTTTAACAAAAGAAAGAAAAGACACAGATAACTCGATTAAGAAATGACAGAGGTAACATCACAACAGAACCAGAGGAAATTAAATTGATAGTATCAGAATACTATGAAAAGCTATACTCTGATAAATTTGAAAACCTAGAGGAAATGGACATATTCCTTGAAATGCATCCTCTGCCCAAATTGACAAGGACAAATACAGAACACTTGGACAGACCTATCACAAGAGAAAAAATTGAAAAAACTTCCCCATAAGAAAAGTCCTGGACCAGACAGCTTCACAGCTGAATTCTATCAAGCATTCAGAGAGGATTTAGCACCCATTCTACTTAAATTATTCCAAAAGAATTGAAAAAGAAGCAACACTTCCAGAGTCATTCTATGAAGCAAGCATAACCCTAATACCAAAGCCAGGCAAAGATATTCCTAAGAAATAAAACTTCAGACCAATATCTCTCATGAATATAAATGCAAAAATCCTTAACAAAATCCTAGCCAATAGAATCCAAAAGCACATAAAAAAAATAATTCACCATGATCAAGTGGAATTCATAAAAGGTATGCAGGATGGTTCAAAATAAGAAAAACAATCAAGAATAACAAGAACCATATGATCTTAGCAATTGATGCAGAAAAGGCATCTAACAAAATCCAACACCCCTTCCTGATAAAGACACTCAGCAAAATTGGAATAGAAGGGAATTTCCTACATAGTGAAAAGTACATATGCAAAGCCAAGAGCCAACATCATTCTCAATGGAGAAAGACTAAAAACATTTTCCTTGCAAAGACCAGACAAGGATGCCCACTGTCCCCCCTTCTTTTAAATATTGTATTGGAAGTGCTTTCTAGGGCAATATGACAAGAGAAAGAAATAAAAGGCATCCAGATTGGTTAAACTGTCACAGTATGCAGATGGTAAGATAGTGTACACAGAAAAGCCCAATTACTCAACAAAAAACTGTTAAGAGTTAATAGACCAGTTTAGTAGAGTGGCAGGATATAAGATCAATATCCAAAAATTAATAGGATTCCTCTACAATAACAAAGAGAACTCAGAGATGGAAATAAAGACAACAATACCACTTATAATAGCCAACCACAAATTGAGATACTTGGGAGTGAATGCAATTTGTCTTTTGTTCTCCTGACTGCTGATATCAATAAAGTTGATTGTGGAGTCAAGCAAACTGAGTCTGTTAACAATCTCAATCTCTTCATCACTGTCTATCACAATGCTGCCAATCAACCCAGTAATGAGAATCTTTGTTTTCTTGATGTTGAGCTTCAACCTATTATTATTACTATTACTACTACTACTACTATTTTTGCCATTCTAGTAACCATGAAGTGATCATTTATGCCATTGAACATCTTATCATATGCTTAATGGCCTATGGTTTTAGGATTGAGATTCCTTTTTTTTGACATAAATGTCTATTCAGAGGGCACATTCATGAATCCATTTCCCTTATATGAGCAGCCTTAGAGACAGGAGCTTCATTGGAGGGTCAGTCCCATCCTGTTCTGGGATTAATTCCTGAAGGCTTGTTCCTTTAGCCCTCTCAACCATTTCTAAACATCTGATTTCCTGGATTCAAGTCTTTCCTACTATAAGTATCTAGAGTATTTTATTTCCAACGTTAAACATTGATATTATTATTATGTGACGTTGAATTGGAACTGACTTATAGAAGACCCTCAGAGGCAGTAAGCTGCACAAGAGGGACTTTCCCCCCCAGAGCTACTAGGGGATTTGAACTGCAAGACTTTGGGTTGGCAGCAAAACTCCTTACCACTAGACCACCCTTAAATATACTATTGAGGGTATTTGTTGTTTCTTAATTTATGACTGTGCTCTGGATAGCAACTTGAAGTTGTTAGAAAGCTAGGTCTTGTTCACTATGCTAGTAATTACACATGGGAACTCTGGTGGCCTGCTGCCAACTCAAAGTTGACCCCTCTCTGGCAGTTGGACTCTATAAGTGCTTCCACAAGAGACAGATGGGCAATCTCCTCCCATGTGATTTCCAGTCTGAAAACCTGCTGGAGGGTGTTGGTTCCAACTTGCTGGCAGTGAGAATTTACATGTATTAGTTTTGTGTTGATGCCATAAAAAATTAATACTGAGTAAGTGCCTTTAAAAACATTACCATTGTATAGGTCAGAAGTACAACATGGGTCTTAGCTGATAGGGTTATCTTCCTTCTGGGGTACCTGAGGGAAGGATATCTTGTTGTTAGGTTGTTGGCAGAATTCCTTTACTTATGATTTTAGAATTGATATTCCTATTCTTTTGACATAAGAAAGGTGATGGTGGGGTGGAGTGGCTGTGCCTTTCACTGATCCACAAGGAGGAACAGTCCCTATCCACAACCTCCACAGCACTGAATTGACTTCCCTGGGGTCAGACATGCTCCTATGCTCTCAAAACCTATTTTTACTAATTTTAATGCCAGTCATCCCTCCAGAGGTTCTGACTACGCAATTACTGGGCCTGGTAATTCAATGCAATGACCACAAAGACCTCACAAATCTATACTCCTATTATGGAGTCTACTGGACAAGTTAACAGGTTACAATTCAAATTGGAAACAGGATGCAATTCTTCAATGAGATCAGCTTCTTAGGCATGCCTGCAGATCCTTGGACTTTCAGGCTCATGGCCTTAGGCCAGTGTTACAAAGTTCTCCTAGCCCTACCAACTATGGTGTTTCCACACTCCACCTCATCCCAAGTCTTCCCAGAAAGCTTGAGTGAACTCCCTGGCTCTGCGTCCACTGAGCAGCAGTCTCTGCTCAGTTCTGTCTCGTGGTGGATTTCTAGTTGTCCACTGTCACTGCTGTGATGTCTAGATCTCAATTGGTTGCAGTCTCACACAAGAATCTCTGCTTCTTTCTTGTTGGCAGCAAGATTCCCTTTTTATGTCTCTAAACCACCTCAATTTAAACTTAGCAAGATAGAAACATTGACCAGCCCCAGGAAGAGTTTACACATCCTGTTTGCATGTTCTTACCAAGCTATGCGGCAAAGACCACGGCATGGGCTAGGAAAGCCTTGTGAACAATAACCCCTCTCTAACATCACACAAAACTTCAAGCAGGATTTAGAAAAGGCTTCGGCACTAGGGATATCAATGCTGACGATGTCAGATGGATATGGCTGAAAGTAAAGAATACCAGACGAATATCTGTTTGTGCTTTATTGACTACGCAAAGGCATTTGACTGTGTGCATCACAACAAGTTGTGGCTGACATTGAGAAGAATGAAAATCCCAGAGCATTTAATTGTGCTCGTGCAGAACCTATACCTAGACCAGCAGGCTGTTGTGTGAACAGAGTAGGAGAACACTGCATGGTTTCAAAACTGGGAAGGGAATGCATCAGGGTTGTAGTCTCTCTCCATAGCTATTCCATCTGTATGCTGAGAAAATTATTTGAGAAGCTGAAATCTATGAAGAGGAATGTGGCATGAAGACTGGAGGAAGACTCATCAATAACCTGCATTATGCACATGACACAAGCATGAGGAGGACTTGAAGTACTTGTTGCAGAAGATTAAGGAATGCAGTCTTCAATGTGGATTGCATCCCAGTGTCAAGAAAACAAAGATTCTGACCAGTGGACTGATGGGCAACATCATGATGGATGATGAAGAGATTGAAACTGTCAACAATTTCATCTTACTTGGATTCGCAATTAACACCTTTGGTACCAGAGTCAGGAAATAAGGATACACACTGCACTGGGTAAGTTAGGGACCTCTCCAAATTATTGAGAAGTAATGATGTCAGTTTTAGGCCATGGCCTTTCTGATCACTTGCTTTGCCTCTGAAAGCTGGACAATTAATAAGGATGACAGAAGAGGAATTAATACCTTTGAGCTGTGGTGTTACAGAAGAGCACTGAATATTCCATGGATGGACAAGCGAACAAACAAATATGTCTTGGAGAGGGAGTAGTCAGAGTGTCCTTTGGAGGTAAAGATGATGAGACTTTGCTTCACATACTTCAGGCATGGAGTATTAGAGTATTTTTAGGAATTATACAAAAATAGCAAATGATATTTGCTGATTTTATCTGAAACAGGATAAGAGTTCACTCTGAAGAGGACCAGGACTTACACATTTTCTCCTGAAGGTTTTCCCATTCCCTTGTTCCTTCCTTTCAGCTGTACAAAGAAGATACATATACAGATATCTAATCTTGTCTCTTTTCAGTATAAAAGACAGGTGAATATAGGGGCAAGCACATAAAAGCATGCAAACAACATATGCAAGCAAATCTTCAGTAAAGACAGTGAATATCTACTGCCTTCCTATTAATAATTACACTAAAGCCTCACTCTACTCACTGACGTTGACTCAGAACTGACTCATAGCTGACCCATCATTGATTGGGTTTCCAGGTTGCAAAGTGGAAGGGAGGAAACTAATCATCTTTCTCTCACAAAGCAGTTGACAGATTCAAACCAGAGAAATGGGAACTATGATTTAGCAGAGCCACTCCCTATCAACTAGGCCACCAGAGCTGCCTCATTCTAAAGTTAAGTGGTATTTTTCCCTTTTCAGATCATATTCTCATTCACCAAAGATATTATAAACTGTAAAATCTATGTTGCTATGAGTTTTCCAATCACAATTCATTTGAGAGGAGCTCTGGTGGCACAGTAGGAACTGAGCTTCTAAGCCAAAAACGAGGCTCTCTGGCAGTTCTAATACACTAGTAGCTCTGAGGGCGAAAGATAGCAATCTCTTCTCATGTAATTAACAACCTTGAAAACCCAATGTAGGATCAGCTATGAGTTAGGTCCAATTACACATAAGCCTTTCAAAGAATTCATATCTAATTTTTAAAAAGACACAGTATTTATTTCTTTATATAGTACTTTATTTCATACCCTTTCAAAGGATTCATATATAATTTTTCAAAAAGACATAGTATTTATTTCTTTGCTTTTTTTCATCTGAATGTACTCTAACTATCCTCATCTTCTTTACCTTCCGGCTGCTGGTAGGGACACAGGATGGTCAATCAGGTATTTGAACTTGTTCCTTCTCACAGGGTGATGCCAGACGTGGTCTACTGAGCGCATCAGGCTACCCTAAGAAAATGCAAAATTGCATGAATATACAGCAGAGGGCGCTCGAGTAAAGCAGAATCTATTTGTAATACCTGACCAAGTACATTAAGGATATTCTAAGGGCTCAAGCGTGCTGGAGATGGTGAGGACGGCAGGGCAAGGCTCAGAGGGCCTCTATGAACTGCAGTTGGCTCAAAAGCACATAACTTCAACATAGGGAAAGAGAGCAAAATTTTTATTCCATAATGTGGAGAATTAAACTAGAACAATTCAATAGTAAAAGAAAAATAACAATAGAATACAAATGTAATCAACAACTTGTGCGTCAGCTAGTATTAATGTGTAGCTGTTAATTCTAACTTTAGCTTGAATTAAAGGATTTGGGGGGACCAATTAATTTATTGCTAGTTTTTAAATGTCTTTAAACAGATGCAACAATAATGGAAGTCTAGGCCATGGGGCCATATTTATCTGTGTTCCTATGGAAACCATTTAAATATTTGTTTTATACACATTTTTAATAACTTCTCACACATGCTACTAAAGAATGCACCCAGCCGCTGAGCAAGCATTTGTAGCTTGTTCAGGGGCAGAATGGGCCAAATGTTAGTGTTGTGACCTGCTTTAAAAATAAAGTAACTTAGGGGGGAAACTACAAATGATGAATAATGATTTAGGAAAGGAGCCTGGGAGGGATGATAGTTAAATACTCAACTGGTAGCCAGAAGACTGGGAGATCAAACCTACCCAGAGGTGCCTTGGGAGAAAGGTCGGGCAGTAAGTTTCTCAAAGGTCCCAGCCTTAAAAACCCTGTAGAGCAGTTCAGCCATGAACAGGGCATTGGCATGAGCTGAATCAATGTGGCAGCAACTAACAATGACAACTTTGGTAAATTTACATAAAAACGAATCATTAAAATAGTCAAGCATTTGCCTTGGACTTTAATTTTCAATCTAAGAAATTAAAAAATGAAAGCTATCTATCTATCTATCTATCTATCTACCTACCTACCTATCTACCTTTACTAAATATTTATTAAAATACTGTAAAAAATTAGTGTTTCCAAGAACTCTACATATATATTCAAACATACCTTTGGGCTTTTACTTTTCTTAGGAGGAAGTAAGTTTTCAGGACAAGCACCAGCATTAGCTGCAGAGGTCAGAGAAAGAAGAAATTCCTCTGGTATGGAATCATTCTGGAGTGAAGTAGGAAGTGGTTTTGAATGATCCACCAAATATTTTTTCTCTCTCAGTTCAGGAAGTCCTGAAAACCCAATGGGAAAGAACAGTTTTTTACAGAGTTAGTTGGAATTTCCTGGCCAATTTCAAGAATGTTTCTAATAGAAATAAACACTGCTTCTACTGATGAGAATCCTAACAAACAATATTTAAAACACAATGATCACCCAGTCAAGGGAAAAAAACACACCCAATATATTCCCCTCACCAATTAGATAGAAGCTAAAAAATTCATGTACCAACATCAACCTTCATGATCTCAAATCCAAAGTTAAGATATTCACTTCCCTCGCTCAATTAACTTGGATAGGGGTGTGTGTATATGTTTGTGTGTGTTGTACTGTGTAGTTGGATCTGACCTGACCCTTTGGTGGGATTTCAGAGGAAGTTAATCATATGGGAGGAGATTTCTCATCCTTCTTCCTCAGAGCAGCTGATGAATTTAAACCTTGCACCTTCAGGACTGCAGTACAGCTTCTTGTCACTAGGCCATCAGAGCTCCAGTTTCAAAGTACAGGGATATTTGTTTTCCTCTGTGATGTGAAAATTATTCCAAAAGCTAACAATTATTTAGTAATTTTTCACTCTATATGTTTAAAGAAGGATTCATTTGGTTGAGACATTTATAGAAGAGATCTGAGTTGGGTTTCAAAGTAAGAGTAGAAACGAGATAGTTGGAAATGAAGACAGGATATTCTTGGAAAACTGGTGGTAAAAGAATGGTAAAAAGCTTGACTAGGACAGATTATAAAGGTTGGGAAAAGTTCTCTTACGAAGTTGGTCACAAGTGTGTTGACACTTATTCTTAAAGAACTCCCCAAGAGTCTATACCCCCTCACTTAAGATAGTATATATATTAATTTTTATAAGAAAGTATCCTATTTTCCCACAACTCAACTTATAGCCAAACAACAGACAGGCTTATAAAGTGATCAATACCATGAGTGAGGCATTCACTCCTTAGAATCACCAACTGTGCAAGATCAAAAGGGCAGCATTTGTCCAGGGATAAAGTTCAGAAGGTAGGGGGAAAAAAAGGCTAACTGAAAATGAAAAACAGGGAGAACATAGGGAGTGTAATCAATGCCATGAAATGTATATGAATTGTTATTTAGAAAACTGACTTGGTCTGTAAATTTTACACTCACAATTAAAAGTTTATAAAAATAAAGTATCATACTTTGATCATTATCAAAAGATTTAAAGGCTCATATTACCAAGATTCTATGAAGTCTCTTCTGACATCCATTTTGGATTTTTCTTTCTTCCCTGCTTACACTTTCTTTATGGCTGATATCCTTGATCTCATCACATAATTCATCCGGTCTTCAGTCATTAGTGTTCAATGTACAAAATCTATTATTTTTTTCTTTTTTTTATTAATTTCGTTTATTTTTCATTTCAATGAACATCTACAGAGATTTTGGAATTCCATTCATTCATTGTTGCACCCTTCTCCCCGCACAAACCCCTCCCCCACCCATTTGCTCCTCTCCTTGAAAAGCAAAAGAAAAACTCCCTCATTGGTACACAATCCCCCCCCAACCTCCCCAAACCCCACCCCCTACCCCCAAATATAATCCACTCTGCAACCCTCATTGCATACTCCTACGATAAAAATAATGCCCTAAAATATAATACTTTTAGACTATTCTCTCCCCCATAAACTTCAATGCCGTAAAACAAAATCTATTATTGTGATGGTTTTCAAATTCAGTTGGCATAAAATCAAGGTCTTCTTTTGCTTCTCATAGCCTTGTTTTAATTTTCTTCATTTTTAATTTGAACTGGTATATGAGTAATTGATAATACACTTCAAAGAAAGCCCATGGCCTTGTTTGCTGATGTTGAGCTTTGCCATCTACTCTTTCCAAAGATGCGGTCACTGATTTCTGTGTAGTCTGCCAGCAATGGTCCATGTGTATAGTTAGTTGTTGTCTATGTTTTTCAAAAAAGGAATTTGCTGTGAATAAACCATTTATTATACAAAATTTTATCATTCAAAATCCAGTCTCATTTTTGTCACCAAGGCTGTATTTCCAATTACCAGGTTTTTTCAAACTAATGCATTCCACTCATCAATTATTTTTAACACTTCTTGCACCAAAATGTAAAGAAGTCAAAACAAAGGGGAAGAAATGCTGGAGTGAGAAAACTGAAAAGAAGATTTCAAAGGGAAACTCTAAAAGGCAAAGCAAGTATTATAATGAAATGTGCAAGAGTTGCACTGAGAAAACCAAAAGGGAAGAATACAGTCAGCATTTTTCAAGCTAAAAGAGCTGAAGAACAAATTCAAGCTTCTAGTTGCAATACGGAAGGATTCTAGGGGGAAAATCTTGAATGTTGCAGGAAGCATTAAAAAAAAAGATGGAAGGGTGCTCGCTTCAGCAGCACATATACTAAAAAGTTAATGATACAGAGACTATTAGCATGGCATCTGCGCAGGATGACACTCCAAAAAAGATGGAAGGAACACACAGAGTTATTGCATTAAAAAGAACTGGTCAATACCAAATCATTTCAGAAAGTAGCATATGATCAAGGACTAGTGGCAACATAGGAAGAAGCTCAAGGTGCAAAGAAAAAAAAAGCTGGCATAAAGTAAGGCTCTGAGAATTGGCGGAATATCAATGGACATGTTTCAAGAAGCAGATGCAGCGCTGAACATGATTACCAGTTAATGCCAAGAAGTTTGGAAGACCTGGTCACCTCACTAGAAGAGATCCCTATCTGTACTCATGAAAAAGAAATATGATCCAATAGAGTATAGAAATTATTGAACAATATCATTACTATCACATACAAATAAAATTTCGCAGTTGATTATTTTAAAAGGGCTAGAATAAATACATGAACAGGGAACTGCTACAAATTCAAGCCAGATTCAGAGGAGGCCACGGCACAAGGGATATCACAGAAGAAGTCAGTTGGATCTTCGCTGAAAGAAGAGAATGTCAGAGTGGTAGATAAAAGAAATGTGAAAGATCCAGTGTGAAAAATAATGTATATGAACATGGTAATCAAATCAGTTGCTGTTGTGTTGTTGTTAGGTGCCGTCGAGTTGTAGACAACTCATAGCGACTCTATGAACAAAAGGCCTGAGCACTGTTCGTACACAGTTTCCAGAGGCAAGCCATTTCTGAAGTGGATGCCGCTCCTGCTTCCAGGCTTGTTTTAGTTGGGAAGCTCCAGCAAACAATGTCCATCATGGGTACCCATTACCACATTTGGCACATCAGTGTCACAGTGCTCAGCATCACAGCAACCACGAGTTACCTCTGTACAGCAACAAACAGACCAGTGCTATACTACCTAGAAGAATGTATCAAATTGGTATAAAATAAAAACTTTTATTTAAGAAAAAGAAAAACAAGAGAGAAGCAGCACAGTAACAGGGGCCTCCAGTCAATTCCCATTCAACTTGGAAGCAATCACAGACGTGTGCGTTCAGTAAAGACCAGAAGAACTGCCAGCAAAAGTGTGGGCTAAATAAAATGGTTGCTGTTTTGTTGTTACGTGCTGTCGAGGTGCTTGTGACTCATAGCAACCCTATGTACAATAGCCCTGAAACCTGCTCTATCCTGTGCCAACTTGACTGTCTCTGACACATTTACCTTCATTATTCCAGTCACTGAATCAATCCATCTCACTGAGGATCTTCCTCTCTTTCTCTGTCCCTCCACCCTTCCAAGCATGATGTCTGTCTCTAAAGACTGGTCCTTCCTTGCAACATACCTGGAGTATGTCAGACAAAGCCTCAGAATCCTTGTCTCTAAGGAACAGCCTGGTTTTACCCCCTCTAGGATGAACCTGTTTGTTGTCCTGGCAGTCCATGGTATATCCAACACACTTTTCCAGCACCACATTTCAAAAGCATCAATTATCTTTCTATCATCCCGAGTTATTGTCCAGTTCTCTGATGATTAGCAAGCAATTTCAAAGACTGTGGCCTGGATCAGGCGCTCTTTAGTCTCCAGATTGACATTGCTGTTCTTCAGTACTCTGGAGAGGTCCGTGACAGCAGACTTTCCCAATGCAATTTGTCTCTTGATTTCCTGGCTGCTGGTACCAAGATTGTTGACTGTGGAACCAAGCAAACTCAAGCTGTTAACAATCTCAATCTTTTCATCATCTATCATGATGCTGCCAATTGACCCAGTGGTGAGAATCTTTGTTTTCTTGATGTTGAGCTTCAATCCATATTGAAGGCAGCAGCTCTTGACCTCCGACCTTCCGTAGCAATCACTTCAGGTTCTCCTCAGTTTCTGCAAGCAGGGTTGTGTCATCTGCATAATACAGGTTGTTGATGAGTCTTCCTCCAATCCTGATGCCACATTCCTCCTCATACAGCCCAGCCTCCCAGATAATCTGTTCTGCATATAGACTGTAAAGTTATGGAGATAGGATACATCCCTGGCATATACTTTCCTAATTTTGAACCAAGCGGTGTTTCCTTGCTCCATTCTGACAACTACCTCCTGGTCCAAGTTTAGTTTCACATAAGCATGATCAAGTGTTCTGGGATTCCCATTCTTCTCAGTTAGCCACCGTTTTTCGTGAGTCCCACAGTCAAATGTCTTTGCATAGTCAATGAAACACAGATAGACATCCCTCTGGTACTATCTGCTTTCAGCCAAGATCCACCTAACATTAGCTATAATATCCTCAGTGCCACAGCTTCTTCTAAACCCAGCCTGAACATCTGGCAGTTCCCTGTTGACGTGTTGCTCCAGTCATTTTTGGATCATTTTCAGCAGAATCTTGCTCGCATGTGATAGTAATGATCTTGTTTGATAATTTCTGCACTCTGCCAGGTCACCTATTTTTAAAATGGAAACAAATATAGAGCTCTTCCGGTCAGTTGGCCAGGTGATTGTTCTCCAGATTTCTTGACACAACTTAGTGAGCACATCCAGGGCAGCATCTGCTTGTTGAAATATGTCAATTGGTATGGTGTCAATTCCTGGGGCCTTGTTTTTTGCCAATTCTTTCAGAGCAGCTTGAACTTCTTCATCACCACAGGATCTTGATCATATGTTGTTTCATGAAATTGTTATGTGTCAGTCAATTTCTTTTGTTACAATCACTCTATACTCCTTCCATCTTCTTTTAATGCGTTAAGCAGAATTAAGTATTGCAACTTGAGGCTTGAATTTGTTGTTGCTGTTTTAGATGACTAAAAAAGAAAAAGAGATGTTTACTTGTGTTTTTTTTTTATTGTATTATTTTTACGTGTACCATCAAATCAGATCTGACTGGTACAGGAGGAGACTGCCCCCTCCTTCTCCAGCAGAGCATCTGGTGGATTTGAACCGTGTATCTCTGGGATTGCAGTGCAGCGTCTTGTCACTAGGCCACCAGAGCTCCCTACTTGTGTTTTATTAACTATGTGGAGGCATCTGACTGGGTGGAACATAACAAATCATGTTTAATACTGAGAAGAATGGAAATCCCAGGACATTTAATTGTGTTTGTGGGAAACCTATTCAAAGACCAAGAAGTGGTTGTCCAAACAGAACAAGGAATGATTTAAAATCAGGAAAGATAGGAATCAGAGTTGTATCCTTTCTCCATATCCATTCAATACATATGCTGAGCAATTTAAAAAGTTGGACTACATGAATAGTGTGCCTTCAGGACTGAAGGAAAACTCAACAACCTGCATTATGCAGATGATACAACACTGCTTGCAGAAAATGCAGAAGACTTGAAGATTTGCTGTAGAATGTCAAAGCCTAGGATTTTCAATATAGATTACATCTCAACATCAATAAAACAAAAATCCTCACCACGTGACCAATAGGTAGCATCGTGATAAGATGGAGAAAAGACTGAAATTGTCAATGAAATAATTTTACTTAAATCTATAATCAACACTCATGATAATAATGGCAGTCAAGAAATCAAAATATGTTACTGCACTGGTAAAAACTGCTGTCAAAGACTTCTTTCTGGTAAGAGAAACGACATACTTTTAAACATTTTTTTAAAGTGTGTTTGTACCGTCAAATCAGATCTGACTTGTACAGCAACTGGTGGATTCGAACCACGTACCCCTGGGATTGCACTGCAGCTTCTTGCCAGCAGGCCCCCAGAGCTCCAGAGGATATGATTTTAAAGACTAAGATGTACTTAATCCAAGTCATAGTATTTTCCTCTGCTTTGTTTGCATATGAAAAGTTGGACAGTGAACAAGACCAAAAAAGAATCCATGTCTTTTAATTTTGGTGTTACGAAGAGTATCGAATACATCATGAACTGCCAAAACAACAAATATGTCATGGAAGATGTACAACCTGAGTACGCTAGTTGTTGGAGATAAGGATGGTGAAACTTCATCTTACATACTTTGAGCATGTTTTCAGGAGGGGCCAGTCCTTGGAAAAAAGACATCATGCTGGGGAAGGTAGACGCTCAGCAAAACTGAGGAGGATCTTCAATAAGCTGGATTAACGCAGTAACTGTAACAATAGGCTAGAGCGTGTCGAAGATCTGGCGAGGATGCTTCAGGTCAGGGCAAAGTTCTCATCTGTTGTTCTCAAGATTGCTCCAGTGATAGCTGATTCAATGGCACCTAACAACAATCCTGGAGAGCTCAGAACGGGGACAAGGAGGATGTATATCTCCCCTAGGAAGATGATGAGTTTAGAGAAAGCTTTAACATAAGATGGGCAGCTCCACGAGCTTGATGATTCTCTTTCTAGCACTCAACACTCATTGCTGCAGAGTCTAAACCAACTCATAGCAGATGTTTCACTGGATTTCTGAGGTTGAAAACTGCCTAAGAGGAAGCTTCTCAGAGATTCTGGTGAATTTAAACTGTCAAAGAGTCATGGCCTTTGGGTGAGCAATGCAATTCCCTAGAGACCACATTACCAGAGCTCCCTTTCCAGTTACTGTTGCTGCTGTTATATGATGTTAAGTCTCTTGTGACACCTAGCAATACTATGCACAATAGCTCTGCCCTATCCTGAACACCTACTCCCATTACCCCAGTTACTGTGTCAATTGATCTCATCTGGGGTCATCTTCTCTTGTGCTGTTCCTCTATCCTTCAAAGCATAATTCCTTCTCCAGACACTGGTCCTTCCTGCCACATACCCAAAGTTAAGTAAGACAGAGGTTCAAAATCCTTGTCTCCAAGGAACAATTTGGTTTCACCCTTTCCAGGACAGACCTATTTGTTCTTTTGGCAGACTTAGTAAGTTCAATACTTTTCTCCAGCACCACAACTCAACGGCATCAATTCTTCTTCTAACTTCCTTAGTCACTGTCCACCTCTGATGCCTGGCAAGTAACTGCAAAGACGATGGCTTGAGTCAGGCACACTTGAGTCTCTAGACTGTCATTGTTGCTCTTCAGCACTCTGGAGGGGTGCCTCACAGATTTTCCTAGTAACTCCTTAGGAATTAAAACCCTATGGAAGGAATTAATCCCAGTTAGAAAAATGACTAAAACACCTAAATTGGGTGCTAGGTTGCATACCTTTATTATTATTTGAAACCATTCCTTCAAGCAGAAACCAGACGGGGAAAAAAATACTATTTGTATCAAGCAAATCACCAAGGTGAATTTAAAACGATATAAAATTTAACAATACTGACCAGAAAATAATGTTCAATTACAGCCCTAGTGAAAACAGGGCTAAAAACAAAATATCGTAAAAGTAATGGCATTTGAAAGGCAAAGGACATACTGACAAAGGAGATTAATCAGAACTGGCTTTGACAAGCACTGTGGCAAT
>NW_006399811.1:8637367-8643480 GCF_000299155.1 Elephantulus edwardii | reverse complement strand
GTTTATCCAAACAAATCTCGTTTAAAAAACAACATTCGTTAAGTAAAAAATTCTAAAATCTCGGATTCAGAAAAATGGTGACTGGACTGGGATTTGTGTCTGTGGCCATGATCATTTACGTTGTTGGCAAGATCCTTGAGGAAAGTTACCTTTTATCTCTTCCTTGCAGGTAGATGCTTTTAATGTTTTGCTCTCAGATGTTGACTCGCTGATCAGCAAAGTAGAGGGCATTTTCGGGAGCGACATCATTTAAAAATGTCTCTATTACTCTCTTTACTAATCTGAAATATGCCTCTGGAAAGGTATCCGAAAGACAAATCAGTTCCGTGAATGGAAGTGGCAGCACGGCCACATTGTCCTGCAGGCAAACAAAAAGACCCATCAAATGCTTAAATACTGAGGTTTATAATTCATGAGGCAAGGTCTTCTCTGGGGCGACCTGTGCGCTCACTCATATCACCTGCTCAACTAACAAGCCAACAGGTGCGCCCAAGGGACCAGCAAGGCAGAGCACGCTCGCCCAGCCCACCAGGGAGCTGGCTTCACCAGGACGCCCCCTAGCGGGAGGCTCGCGTCACAGCTTCCCCCGCGGACAGCGCCCACGGGCGCACCCAGCTCCTCGGACTCTAGGGTTTGGGGGAGCTTGGCACCGTTTCTGAGTCAGAAGTAACGGGAAACAGACACATGCAGCCCGCACCCGCAAATTGTGCTTCCCGCCAGGCAACATCGCACCTCACCTTTTCCCTGCATGCCCTCGTATCGCCATGGAAACGCAGGACCCGGACTCTTAGCAACCATCCATAGGGGCTGCCTTCTGTGGTGCCGGGCGCGGAGGAAAATGGCCACCACAATAAAATCCTACATTTCTTGGATTTTTGACGTGTTTTAAATTAAAGCATAGGTTAACTGAAAATATTAACTAATAACGTCTAATTGGGCTGTGTTCGCAGACTCCAGAGATGCCTGGATCAGGGAATTCCACGAGAGGCGGGCTCCTGCTCAGGCGCTGGTGGGCTTCACTCACCAGCTGTGTATCCTGTGACTGGATCTCCCTTCGGATATGAAGGAAGGTTTCTATCCTTTTGTTATTTTGTATACTTTCCTAAAATACAAATTCAGAGAAGGGTGACTAATCACAAGCTCTGGCCTTATTGTTGATACTTTCCGGTCCTTGACATTTTGATTATGCCTTCAAAAAGACTTTCACGCTGGAGGCCAACCCTAAACGAAATCTAGGTCTTCTTGTTTTGAAGCCTGTTTCAAGGATAAATGCAATAAACTCATTAATACCAAGTACAATGTCTCACAAAAATACTTATAATACCTAATAAATTCAATGCAACATTTCTGCTTTTGTGTAGACAGACATGAGACTTTGCTTTCCAGGAAAATGTAGAAGCCCCGAAGTCTTTAAGACTCTTAAGTACAAGAGATCAAAATTTGGCCTGATCCTCCCCTATCCTTACAATCTCCACTCGTTATTGCAGCCACTGTGTCAATCCATCTTGTTTAGGGTCTTCTTTCCTCTACATTTCCAAGTGTGATGTCTTTTTTTTCCTAGGACTGAGGCCTCCTGATAACACGCCCGAAGTATGTGAAGTGAAATTACATCTACCTTCAGCTTGCAAGGGACATCTGTTTGCATATAACACAATCTCCGTGCCCTCTTTTAATTCTTGTAGTCAAATATCCTTGTTGTATGAACTTAGCAAATTTTTCTACAGACTTTCAAAGAATTAAAATACTCCTATATAGACCTATCTAGTTTATTAATTATGCAAAGATATTTTGCTGTGTGGATCATAACAAACTGGTTAACTTTGAAAGAATGGGAATTCCACATGAAATATATTATTGTTGTTGTTGTTATGTGCCATCGAGTCGTTTGCGACTCATAGCGACCCTATGTACAAGAGCTCTAAACGCTGTTCTATCCTGTGCCAATCTCGCTGTCTCAAACACATTCATTCCCACCACTCCACTTACAGAATCGCTCCATCTCATCAAGGGTCTTCCTCTCCTGCGCCGTCCCTCCATTCTCCCAAACATGATGTTCCTCTCCAAGGACCAGTTCCTCCTTGCAACATGCACAAAGTATGTCAGAGGAAGCTTCAGAATCCTTGACTCCAGGGAACCTTCTGGCTTCACTCTCTCCAGGACAAACCTGTTTGTTCTCCTAGCAGTCCATGGTATAGTCAACATTCTTCTCCAGCACAGCTCAAAGGCATCAATTCTCTTTCTATCATCCCTATTCACTGCCCAACTCTCCGATGCATAGCATGTAATTGCAAAGACTATATCCTGGATCAGGCACACCTTAGTCTCCAGCCTGATGTCGTTGCACTTCAGTACTCTTGAGAGGTCCCTCACAGCTGACTTTCCCAATGCAATTCATCTCCTGATTTCCTGGCTGCTGTTACCAAGATTGTTGACTGTGGAGCCAAGCAAACTAAAACTGTTAACTATCTCAATCTCTTCACCATCCATACTGATGCTGCCAATTGGCCCAGTGGTGAGAATCTTTGTTTTCTTGATGTTGAGCTTCAATCCATATTGAAGGCTGCAGCAAGAGCTTCAGGTCCTCCTCAGTTTCAGCGAGCAGGGTTGTGTCATCTCCCTAATGCAGGTTGTTGACCATGCTTGCATCAATCCTGATGCCACGTTCCTTCTTGTACAGCCCAGAGTCTTGGATGATCTGTTCTGCATACAGATTGAAAAGGTATGGAGACAAAATATATCCCTGACGGACTCCTTTCTTGATTTTGAACCATCCAGTGTCTCCCTGCTCTGTTCTGACAACTGCCTCTTGGTCCAAGTATAGGTTTCGCATTAGCACAATCGAATGTTCTGGGATTCCCATTCTTCTCAGAGTCAGCCACAGCTGTTGTGATCCACACAATCAAAAGCCTTTGCATTGTCAATGAAGCACAGATAGACATTCTTCTGGTATTCTTTGCTTTCTGCCAAGATCCATCTTACATTAGCTATAATATCCGTAGTACCACAACCTCTTCTAAATCCAGCCTGCACATCTGGCAGTTCTCTGTTGACACATCGTTCCAAACATTTTTGGATAATTTTCAACAGAATCTTGCTTGCATGTGATATTAATGATATTGTTCAATAATTTACACACCCTGTTGGGTCACCTTTCTAGACAAATATGCTGTTGTCTGAATAGACCGAGGGAACACTGCATGGTATAAAAACAAGAAATGTGTGTGTCAGGTTTGTATCCTTTCTCCATAACTATTCAATCTGTATGCTGTGCAAATCATTAAAGAAGGTGGACTTTATGAAGGTTAATGTGACATCAGGATCAGAGAAAGGCACAGAAATAACCTACATTATGCAGATGATAGCACTTGCTGCCGAAAGTTGAATGCTGCAATCTTCAATATGTATTACTTTTCAGCATCAAGAGAATAAAAATCATACTGGGCCAATAGGCAACATCATGATAGGTGGAGAAAAGGTTGAAATTGCCAATGATTTCATCCTACTTAGATTCATAACTAACACCCTTGGCCCCAGCAGTCTACCTGTTCAATGCAATCAATACAGATACCAAATTCCTTTTTAAAAGAACTATAAAAAGCAATTGCAAGTTTATTTGGAAAGGAAAGAGACCTTGAATAAGCAAAGTATTTCTGAAAAATAAGGATGAATGGAGGGCATAGCACTCGCTGACCTAAAAACCTACTACATAGATGTAATAACCAAAACAACATGGTACTGGTACAGGTACAATAACAGGAACAGAAACCAATGGAAAAGAATCAAGGACCCCCAAATTTACCCATCTACTGACAGTCAGATGCTGCCCTGGATGTGCTCACTAAATTGTGCCAAGAAATCTGGAGGACAGTCACCTGGCCAACTGACTGGAAGAGATCTATAGTTCTTCCCATTCCAAAGAAAGGTGACCTGACAGAGTGCAGAAATTACTGAACGATATCTTTAATATTGCATTCAAGCAAGATTCTGCTGAAAATTATCCAAAAATGACTGGAGCAGCATGTCAACAGAGAACTGCCAGATGTGCAGGCTAGGTTTAGAAGAGGCCATGGGACTGGTGATATTACAGGTCATGTTAGATGGATCTTGGCTGAAAGCAAATAGTGCCAGAGGAATGTCTGTCTGTGTTTAATTGACTTTGCAAAGGGTTTTGACTGTGTGGATCACAACAAACTGTGGCTGACTCTGAGAAGAATGGGAATCCCAGAACACTTGATTGTGCTTATGTGAAACCTATTCTTGGACCAAGGGGCAGTTGTCAGAACAGAGCAAGTAAACACTGCATGGTTTAAAATTGAGAAAGGTGTCCACCAGGGATGTATTCTGTTTCCATACCTTTTCAATCTATATGCAAAACAGATTATCTGGGAGGCTATGCTGTATGAGGAGGAATGTGGCATCAAGATTGGAGGAAGATTCATCCACAACCTGCGTTATGGAGATGACACAACCCTGCTTGCTGAAATTGAGGAGGACCTTAAGCCTTTGCTGCAGAAAGTCAAGGACTGCAGCCTGCAATATGGATTGAAGCTCAGTATCAAGAAAACAAAGATTCTCACCACTGGGCCAATTGGCAGCATCATTACGGATGGTGAAGAGACTGAGATTGTTAACAGTTTTAGTTTACTTGGCCACACAAATACAAAATGAGCATAAGACATGGAAAAACTTTTCACAGAGGAAGACATTCGGATGGCCCACAGATACATGAAGAAATGCCTAAAATAACTGGTGATAAGAGAGATGCAAATCAAACCCACAATAAATTACCATATCACCTTAGCAGTGGCAACGTTTAATAGGACAGCAAGCAATAAATGTTGGAGATGATGTGGAGAGATTGGAGCTCTCATACACTGTTGTTGGGATTGTAAAATGGTGCAGTCACTTTGGAAGGCAGTTTGGCATTTCCTCAAAAAGCTGAACATAGAAATTCCATATGATCTAGCTATTTTACTGCTAGGAATACACCCCAAAAATTAAAATGGAGACACACCAATGTTCATAGCAGTGTTATTCACAAAAGCAAGAAAAGGGAAATAGCCAAAATGTCCATCAACAAACGGATAGATTGTAAAACTGTGGTGCATTCACACAGTGGAATACTATGGAACACTCAGGAGTAATGATTTTGAAATATACTATATAACATGGAAGAAGCTGAAGACCATTATGATGAATGAACTAACTCAGTCTCACAAGGACAAATACTGTATAAGACCATTATTATAAAAATAGTCATTTTAGACTAAGGTGCATCTGGTCAGGCTATGTATCTGAAAGTCAGACAATGAATAAAGACTGTAGAAAAGGATTCAATACTTTTGATTTATATTGTAGGAAAAGAGTTCTGATTGTTCCATGAACTACCGAAAGAACCAACAAATCTGTGTTGGAGGAGGTGCAGACAGAATGCTTCTGAGAGGCACGGATGGCAGCACTTCTTACATACTTTAAGTATGTTGTTAGGAGGGACCAGTCCTTGCAAAAAAACTTTATGCTTGGAAAGGTGGAAGGAAGGTCAGCACATTACAGGGACTGACACAGTGACTGTAACAATGGGCTCAAGTATATCAGAGATGATAAGGATGGCAGGCTTCAGATTCGTTCATAGGGTTGCTAAGAAGATAAGGGCTACATTCGGATAAGGGAGGCCTTCTCCCAATGTCCTTCTATACTAAAAGGATCCTTCTAGCAACAATATCAAAGTTCAACGGGACAGCAACAAATGCTGTCAAGGTTGTATAGAGATAGGAACTCTTATTCACTGCTAGTGGGAATGTAAATTGGTACAGCCACTATGGAAAATGGTCTGGCACTTTCTCAAAAAGTTAGAAATAGAAATACCATTCATTAGACCCAGCAATTCCACTACTGGGCATATACCCTAAAACTACGGTACAGTCACACAATGGAATATTATGTAGCATTAAAAAACAATGATCTCGATTCTTTGTGCTCAGGTGAGGAGTGTCCTGGTGGGGAGTGAAGCAGATCGGCCACAGGGGCCCCCATCAAATTTTTCTGGAGAGCCGACTGGCCATTCTAAGCCAAGGTGGTAAAAATCTTGCTTCGGTGGGCGACATGGAACAAGT
>NW_006399811.1:8630484-8636872 GCF_000299155.1 Elephantulus edwardii | reverse complement strand
GGTGAGGAAGAACATGATAAAGAAGGCCGGGTGATTATAGCTGAATTTGATGCGTTTGTGCTGGTTACAGCCTATGTACCTAACGCAGGCCGCGGTCTGGTGCGACTGGAGTACCGGCAGCGCTGGGATGAAGCCTTTCGCAAATTCCTAAAGGACTTGGCCTCACGTAAGCCTCTTGTGCTGTGTGGGGACCTCAATGTGGCTCATGAAGAGATTGACCTTCGCAACCCCAAGGGAAACAAAAAGAATGCTGGTTTTACTCCACAGGAGCGCCAAGACTTTGGGGAACTGCTGGAAGCTGTACCACTGACTGACAGCTTCCGGCATCTCTACCCAGATACAGCTTATGCCTATACGTTCTGGACCTACATGATGAATGCACGGGCCAAGAATGTTGGTTGGTGTCTTGATTACTTTCTGTTGTCTCACTCTCTGTTACCTGCACTGTGTGACAGCAAGATCCGTTCCAAAGCCTTGGGCAGTGATCACTGTGCAATCACTTTACTCCTAGCACTGTGACTCCTCCCTAAGATCACTCTTGAGCCTGAGGGGGGGAAAACCTTCAAACAAGCATCTCCTCTTTAAAAATTTCTTCTACAAAATCTGCAGTGTATAATGCCTTCTAAAAGTAATATGAACCCTCCCAATAGTTTCCTGTCCTGGTGGTCTCGATTTTTTTAAGCCAAGATTTTTATTTTGTTGAGTCTTGTTTGCTTTTAAGCAAATGCTACTGGTAACTTCCTCATTCAAACTGTCCATGTGAAAATAAAAAGTCATAGTTTAAAAAAAACCCAAAAAACAAAAACAATGATCTCCTAAAACATTATACAACATGGGGGAACTTGGAGGATATTATGGTCAGTGTAATATCTCAGTCACTAAAGGACCAATACATTGCTTTAGAACAGATGAGGGGGAAAGTCATAAGAAAAGAATATATGATTAGGCATTATATGTATGAGAACAATCTGGAACAAGGGATGCATTGCAGGGAGGGAGGAGGGGAAAAGAAAATGTACGACAATGAAAAAAAGACATTAAAATACGACATTTTAAAAAGAGTGCATCAGATTATTTCAAAGAGCAGTTTAGGAAGACAAAGCAAAATATAATAATGAAATGTGCAGAGATAGAATTAGAGAATAAAAAGGGGAAATGGTTCAGTGTTTATCTATCTGAAATAACTGAAAAGCAAATTCAAGCCTTGAATTGCAATACTTTGAGATGCTATGGGCAAAATCTTGAATGATCCAGAAGGTATTAGAATTAGAGAGAGAGAGAGAGAGAGAGAGAGAGAGAGAGAGACAGAGAGAGAGAGAGAGAGAGATGAAAGGAATACACAAAATCACTGCACCAAAAAGAATTCACTGACATGGAAATATCAAGATCAAGAGCCATTGAAAGAAGACATTCTAGCTGCACTAAAGACATTGGCAAAAAATAAGACCTGATTTTCCAACAGGGTGAAAAGAAAACCTACTGACTGGTAATGAACATTTGGCAATATCATCTCAGACAAGGGTTCTCATAACAAGAGTACACAGAAAACTTCTGGACCTCCAGAAGAAAAAGACTGATAACACAATTATAAAATAAGCAAAAGACATAATAAGACTTTTCACAAAGGAAGAAATTCAGATGGCCAATAGACACATGAAGAAATGCTCAAAATCACTGGCAGTGGCTTTGTTCACAATAGCAAGGAGTTGGAAGTTACCTAAGAGCCCATCAACAAAGGAATGGATAGAGAACCTGTGGTATATTCACACAACGGAATATTATACTGCATTAAAAAACAAGGAATGCATGTAATATTATTCAATATGGGTGACCCTAAAGGACATTTTGCTGGGTGAAATATCTCAAAAGGACAAATACTGCATGGTGCCACTGTTGTAAAACAGGACTGACATCGGGGTTGGGGAAGACTGAGAAAGATGGGATATACAATGTATATTGCATTGAAACAGATAAGGGAGAAAACTGTTTAAAAGGGATATGTGATGAGGTATTATTGTCATGACAGGAGTCCAGAACGAAGGCTGCGTAGTGGAGTGGACTTGGGAGGAGGGATTGTAAAACAATGAAAAATTTTTCTTTTACTTTTCAAAGAGTGTAATGAGGTTGGGGGATAAGTGGGCAGGGAGACAAGTGCAACAATGAATGAATGGAAATCCAAAGTCTCTGTAAATTTTCATTAAAATTAATAATACTTTTAAAAAATTTTAAAAAGAGAAAAAAATCACTGGCAGTAAGAGATATGCAAATCAAAACCACAATGAGATAACATCTCATCCCAGTTGCAGTGGCAAAGTTTAGCAGTCCAGCAAGCAATAAATGTTGAAGAGGATGTGGAGAGGTGGGAACTCTCATACACTGTTGGTGGGATTGTAAATTGGTACAACTACTCTGACGATAGTTTGGTATTTTCTCAAAAAGTTTAACATAAAAACTTTGTATAACCCAGCTATTCCACTAAGAGGAATATACCCCAAGGAAACTTGAACTGAAAAACAAACAGAGATATGTACACTAATGTTCATAGCAGCATTGTTTACCATTGCAAGAACATGGAAACAGTCCAAATGTCCAATTACAAATGAATGAATTGAGAAATTGTGGTACATCCACACAATGGAATACAATGCACCATCCAGAAGCAACAATTTCAAAAAATACTACATAACTTTAGAGAGACTGGAGAGCATTATAGTGAGTGAACTATCTCAATCTCATAAGGACAAATACTGCAAAAGACCATTATGGTAAATGTAGAAGGATAACTAGTAAAACAGGTATGGGGACAGAAGTGGGCAAGAGGGGGGAATGGAAGGATGAGGATGGGGAGGGGCAAAAGCATAAGGTTGCAAAGTTTGGTGGGTAGAGGGAGGAAGAGAAGGAAACGGGAAGGATCTGGTGGGGACTTGAAAAGACTGGGTAATGATGAGCAAAGTCCAATGGTGATTGCTTTTATAAAATATAATGCATGGGAATGATTATATGAAACACAGTAAGAATAAAGAATAACGTGAAACACAATATATACAAACTTTTGAACAAACCAATATAAAATAAAATGTTTTTAAAAAGGCCTGAGGAATCAATGGGATACCAATTGGCATGTTTCAAATGACAGATACAGCTGTGGATAACACCAGCCCTGAGCACACCAGGCTATGCTAGGAAATTTGGAGGAAAACTGTCCGGCGGACTGACAGGAAGAGATCCATATTTGTTCCCATTCCCAAGAAATGTGATCCAACAGAATGAGAACATTACTGGACAATTTAATTATTATCACCTTCAAGCAAAATATTTTTGGAGATCATTCAAAAACAACTAGAACTGTATATAGACATAAAACTTCCAGAAGTTGAAACTGGATTTAGAAGAGGCCATGGCACCAAGGAAATAATTGCTAATGTCAGATGGATCTTGGCTGAAAGCAAAGAACACCAGAAGATTGTCTACATGAGCTTTATTTACTATGTAAAGGCATTTGACTGTGTAGACCAAAACAAATTATGGTTAACATTGAGAAGAATGGGAATCCCAGGACACTTAATTGTGCTCTTGCAAAACCTACCTACATAGAGCAAGAAGATGTTATGCAAACAGAGCAAGGGAACATTATACGGTTTAAAATTCTGAAAGATATGTCCCAGGTATAGAAGCTGGACTCTATGAAGAAGAATGTGGTATCAGGATTGGAGGAAGACTTATCAATAACATTTTTTAAGCAGATGATACAACGATGTGCTGAAAATGAAGACTTGCAGCACTTGTTGCAGAAGATCAAAGACTCCAGCCTTCAATATGGATTACATCTTATCAAGAAAACAAAAATTCTAACCACTGGGCAGATAGGCAACATCATGATAAATGGAGAAAAGATGTCATCAACTTCATTTTACTTGAATCCACAGTCAATCTACTTGATACCAGCAATCAGGATCTCAGAAGATGTGTTTCACAGGAAAAGTCTGCTGTCAAGGATTCCTCCAAATTATTGGGAAGTAATGATGTTAGTTTTAGGATTAACGTGTGACTAATTCAAGCCATGGTCTTTTCAATCACTTGCTGTGCTGCTGAAGCTGGACAATGAATAAGGATGACAAAGGAATTGATGTCTTTGAGCTGTGTCATTGGAGAAGAGCACTGACAATGGTAAGAATGGCCTAAGGAACAGATAGGTCATGGAGAAGGTACAGCCAGGATTCCTTCCTTCCTTCCTTCCTTCCTTCCTTCCTTCCTTCCTTCCTTCCTTCCTTCCTTCCTTCCTTCCTTCCTCCCTTCCTCCTTTCCTCCCTTCCTCCCTTCCTCCCTTTTCCTTCCTTCCTTACATCAGATAAGGTGACCACAGCGTCAATAGAGTGCTTCATGTCATTGCTTCTCCATGACCTATCTGTTCCTTAGGGCATTCTTGGCACTGTCAGTGTTCTTCTCCATTGGAGGAAATCTTCATCCTAGAAGTTTTACTGCTGCTTAAAATTTTGACATAATGTGTGAGGGTAGCAGAGGTCTCTATCGTAGATGGAGGTACAAAACAGCACAAAAAACTAGATACAATTTTACAAATTCCAAGTGTGATCTATGTATCAATTTAGAGTCATTGGAATCTCCATTCACAGTAGCTGCCAAGGTCTCTCCAAGGGTTTATAATAGATGCTTACAAGCAAGACTGATAGCAAGACAAAATACTGAATGGAGGCTCTCCTGGAGCCACAAAAACAAGAGAAAGCACTTGTGTGCCATATTGTTGTTTTTGTTAAGTCACATTGAGTTGTAGACAACTCATTGCGACCCTAGGAACTAAAGCCCAGAGCACTGTTCATATTTGTTTTAATTGGGGCGCTCCACCAAACACTGTCCACCATAAGTAACCATTATCACATTTGGCACATGAATAAACCAGGCCACCCTACTTACTGCTCACCAATCCCAGCCAATAGCTTCTGTAGAATCAGCTCCTGTAGATGACTTTTAAACTGGTCTCAGGGCCATGCCCCTACCCTCATGGGTTTTTCAACAGAAGGCTTTATCACAAATGTGTCACTTTTTATAGAGTCATCAGGTATCTGGGCTGACAAGAAGCAATCAAGTCCTAAACTTTTCAAAATGATGAAGTGATAGCCAGTACCAGACAAAATAATTTCAATATTTTTAGATTATAGGCCATCTAAAGACTACTATTGATCAAAACCTTTGCTTCTTATTCCTATAAGAATAAGACACTTAGTGGGATGGGATTGAAAAATCTTTTTATAATAGCCTTTGGTGCTACTGATTTTCCTCATAGGTTACATTGCTAGCAAAACCTCTCTTTTCTTGAAACCTGAGGTGTACATATGATTAGAATAATTTACTCCAGGAGTTTGAATCTTATCTTCAGAATAACACACCTTTGATGTTAGGTGGTGTGGTGTCAAGGGTTTACCTTTCAAAATGCCTTTCTTATCCCTTGATATCCTAAGACTCCACCCTGCTAAAAAGCATGGCCTAAATGGCCACATTCAGTTCTTCTGGGTCATGGTCTATGCCCCAGTGCTCTGAGAAAAGAGGACAGCTCCTGAGACTCTGAGTGGGCCTACTTTCTTTCTGTTGGGTAGGACAACATCCTAACCTGATCCAGGTGATATGCATCATGTTTGTCAAGCCAATGCCATCAACAGCTAAGTGAGCTTCCAAAACCCTTCCAGCAAATTGTAAGGCAAGGAAGATTGAAGGGATATTAAGGCCTGAGAGTGGGGTTTGGAGAGAAGAAACAGTTAACATTGAAAATGATGAAATGAACACATGAAACAACAAATGAAATGTTTGGGACATTTTTAACCTGGGTTTTTCAGTAGTTAGTTTGATACTAATTGCTATTAAGGTTAGAATTCTAAATTAAACAGGTGGTAACTAAGACAGTATCCTTTTTTTCAGCCCACACAGCTAGTCTAATTAGCTAGACATTATTGAAGGAAGGTCTTTGAGTTCCTTACCTATAGTTTATAATGGATGTGTGTTGCAGACAGAGGGTAAAGTAATTTTATAATTATTAATAGTGAGACAGACTACCAGGAATGATATAGAACAGAAAGCGTGAAAAACAGGGGACCGGCAGTTCTCCTGACTGAAGGCCCCAAGCCATGCTTCTCTGGGTATTTATTAAAAATCATAAGGAAGGTAAACAAAGTAAAATCATAAGGAAGTTGTTGTTGTTATGTGCCGTCGAGTCGTTTGCGACTCATAGCGACCTTATGTACAACAGCCCTAAACCCTGCTCTATCCTGTGCCAAACACATTGCCTCTGACACAGCCATCCCGATTACCCCAGTCACTGAATCAATCCACCTCATAGAGGGTCTTCCCCTCCTGTGCTGTCCCTCCACCCTACCAAGCA
>NW_006399811.1:8612618-8630228 GCF_000299155.1 Elephantulus edwardii | reverse complement strand
CCTCCCTCCCTCCCTTCCTTCCTTCCTTTCTTTCTTTGTAAAAAGCTTGTTTTGGAACCCAAAGGTGTAAGCATTGGGAGCAGAAGGGTGATGATGGATAGGGATGAAATCACAGGGTTGCACAATTGCACAATTTGTTGGGAGGAGGGAGTGGGTGAAGGACATGAGAAAGATCTAGCGGGGACCAGAAAAGATTGAGCATATTCCAATAGAGATTTTTTTTTTTTTAACAAAGATGTTGTCTTTTTCATTTGTGGATTTCTCATTTGGGAATGGGGCACAAGCTCTCTGGCTGCTCCATGGTGAACAAGGGTGTTGAGATGAAGAGGAAGGGAAGTCCACTTTGACACTTTACTTGTGGTCTTGAGTTGAAGCTGCAAGCTTTCCTGTTCAGTTAGAAGATATTTTCCTAGTGTTTTCTGCCTTCTGCACTGCAAAGTGTTTGCCGAGGTGAGTCCAGTAGGGATGGCTAACTGAACTTTGAGACTCCATCCTCCTTTACTTCCTTAGCAGAAAATTATATTTCCCTTTTGTCTGTGGAACTGGCCTCAGGGTTCAGGTCTGGAACAAGACTCAAAGTTCAGGTTGGGAGCCAACATAGAACAAACTTGTGAGTTACAAAGGGAAGGGCTTTGGAGGTGTTACTTATGGGTATACTGGAGAAGGAGGTGGAGGAAAGTGGTTTAGATAAAATTCCTCTTACACACTGGACCCCAGAAACCTGACAACACTTCTCGGGGGCCAGGCAACTCTCCCAGGGGCCGGGTGACTCTCCCTGGGGGCTGGGTGGCACTCCCAAGGTGCCGTGTGGCTCTTCCTGGGGCTGGGTGGCATTTCTCAGGACCCAGGTAGCTCTCGCTGCCACCAAAGCTCTTATGAGGTCTGGAACCTGTGCTCCACTGGAGACCAAGGCCGGGGACAGCATCTCTGGCTCTAGCGCCACCATCATTGACCCCTTCCTCTCCACAATTGGTGCAACTACAACTCAAAGTACCCATCAATACCTCCCCCATTTACAAATACAGAAGAAGTTTTCAGAGTGGTTGACAGACCCACCCGAGGTGGAAACACTTCTTGGCAGCAGTAGTCAAGAAATCAAAAGATGTGGTACATTGAGATCTGCTGTCTGGGATCTATCCAAGGAAATCTTCACTGACAGTGAGATGCTGTCTCAGGTCTGTTCCTTCACCTCTAGTGCCACTGCCACTGCTGTCTCCTCCCACACTGGGGGCCTGCTTAAAAATAAAAAAGACTAAGAGAGCGCTGGTGGCTTAGTAGTAAGGAGCTGCACTGCAATCCCAGAGGTGTGTGGTTCGAATCCACCAGATGATCTGCTGGAGAAGGAGGGACAATCTCCTCCTGTACCAGTCAGATCCTATTTGACGGTACACACACACAAAAATAATAAAATAAAAAGTTTTTAAAAAGACAATATTAAGGGCTTCCCCATCCCTTTGACACTCAGGAGTGCCACTACCCAGTGCTCCTGATTACTAGCACATCCAGGTCTATGAAACTCTATCAATGATGGTATTTATGGGGAAAAAATGTTGCAATGTGAAGATCTAGTCATAACAGATAGGCAATATGAGAGGACACCAAACCCGACCCATAACCGTGGAGTCAATTCAGACTCCTGGCAAAACCCCATTGTTATAAATCTTTACAGGAAGAGCCTGTCCAGTTTTCTCCTGCGGAGCAGCTGGAGAACTTGAACCACTGGACTTTTGGTTAGCAGCGTATTTAATGTTTTATTATGCAACCACTACTCTCTGAGAATGACAGGAGTCCAACCTGAGAGTCTCATCTTCTGGCACTACCGACTGAATGGAAAAATGGACCCTTGAAATACACATGAATAGGAGGAGAATATTCATGAAGAAAGCAAAAATCCATTAGAAATATAGGAAAAAAGATGGTAGATTAGACAGATAGCAGCCCAGACCTTCAACTAAGACACTGGAAAATAAAGATAACATACAGACGATAATCCTGGAATCTTGAGTTCAAAGAAAAATAGTTCAGACACTGACAGAAGTAACAAACGGAATTGAAAGAGTGTTGAATTGTAAATGGAAAGGCAGGATGATCTTGAATCTTTGTGGATGGCTTTCTGGTAGATGTGGATACCTGGGATAAAGCCATGTCCACAGCAGCAGCAGCTAACAAAAAGAAAGGTGTCATCTTCCTCTTGCCCAACATTCAAGTTACAAACATTCCATGTACCAATTGTTTAACAATGTTTGTTATTGATTTTCCTCATTTCAACTAACTTTCACTACATCACTATAACTATCCTCTTTATTTAGTGTTCATAGGGTTTTCAAAAGCCTTTTATGTAGGAAGTAGATGACCTATCCCACTTGCTAGACTAAAAATCTGCAGTTAGGGACCTTTCCAAATTATTGAGGAGTAGTGATATCACTAAGGTGCATCTGATTCAGGCCATGGTCTTACTGATTACTAGCTACGTATCCAGGACCTGGATAATGAATAAGGATGACAGAAAAAGAATGGATGCCTTTGGGGAGCTTTGGTGGCCTAGTGGCAAGAAGCTGTGCTGCAATCCCAAAGATACAAGGTTCAAATCCACCAGATGCTCTGCTGGAGAAGAAGCAGTTTCCTCCTGTGCCAGTTGGATCCAATTCGACACTACACAACAAAGAAAAAGCCTTTGAGTTATGGTGTTGGAGAAGAGCACTGAACATTTCATGGATGGCCAAGAAAATGAATGGATATATCTTGGAGAGGGTACAGCGGGAGTGCTCTTTGGAGGCAAGAATGATGAGGCTTCGCCTAACATACTTTGGAGATGTTGCTGGGAGGTGCTATTCCTTGGAGGAGGCCATGATGCTGGGAAGGGTGGAGGGTCGATGAAGGAGAGGAAGACCCTCAATCAGGTGGGTTGACAAGATGACTGCTGCAATGGGCTCTTGTGTGTCAGGAAGTGTGAGGATGCCGCAAGGTTTGGTTTCAAATCTTTTGTTCATAGGGTCACTACGTGTCATATTCGACTTGCTGGCACCTAACAACAACTTCCTCTTGCTCCCACCCTTATGGAGAACCAGAAGAATGACTACCCTTCAATTCTCCCTCTCCCATCAAGTGACTGGCAGGGTTCTCCAAATCCAGCTCCTGCTCTACCCGAGGCCAGGCATGCACTATTGTTTATCTGGCATCCGAGATATGCACACAGGTCCATGTTCAGAGACTCTCTGGGTGCTCACAGTCTGTGCCATGCCTGATCTGTGATCAGCCCCTGAATTGGTGATGACACCACCTGACTGGAGGAATCCTTACCTCACTAGGCACCCTTTCGGATTCTGCTTATGGCACACTATCCCTACATTTAGAGCAGTGCACTCTCCAAGGGATTTTTAGCAGAGAGGCATAGAATTACATACATGTGTATATATGTTGTTGTTGTTAATGTTAAGTTGGAACGGACCCATAGTTGACACTCCAGTAGGTTTTCAGAGGTAGTAAATCACATCTAGTTACATTTAGAAGACTGCCCATCTTGCCCCTGCAGAGCAGCTGGTGGATTCAAGTAGCGCGCCCAACAAGATTGTAGTGCATCCTCTTACAACTAGGCCACCTGATAAATCTCTGTCTGTGTATGTCTGTGTGTGTGTGTGTGTGTGTGTGTGTGTGTGTGTGTGTCTCCAGAAAGTCATGAATAGAAAGATCATTGGATTTGGCATCCTCACTATTAAGTATACATCCTAAAGAAGAGCTGCAACAAAAACAGATGCACGCAAACTCGTGTTCATTGCAGCATTGTTTGCAGCATCGAAAAGATGGAAACAACCCAAGTGTCCACTCACAAACTAATGGATAAGGAAACATTCACACAATGAAGTAATAACAATGAAAAACAAAATCAATAAACTCCATATTATGGATGCATCTAGAGGACGTTGTTGTTGCTATGTGCCGTCGAATCATTTGTGACTCATAGCGACCCTATGTACAACAGCCCTAAACTCGGCTCTGTTCTGTGCCTATCTCACTGTCTCTGACACACCTACCCCCATGACCCCAGTCACTGAATCAATCCACCTCATAGAGAGTCTGCCCCTCCTTCGCTGTCCCTCCACCCTCCCAAATAAGATGCACCTCTCCAAGGACTGGTCCCTCCTTGCAACATGTTCAAAATGTATCAGACAAAGCCTCAGAATCCCTGCCTCCAAGGAGCAGTCTGGTTTAACCCTCTCCAAGCTGAACTTGTTTTCTTAGCAGTCCATGGTACACTCAGTACTCTTCTCTAGCGCCAAAACTCAAAGGCATCAATTCTTCTATCCTCCATAGTCACTTTCCAACTCTCTGATGCATAACAAGTGATAGAAAAACCATGGCTTGTATCAGACACATCTTTGTCTCCAGAGTGACACCATTGCTATTCAGTACTTTGGAGAGGTCCCTAACAGCAGACTTTTCTATTGTAATACGTCTTTTACTTTCCTGGCTGCTGGGGCCAAGAGTGTTGCCTGTGGAGCCAAGCCAACTAAAGCTGTGAACAATCTCAATCTCTTCACCATCCACCCTGCTGCTGCCAAATTGGTCCAGTGGTGAGAATCTTTGTCTTCTTTTTTTAAAAAAATCTTTGTCTTCTTAATCTTGAGCCTCAATCCATATTGAAGGCTGCAGTCCTTGACCCTCTGCAGCAAGTGCTTCAGGTCCTCCTCAGTTTCAGCAAGCAAGGTTGTGTCATCTGCATAATGCAGATTGTTGATAAATCTTCCTCCAGTCCTGATGCCACACTTCTCCTCATAGAGCCCAGCCTTCTGGATAATCTGTTCAGCACACAGGTTGAAAAGGTATGGAGATAGGATACATCCCTGGCACACGCCCTTCCCAATTTTGAACCATGCAGTGTTTTCTTGCTCTGTTCTGATGACTGCCTCTTGGTCCAAGTATAGGTTTCGCATTAGCACAATCAAATGTTCTGGGATTCCCATTCTTCTGAGTCAGCCACAGTTTGTTATGATCCACAACAGTCAAACGCCTTTGTAGTCAATGAAACAAAGATAGACATTCCTCTGATATTCTTTGCTTTCAGTGAAGATCCACCTGATACTGGTGATAATGTCTTTAGCGGAAGTAAAAATCAAGAAAAGTGGAACAGAAGATTTCAAGACTGGGTTGAAAAGCTAAAGTAAAGTATCATAATGAAATGTACAAAGACCTGAAGTTAGAAAATCAAAAGAATGTTTGCCATTTCTCCAGCTGAATGAAGTAACCAGGGTGGGGGTGCGGTGGGGTGACGAAAACTCAAACCTTAAATTATAAAAAACTAAAGGATGTTTTTTTAAAAAAATTTTTTTAGAAAAAACCTAAAAACTAAAGGATTTGAAAATAATAAGTGCTGTGGGAAGCCTCAAAAGACAATGGAAGAGACAAAGAATCATTATCCTGAAAAGAATTGGTCAATGCTCACTTGTTGCAGGAGATAACAAACATATGATCAAGAATAGCACTAAATTAGTAAGTCTAGGCTGCACTGAAGGTTTGGGTGTAAAGAGTAAAATTCATTACTATTAAACTGGAATTAACTCATAGCTGATCTTCCAGCACATTCTCAAAGAACAGTCGGGTGGCTATCAACCATGCACTTTAGGTTGAGAATACAACCCATTATCTCTAGGCACCAGAGCTCCCTTGGAGGCTCTAGGAATTTTGAAAACCAGATGCAGCCCAAGAAGTGCTCACTAGACTATTTAAACATTTGAAAGACAGCTCCCTGGCCAAGCAACTCTTTCCTCTATTTGTACCCACTGAGGAAAAACAAAAAAGTTTGTTCAAGAGTGCAGAGATTATTGAACGTTATCATTGTTGTCGTTATGTGTCATAGAGTTGCTTGTGACTCATAATGACCCTATGTACAACAGCTCTGAACCCTGCTCTATCCTGAGCTAACCTTACCATCTGACACACCTGCCCTCATGAGCCCACTGAATCAATCCATTTCATCTAAGGTCTTCCTCTTTTGCACTGTCCCTCTCCAAAGACTGATTCCTTCTTGCAACATGCCCAAGTTATGTCAGAGGAAGCTTCAGAATCCTTGCCTCCAAGGAGCAGCCTGGTTTCACCCTCTCAAGGACAAGGCTGTTTGTTCTCCTAGCAGTCATGTATGGTATATTTAGCACTCTTCTTCAGCATCACAGCTCAAAAGCATCGATTCTATATCATCATTCCTAGTCATTGTCCAACTTTCTGATGCATATTAAGTAACCGCAGAGATGAGGGCCTAGATCAGGCGCACCTTAAGTCTCCAGACTGACTTATTACAAGTAAAATATTAAGATTTTATAAAATGGCTGCAGCATTACATCATCAAGGAAATGCCAGAAATTCACACTGGATTTAGAAGAGGCCTACCACTGCTAATGTTAGGTGGACCTTGGCTGATGTCAAAGCAGAGAATACCAAACAGATGTTTACTTGTGTTCTATTGACTAAAAAAGGCATTCAATTGTGTGGATCATAGTAACCGATAACACTGTGAATGGAACTCTAGAATACTTAATTGTGATTTTGTGGAAACTGCATCAACCCAAGATGTTGAAATAAAATAAAGGGCACAGGTTAAAACTAGGAATGGCATGCATTAGGGTAATATTCTTTAACCATACCTACTCTATTTGTCTGCTGAACAAATAAATTTTATTGGGTTATATATAATGAATGTGACATGAAGATTGAAGACTCAACAACTAGCATTATGCAAGCTACACAATCTTACTTTCCAAAAATGAAGATGTGAAACATTTACTGATGAAGCTTAAAGACTACAGCTTCCATGTGGATTACACCTCAACATAAGCATGAAAACATAAAAGTCCTCACAATTTTACAGGTAAGTACCCATGATGAAATTAACATTGAGGCTGTTAAAAAAAAAAGCAAGCCATTTTACTGGGCTCCACATTTAATATCTTGAAAGCAGCAGAAAAGACATTAGTCAATATATTGGATTTGTGTATCCACCCCTCTGGACCTCTTTAATTAAAAGTGCAGTACATTGTGGACTATGCCACCAGAACCTGTAGTTGCCATGGACCTCTTTATAGTCCAGCCCAAGCCTGGTAATTTTTAATAGCTTCATATGCAGGCAAGAGTTTGACAATAAATCAAAAAGACAAAGAAGGAGTAAGTTTGAACTGTTTGAAAAAAGTTGAGCCAAAGGTTCCCTGCTAGTCCCTTAAAAAGAACATGCTTGGGAAAGTACAGTGCCAGCAAAGGAGAGGAAGGTCTGGTGGAGATGAACTTAAAAACTGGCTAATGCACAGCAGACTGCGAGGATTGTGTGGGTCTGACTAGGGTTTCTGTTGTCCACAGCGTCACTGAGTCAGAACCCAACCAACAGCACCTGAGAGGACTGTTGTAGTAACAACCTGAATTGTTTCAAAACTGCCTTCCATTGGTAAGTGCCGTTGAGTTGTAGACGATTCTTAATGACCCTATGAATGAAAAGACCTGAACACATGTATAATTTTCTGTGTTTCTCCAAGCTCAGAGTTTCCAGAGGCAACCATTTCAGTAGTGGATGCCACTCCTGCTTCCACGAGTGTTTAATTGGGGAGCTCCACCAAAATAGTGTCCACCATGGGTAGCCATTATTGCATTTGATACATCAGTGTCACAGTGTTCAGCATCACAGCAACCACGAGTTACCTTTATACAGCAACTGGACCAGTGCTAAAAATGTTAGTCTTGTTTTTAAAAGAACACTTGCTAGCAAACAGATTTTTACCAATCCTTGGAAATAAAGGTTCTTATTTTGGGTGTGGAGAAGTGTTATAAAGATCCATTCATACGCTTTTAAAAGTCACAGCAAAAATAATCAAACAGCAAATGAATGGGCCCACAATATAGAGAAGTACCTAAAAAGACTATCACTGTTTTTCTTGATATAAAATCAAAGTCACAAATGAGCCCATTTCTTTGTAATCTGCAATATGGCTCTTATTCATTTTCCTAGGAAGTCCTGTCCTTCCCTTTTGTCTGTATTCAACATATAAAGCTGCCTGATGTGAAAATGAAAGTATATATGAACATGAGCTACAAAAATGTGTTTACAAAAAAAGTCTCTATTGAATAAGACTTAAATTATAAATACATGAGTCTGGATTTGTTTTTTTCCAAATATATTTATTTACCATATTCTTCACATATGCAGTATTATGCCGTTTTATGTATATATAAAAATTTAAAAACATTTTTAAAATTTCAAGTTAATGTTAATACGATGCATACTAAACAGTTTATTTATGGTACCACTGATTAGACAAACTAAGATTTTTTTGAAGAAACAAGAATTCAAGGAAAGAGCAACGAAGAATTAGAACAGACATCTTTTTAACAGAAAAAACTTTAAAACCATTTTGTATTCAGGACATTTTGCTGTTATCAGAACACCATGGATGAATGCATAAGTTGGACAGGTAGAGGCACAGCAAACTATACACTGGCCAAAATGAGCTTTTCCACCTAGCAACAGGGACATTCACATACAGGACAAAAATGGTCTCTGATCTAATGGACCCATGAGCTGCTTCAAGTTCCAAAGGTATAGAAAGCAACTAGAAAGTACATCTCACTATTTCATTAACACAAACAAAATACACTGAAGTATGGTAAAGCAGCTGAAGAATTGTGACTGTAATTATACAGGAATGAGGACAGAAAAAATTGAAATTATCTATTTTTCCCCTCTAGAGTTTTAATGTTTCTAAAATTAACGTTTTTCTCCCGAGGTGGTCATGGGGAAGAGGGAAACTACAAATTTAGTAGTATAAATATTATGCAATATTCCTACCAACAGAAAACGTATTATTTCACAGTGATTTTCAACTGCGCACTAAATTCAGAGGAAGGGAAGGTTACAGGTACAGAGCAAATGAGGTCCCAAGTTCCACTTTGCCTGTTTCAATCACAGTAGCTACATTGTCTTTTTATAAACTGGGCTTATGTAGAACACAATTTCAACAAAGTGTCTCGAAACTTTAATACCTGATAGAAATTTCATTGATGTTGAAAACGAATCAATCTTTATACAGTTTCATTGATAATACTCCTCTCATTCCTTAAAATACTTAAGTATGAGTTTCTTAGCCATAAAGTCATACAATCTAGAGATAATGAAGATACATTAAAGAAAATGTCCAAGACAGATCATATATATATAGTCTTCATGTTTTTGGACTCCTATAATGCACAAACATGAAATTCTGTACATGAAAAAATGAATCACACAGACTTTTGTTAATAAAAGTATTAACTATTTTTCATTAAGAAATTTCATTATGCTTTTCAAAATAAGCACTGTAGACTCTGGCAGAAATAGGGCTTCATTATAGTCCTTCCAATCTGTAAATTTTTAAAGTATAAATTGTAAGCTAACTCTAATAACTTTAAATACCTGGGTAATACTTCTTAGTTTACCACTTCTTTACCCTAAGGCTGAAAAAAACAAAATAATTTTGAAAAAGTGAAGAGAAATCTGAAAAATTCTGGTGAGGAGAAACATGCACTGTCTTTATCAACTTTGTTAAAATGACGGAGCATATATATTGTGTGTGTGTGTGTGTATACAGTTGCATATCCATCAAATTGCATTGCCAATGCACATCATTCTAAGAGTTTGTGAAAACAAATATATTTATTTGTTGCAAACTGCAACATTGGGAGCATTCTCATTATTACAATAAGATTTTTGGAAGCAACATGATTTTTAGATTTATTAGAAAACAAATGCATAGTGACTCCCTATTTCTGACAGGGCGAGTACTTACCAACAAAACTATGAGGTAGTTATCCTCATTTTACAGATGAGGAAAACTGCAACTCTGATAAATTAAGTAACTTTGCCCAAGGCCACAGTGTTACCAAGTATAGGTCTTATCACTGCACTTTTCAAACTTCTTTGGGGTAGAAAAGGACTGGGGGATAACTCATTTTCTTTCTCTCAATCAGAAGGAACTACAGTTTGTTTCACAGACTGAGTTTAAGTAACATTTTAAAGAAGGCTCCACAAATACAATGTTTAAATCACTGCATTGTATCATGCCACCTCATTATACAGTCTAATTACTTTATTTTCATTAATTATGTTCTCACACACAGAGCAATTGCGTTTTACACAACACTACTTATACCCCACAAGAAACAAAGATCTTTCTACGTAAAACTTAGGAAAGTCATAAATTACATCTTCTGTAGGTTGTGTGGCTGAAATGACCATCTTTTAAACAAATGCTCTCAAGTTCACTTTCTCAGGTAAGAATAAAATTTTAAATTATAACAAAAACTGCCTATACTAATAACTTCTACATAATCTATGCTTGTAAATATGGAGTATTTCAACACTGCTCTTTCTTAACTAGCCAATAATCACCCATTAATTCTGTGCAGTTGTTAAATAAGTAAAAAAGGTCTCTATTTTTGCTTACAAGTGATGTTACGGACACATATCAGACTCATTTTAATCAACTCTCACAAAATTGAAGTAAATTTATCTAGACAATTGCAGTATTATCATTCCACTAATAAACAAATTCTTTTTATTCATTATCCAGGAATTCAGATTGAAAACAAAGCATCTAATAAATTTATCTACACATAGAGATACTAAAAGGCCAAGGCTGAAAACATGAAAGAGCTTTTCAGTTTTTCTCTTGACTAAGAAAAACAATGGTTAATATTAACAACTCTTAGAGAAACAAAATTCATCATTTTTTTCAGAAGGGACAATGTACTGTTCTCCAGCTGAAAATAATTTTACACAGAACAGCAAAAATAAACCTTCAAGAAACACACTGGTAAGAATATTTTAGTTCTTGTTTTACTACTTGTTTATTTAGAGTCTAGGTGGTCCTGTAAAAAGAGACTTGCTAAAAGTGGCTTGCACTGAGTCCATAGCTATGAAACTACCTTCTCTCACAGAAAAATAGATGTTTGTAAAAATTTTAGCAGTCTAATTTAACACTGTTATCATTTATTGTTGCTTAAAATCTTAGAGATAGAAAATCAGCACTAAACAAAAAGGAAAATTACTTTAACAGCCTCAACCAGTCTAACAAATACTACCATTATTCTATAGTCTTCTCATGAGAAGGTACACTTATAGTAACTTTTTTCATTTGGTTGTTTTTTGTTGTTTTTTTTAACTATTAACAGAACTAGAGACCTAAGAGTCTATTCCTCTTGACAACTAAACTTTTAGACAAAATCCTTTCTGCTTCTAAAGACTGGCTTGTTACAATCTAAGTCTTAGACCAACATATTTTTTCTCAGTCTTTCCATTATATTTAAAATTTAATTTTTAAGAAAATGTTCCAAAAATTATATACTATATTAAAAGCACTCTCATCATGTTACAATTCCATTGCAATGGCACTGCACAGAACTCCTGGAGAATACTGTGAAATACTGGGGGGAAAACTCCACCAAAATCTTTGAGATTAATTTTTGCTTTTGAAGTGGAATTTCACTTTTGAAAAATAAACTCATCTGGATTATAGGTACACTGATTAAGATAGATATTTTTGGTCGAAATTAGATTGTGGCTATTAAGAAACTATCTTATCACACTCAAAGTGAATTTTAAACTATTCCAAAAGAGTTCCGAAAGTGTTTTGACTACAGTGGGGTTATCAGAACAGCAATGCAAGCCTTTCAAGTTGGGCTGTTCTAGGTAATAAAAATAATTGGGATACTCATAGTCTCATCTACGAGTAGGATGCAGAATTACATGGCTTCTGATATTCCTTCCAGTGTTTACTTTTTATGAACATAATCATACCTCAAACACTTAAATTCCTACATATATCTCACTGTATTAGAAATGGGCTTCTAATAACAAGGAAATACCATGCAACAGAGTGTATTTCCATAAGAACAATCACATTAATTTCTTTCATCTAAAAGTAGTCTATTAAAATATTTATAAAGAGTAATTACAGAAGCCAGCTTCTGTAACATCAGTGAAGGTGATTAATATTTATATTTCAGACTCATTAATCCATAAATTTTTATTTAGATTAATACTTATCAGACAATAAAACAATGACACCAAAGAATAATGTGAAATCACTTCAATTAAGTCATTAACTAATAAACTTTTAAAAGCTACTTTCAACACGAGTTCCATAGTATACAAAGTACTCTAAACACAACTGGTTCTGAAAACCTTTATAAAAATGCCTTTGGATGTTTTAAGAGGAAATCTTTTCCTTTCTCTCATGCTGCTTCTTTTTCCTTTTGTTCTTCTGACTTCCTCAACATACGATATTAGGCATGCAAAAGCAGGAACTCGGGGAAAGAAAATGCTTAAGACCTGAGCAGATCTGAACATTATTTAAAAAAAAAAATGCAGGGTGTACTCAAGCAGATATCATAACAATTTCTTATTTCCTTTTTGCTAACTGATTTTTTTAATTAGTAAACATTCCAACATGTGCATACAAAAAAAGAAAATACCCAAACAAACAACAAAACACAACACCTCTATGTCAGAGGTACTTAAACAATTTCTTCATTAAGAGTTTTGGTTACTTCAAAAGACAAGAAAATGTGAGCCAAGAAACAAAATATGCACAGTTGTAATGACCAAGGGTTAAGCTGACCCAGAAAATTAGCCATTACTTCCACTATTAAATGTCCCTTCTCCAAAGGAGGGAGGGAAACACCTTATTTAACTGAATAGTATCCCAGGCTCTTAACTTCATGTGACCTAAAAATGACCTGAACCATCTGTAAACCCTGGAGTAGTCCAAATCACAGACAATATCAGTTAACTGCTGGAAACAGCTGTTGGCCCTGGAACAGGCAGACCATTTAGTCTTCAGTGACAAGAAACGAAAAGTTGAAGCCTCTTAAAACACATAACGGCAAGTCCAGGTGCGTGGTCGGACATAATCCAGAAATGTAGGCTACAGGAGGAAGAAAAAAAAATACAGGATAGTTTATTTGTGTACAATGTATATTGTCTCTAGGGTTAATATAAGGAGTTCTGGTGGGGAGTTGTGCTGCTAACCAAAAGCGGCACCAATCACCAACAGCTCTGCAGAATAAACACAGTCACCTCCTGTGCAGTATATAGCCTACTAAAAACCTTCTAGAGGATGAGTTACAAATTGGTTCCAACGAAGAAGCTTATCTTTTGCTTTTCAAAGAGAGGAACGAATTGGGGGTGGGAGAGGGGGTAGAGAAAATAGTGCAACAACGAATGAATGAAAATCCAAAATCTCTGTAAATGTTCATTAAAGTTAATAAAATTAAAAACAAACAAACAACAACTCAACATTTGGCTCCAACTCAGTGGCAATGGAGGCATGGGGTAGGATTAAACTGTCAGTATTTTAATTAGAGTTGAGCATTTAACCTATGCTTTAACAGGCTCTTTGTGGGAGAGGGGCTGTTTCTGCATACCATCGAGTTGAAATGACGCATAGCTGACCTTCCAGTGGGTTTCTGAGGAGCAACTGGTAGATATGAACTTCATGCCTCTGGGTTGGCAGGGCAATTCCTTACCACTAGGCCACCAGAGCTCTCTAGGGGCATTAAATGTTGTTTCATTATTTTAATTTGTTTTAGGTTTCTTTTGTTGTGAACTCAATTTTAACTCATGACAACCTGCCTCAGAGCAGAACTATGCTCCACATAAGAGTTCTCATGACTGACTGCAAGCACATTGACCATTCGTATCACTCAGAGACTCATATATTTGTGCATTCTTAAAATCTCTCTCCAGTATTTCAATTGCCCTCAAGATATAAACAGCTAATTAAAATGTGTCCGGGAATTTTATTTACAGTATGAACTGAAGTTAATTTAAAGGCTTTATGAACCTTTTTTGGTCTAATAAACTCATAATCACAGAACTGCATAGGTTTATAACCAAACTTCAAATAGGAACTCTCCTCCATTCCTTGCCTTTTTCTTTTAACAGCCTACAGTCTAAATGATTGCAGGGTAAGAATGGTTGTGTGTGTGTGCGCGCGCACCCTCCCCCCGCCCCCTCCCCCGAACAGGGCTTAAAACTACTACTGTTCAATGAAAAGAAAGCTCAGGGCCTAGTGGTAAGGAGTGGCACTGTCAATTTGAAGGCACATGGTTGAAATCCACCAACTACTCTAAGGAAGAAAGATGGGCTATCTTTTCCATCTTTTCCCATATGACTTAAAGTGTCTGAAAACCTGCTATGAGATGGTTTTGACTTGACAGTACATAACAACAATAACAACATATGATCTAAAGGAGAAAAACATGAAGCACTATGAAAGTTTACTATTTGGAAAAAAAAATGCAGAAAAAAATGTAAAAACACTTCATGAGTTTTGATATTCAATTTATTGCTACTGAGTTGGAAATGATTCTTGGCTGACCTTCCAGCTGGTTTTTTGGAGGCTGCAAATAGCACAGGAAGAGACTGGTCTTCTTTCTCCTGCAAAGTCACTGGTGGATTCAAAGTACCTGAGGCATCACCTCTGGTTAGCAGTGCAACTCATCATGAACTATGCGCCACCAGAGCTTCCTTCTATAGAGATCTGAGTGTAAAGATCAGTACAGCCAGAGAAACAAATTTAAAAGAGTTTAGAATTCAGAATAGTTACTTCAAACACACAAAATGGATTCATGGAGGAGGACAGAGAGTTAGTGTTAATATAACAAAAATAGGACAGAGAAAGAATAAAGGCTTTGGGAGAGAAGGAATTAATTAGATTGTGTGCCTTTTCAGTTTTAAGTGCCCTTGGGACACACTTGGGTAAATGTGTTCAAAAAAGCCAAAATTAGTAGACTATTATTAGGACTAATAATTTAGATCTGGGAGTCATCTACACATATCTAAAAGCAAAGTCTTAAGGCTAAATGAAACAAGCAGATGAGAAAGAAACAAGAGCAGCAATAAGAGGCAGATGGCACCCTCGGCGTATCAGTGTTGTCTGTACATTTTACCAAGATCATACTACTTCAGGAGGGAAGGGGTAACATATTTTGGGTAATGGAAAGTTGAAAGAAATAGACATACTGTTAACGAAAACTCTGGAAAATACATTTTCAGGAGACAGGAAGGAAAAAAGAGAAGAGGTTTTTTTCTCTGTCGTTAAAAACAAAATCAAAGAGGATGGGGACAGTAAAAGAGAAAAGAGTCAACAGAAAAGAACAAACCAAAGAAAGGATCATTTTCAAGGACCACACAGTAAGGCTGGTTATATAATAAACTAATGATTTTCTATTTCCCTCCCTCCCTCCCCACAACACTTAACTTATTTTAACCTCCACTAATATCCCTGACAATATTATGCATAAAATCTTACAAAGAAAGGATAAATAGGTTTACTTTTCAAGTGTAGTCTAATTGAGGACTCACATTTTTCAGAGGACAATGCTGACGTGCATACCACTCTTGAGAATAAAAACACAGGATGATTCCTTGACCCACGAAAAGGGAAGCCCACATCATAATATTCCAAACTGGCCTTTTCCGACTGTCATTTACAACAAAGTTGAAAGCCACTTAAGAATATGAAGAAAAAAAAATTATCAAAACAATCAGGAGTTGAGGAGTCTCAGAAATCTGCTGTTATCTCTGAATAATCACAATGAATATCTATTATTTCGTTACATATTTTACAGCCCCACCTATTCAAAGAAATAAAAACCAAAGCTTTGTAGTTGTAGTTTAGTGAGTAATGATCAAAATATTAAAAAGATGAAAATATAGATTATGAAATTATTAATATTCTAATTAGCCTCTCTTGCTTACTCTAAAAATGGCCCATTTTCTGGTGAAAGGAGTATATGAATGGAGACGCTGTTTATATGAGTAGTTTTGCTGATCTATCAAATGAGGGGCCTCAATGGGTTTTACAAGGTTATCTACATTTCTCTGCTTCAAACTATAAATATGTCAAAAGAGTTGACTATAATTATTCAGATATTCAATGTTCCTACCACCTGAAAATAACTGTCTTAAGATGTATTATTATATACTATCTACTTTTTTACATTGATTTAATAAATTTTTTTTGTCTGTTTTTCAGCATACGGCTAGTATTCCTGTATGCCTAGATACTTACTTCCAAAGAACATGAAGAGCACGAACAGCACCGGATAGAAAAAGTTCAAACAAAGAGCCAAGGCATATTCATGCACTACAGCAGACACAGCAAAGACAGCGAACATAGCAGCAGATTTGAATCTCTTAGTGAAAAACTTAGAAAGAAAGAAAAAACCTTTAAAAACTAATGAAAATGCAAATTTCCAGCAAACTTTCATTAAAATCACAATTAAAAATCCTAATAAAACATTAATTATAAGGGTTACAACTCTTACGTTAAAATCCCTTATTAATTACACTGAGCTTAAAAATTTAGAATGTAAGGTTTTACATTCATGTTGCTAAAATGAGGCCTTTTCAAAAACATTACCAACAATATGGGGAAACTGGAATTGCAAGTCTGTCTTGTTGACAAACATCTTTTAAATACAAACACATGAAATGATAATCTCTTAATACTATATGGTGGACTATGACAGAAGACTGTATTATTTTTACAGGTACAAAAATAAGGGTTAGAAAGGGTAAGCTTTTTCTATGTGTTAAATGACAAAACTAGCCCACAAATGCAATGCTTTTTGTATTACAACATGCTATAACTTAGCCAAATGCTTCCCTTAAATAACAGTTAAAAAATACAATGCAGGGACACAAGGATTAATCAACTAGAAGATTAAAAATTGTATTTCATCTTTCTAAATACATTCTGCTTTAAAGAACATCATGAAGACATGTCTCTATGAAGCGGAGAAACACCTGAAGTATTGATTTTACATCTCTTCAATGAGAGACACATGCGTAAAGAATCTCCAGTCTTTAAACGGTTAACTAAATCCTGTGCTTACCCAGAGGAAGTCTTTGTAAGCATAGTAATACAACCAGTCATGAACCACCACATTCCAGGTTCTATAATAGTTAGAGTACGATGTAGAGTTCCACCAGTCCTAAAGGAAAAAAGTGAAAGTATTAACCTAAATTAAAAGCCAAAACAATCCCAAAAAGTTCCTTGCATATTCATAAAGAATACACACTCTCAGAGAATTTGGTATCCAGAGGATGTTACAATAAATTGTTGTGATTTCAGAAAAGTCTTAAGAAGGCATTTTTGTTAACAGTGTTTAGTAAGGCATTAGTTCTATATGTCCCTAAAGTACTGTGGTAACATTATTACACAAGTTATAGGGTATTCTAGTAATCCCTACAAGTATGTTGGAGGGAGACTGAGAAAGATGGATTCAATAATGTATACTGCATTGAAACAGATGAGGGAGAAAACTGTTTAAAAGGGATATGTGATTAGGTATTATTATCATGACAGGGGTCCAGAATGAAGGCTGCATAATGGAGTGGACCTGGGGGGAGGGATTGTAAAACAATGGGGGAACTTTTCAAAGAGAAGAGTGTACTGGGGCGGGGTGGGGGTGGGGAGAGGCAGGGAGAAAAGTGCAACATTGAATGAAAGGAAAATAATCAAATAACTTCAGTTTCTAATGTTCACTGCATAACGCAGGTTGTTGATGAACAATCCTGATGCCACATTCCTC
>NW_006399811.1:8593559-8611715 GCF_000299155.1 Elephantulus edwardii | reverse complement strand
GTTGGGTCACCTTTCTTTGGAATGGGAACAAATATTGATCTTTTCCAGTCAGTGGGCCAGCTGGCTCTTCTCCACATTTCTTGGCACAACTTAGTGAGGACATCCAGGGCAGCGTCTGTCTGTTGAAATATGTCAATTGGTATGCCATCAATGCCTGAAGCCTTGTTTTTTGCCAATTCCTTCAGAGCAATTTGAACTTCCTCCTTCATCACCATAGGCTCTTGCTCATACATCATTTCATGAAATTGTTCTGTGTCAGCCAGTTCCTTCTGATACAGTGACTCTGTGTATTCCTTCCATCTTCTCTTGATACTTCCTGGATCATTTAACATTCTACCCAAAGTATCATTAAGTATTGCCATTCGTGGCTTGAATTTGTTTTTCAGCTCCTTTAGCTTAAGAAATGCTGAGAGAGTTTGGCCCTTTTGATTTCTGACTCCAGCTCTCTGCACATTTCATTATAGGACCTGAAGCGCTTGCTGCAGAAGGTCAATGGCTGCAGCCTCCTATATGGATTGAAGCTCAACATCAAGAAAACAAAGATTCTCACCACTGGGCCAATTGGTAGCATCAGTATGGATGGTGAAGACATTGAGATAGTTAGCAGTTTTAGTTTGCTTGGCTCCACAATCAACACTCTTGGTAACAGCAGCCTGGAAAGTCGGCTGTGAGGGACCTCTCTAGAGTACTGAAGAGCAACGACATCAGGCTGGAGACTGAGGTGCACCTGATCCAGGCTATAGTCTTCGCAATTACATGCTATGCATCAGAGAACTGAACAGTGAATAGGGTTGATAGAAAGAGAATTGATGCCTTTGAGCTGTGGTGCTGCAGAAGAGTGTTGAATATACCATAGACTACTAGGAGAACAAACAGGTTTGTCCTGGAGAAGGTGAAGCCGGTCCTTGGAGTCAAGTATTCTGAAGCTTCGTCTGACTACTTTGGGCATGTTGCAAGGAGGGACCTGGTCCTTAGAGAGGGACATCATGTTTGGCAGAGTGGAGGGGTGGTGAAAGAGAGGAAGACCCTCGATTAGATGGATCGACTCTGTGACTGGAGTGGTAGGAATAAGTGCGTTTGAGATGGCTAGGTTGGCACAGGATAGAACAGTGTTTAGAGCTCTTGTATATAGGGTTGCTATGAGTCGCAAGCGACTCAATGGCACATAACAACAACAACAACAAAATGTTCACTGACTTAACAAACAGCAAATATTCGTTATCCTTTCAAAAATAATGAGAGAATTTTAAAGTCATGTAGACTTGATATAATACTAAGTAGTGTTTGGTGGAACTTTCCTATACTGTTGGTGGGAATGTAAAATGGTGCAACCACGATAGACATTAACTTGGTGTTTCCTTAGAAAGTTGGGAATAGAGACACCATTTGATCCAGCAATCCCACTACTAGGTGAAGATCCCAAAGAAATAAGGTCTGCAACACAAACTGATATATACAACACTTTTGCTTAACATGGTAAAGAGTTGTAAACAACTCAAGCGCCTATCAATGGAGAGACAGCTCAAGAAACTATGGTATATTTACATAACAGAATACTGTTGTTGTTTGTTGTTGTTATGTGCCATCGAGTCGTTTCCGACTCATAGCGACCCTATGCACAACAGCCCTAAACCCTGCTCTATCCTGCGCCAACCACACCGCCTCTGACACACCCATCCCGATTACCCCAGTCACTGAATCAATCCATCTCATAGAGGGTCTTCCCCTCCTGCGCTGTCCCTCCACCCTCCCAAGCACGATGTCCCTCTCCAAGGACCCGTCCCTCCTGGTAACATGTCCAAAGTATGTCAGACGAAGCCCCAGAATCCTTGCCTCCAAGGAGTAGCTTGGTTTAATCTTCTCCAAGATGAATCTGTTTGTTTTCCTGGCAGTCCATGGTACATTCAGTACCCTTCTCCAGCACCACAGCTCAAAAGCATCCACTCTCCTTCTGTCCTCCCTAGTCACTGTCCAACTCTCTGATGCATAACAAGCGATTGCAAAGACCATGGCCTGTATCAGGCGCACCTTAGTCTCCAGAGAGACACTGTTGTTCCTGAGTACCTTTGAGAGGTCCCTAACAGCAGACTTTCCCATCGCGATATGCTTTTTGATTTCCTGACTGCTGGTGCCAAGAGTGTTGACTGTGGAGCCGAGCAAACTGAAGCTGTGAACACTCTCAATCTCTTCGTCATCCATCCTGACACTGCCAATTGGTCCAGTGGCGAGAATCTTTGTCTTCTTGACATTGAGCCTTAGTCCATACTGAAGGCTGCAGTCCTTGACCCTTCGCAGCAAGTGCATGAGGTCCTCCTCAGTTTCAGCAAGCAGGGTTGTGTCATCTGCATAACGCAGATTGTTAATAGATCTTCCACCAATCCTGATGCCACAATTCTCCTCATAGAGCCCAGCTTCTCGGATAATCTGCTCTGCATACATGTTGAAAAGGTATGGAGACAGGATGCATCCCTGGCGTACACCCTTCCCAATTTTGAACCATGCAGTGTTACCCTGCTCTAACAGAATACTATGCATTACTAATCAGTCACAAAAAGACAATTATGGCATAAGATCATTATTATGAAAAACTAAGGGAAAAGTTTACACATAGAATCATGTGAATGGAAAGGGAAAGGAGAGAAAAAATAAAATAGGAAGCTGGTTGAAGATAAAGGCAATATACAATAGTGTACTAGTCACTATAAAGAATTAATCAACTGCAATTAGTAATAGTCATAAAGAGGTCATGATACACTCTACAACACTGTTGAAAATACTATGTTCAATCACAAGAGGGAAAAAATTGAATGATCTTACATATATAAAATAACAAGTACAGTAAAATGTTTATTAGTGGTTGACAGGAGCAGGAGGGAGAGGGGGAAAGTGAAATATTGAACAAGCAATGCAAATTTGACAATTAATTAGGTGCACAACTTGATAAATATAATTGGTACCATTAAGTTGTAGACCAGAAAAACAGTAATTGTAGTCAGTACTACATGGCCAATTTAAATAAATGAATAGTCAAAAAAATGTCTCATAGTGCCTTGTGGACATGTGGTTTCCTACTTGAACTATAAAAAGTCCTCACAGGTTGGTGGCAAAAATCACTTGCTTGCTGTATGAAACGAGTAGATAGTATATCCACAGAAGAGACAATATTAATTAATCTACTTCAGAATTTCAGACTTAAAGTTGATAAAACCATGGTAAGAAAAAATATCTAACAATGTTTATATAAAAAATGTTGCAATGAAATATTATTCAAAATGGATGACCCTGAAGGACATTATGCTGTTTGAAATATCTCAGTCACAAAAGGACAAATACTGCATATTGCCACTGTTAAAAAATAGGACTGAAACAGGGGTTGGGGGCAGGGGGAGACTGAGAACAATCAGATAAATTATGCATACTGCATTGAAACAGATGAGAGAGAGAAAGAGAAACTGTTTAAAAGGTATATATGATTAGGTATTATTGTCATGTCATGAGTCCAGAAGGAAGGCTGCATAGTGGAGTGCACTTGGGAGGAGGGATTATATAACAGTGAAACAATTTTTCTTTTACTTTTCAAAGAGAAGAATGAACTAGAGGGGACAGGTGGGCAGGGAGAAAAGTGCAACAATAAATGAATGGAAATCCAAAATCTTTGTAAATTTTCATTAAAATAATAATAAAAAATTTAAAAAATCATCAAAGGTAAATTAAAACAAATTTCTACTTTACAGAGGGAAGAAAAAAGTTGCAATATAAGATCTCAGGAGGAAAACCCCCTACCACTCCAAGTCTATGTATATTACCTTATAAAACATCCTGTCACCAAAGCGTAACATCTCAGCAAAGGCATTGTGCCAGCAATGCAAAAAGGCAAAAAATGTAAGTAATAGGATCAGCACACCTTTGAAAAAAAAATGAATATCAAGAATTAGGACAACTAAACGTAAGATTAACAATATAAAGAGTCTTCCCAATAGCTTACATATGGAAACATTAATTCTACATCATCATTTGCTTACATAAATTTAATGTTAAGACATTGTTCTTCTTCATTCATCTAAGATAGTGACAATTTTCAAGTAGGTTTTACAGACAACAAATAATCTAGTGAGTTTTTAATAGAAGATTTTGGATGTTTGACTTAATTTGGTACACAAGATCCTTTAGCAATCATATACCAAGACAACATTCTAAGCAGCTGTTTAGTGTAGATTTTATCTCTGGGGAATGTGAATGAAATTAGAACATTATGGTATGACCAGAAATAATTCAAGAGAATAAAAAAATAGTAGAAGGGATGATATTTAAAAAGCAAGTGGTCAGCAACATCATGGGTATTTATTGAATTACAATCAACAGGTTATTAATGATATTAACAAAGGCTATTTAGTGGCCTGGTGAGATTAGGAGCAACAGTGTAATGAACTAAATGGGGGAAGAGTGGGTAGAAGCATAAATATAGATTGGCCACACACAAGAAAAGTAAGACTTAAATGAAAGCCAAAGATACATGAGAGATTTGGTCCAAGACTAGAATGACAACTTATTTATGAGATAAATAGGAGAAAAATAATAGGTATACATGACTTTCTGAAGGAAAAAGAGGTAAATAAAAGCACTTCTACGCAATAGCTTTTTATCATCCCTGGAAATATATGAATGACCAAATTAATCAGTATCCTTGTTACCTGGCAAGATAGAGTTAAACACACACAGGACCAGGACACGAGCACTGAAGGGTTCTTGTTTGATATTCCGAAACAAGGGGACACAGAGCCTTTCAAAGATGTAATACACATAAAAAAAGGATCCAAACGTCTGAAAACAGAGATAATAAAGACTTAATAATAAGAAAAGAGTAATTTTTCCCCCCAACAGGAAGTACATACTTGAGTCTTCAAGTATGGCTTTCATACAAATCCATATACATGTGTGTGTATATATGTATGTGTGGCTACACATTTCATTTAAGTCTAGTATAGAAAATTGTCAACTCTTTAGGTAGTGCATTTAGACTATGCTAAGCTAATTACTAACCAAATGGTGAAAGCTCAAACTCACCCCACAATGGTGTAGGGAAAGGTGGAAAGGTTTGGTGAAATGCTCTCACTCAGATTAAGCCAGGAAAGCAATACAGAGCATTTCTACTCTGTAGAACATGGTGTTACTATGAGTCAACATGAAAACAAGGTTTTAGTGTAGAATACTACCAAAACATTATCTTTTAAGCCAGTTTTTGTCACAAACTCTTGTAGTCCTTCACTAAATGGTAGTTTCAGAATATTTGATTATTCTATTTTATTATATTTGGATTTTTTATGCCTTATACAATATTTCATTGAAAAAGTAGGTAGAAAAATGAAGATGGATGCATTTCATAAATGGTGTATGATTTAGACAAGTGCATAAATTAGGATTTTATGAGACTTTGATTCTGATCATTGGGGGTAGTAAGAGTCCAAACCGTATCTATTTCCCAACTTTGCACATACAAACTGGGGAGGGTGCTATATTGAAACCAAATGGATTTATATTACATTTAAAATAATGCTTTTAAATTGAGAAATACCTTTGACATTAGTGAAAATAAATCCCATTTAAAACATTGCTAAGATTTCATTATCTTAACAAAAACTTCTTAAGTTCTGAGTAAACATAAATTTTAACCACACTTTAATAAGATTAGATGATTGTAAAATGGAATTTTCATCTCCCACAAATCAACAAACATCAGGCAGTTGAAAAAAAATACAGAGACATACCTGTAAAAACTGTGTAGCAACATAGCCCCATCTTACAGTGGGAGTCCTAAAAAGAAATAAAAATAACTTCCTAAATAAACAAACTTTAGCACCATTCACAATTAATAGTATCCATGGAGAACTCTGTTTATAGACCCTAACAAAACAAACCAAGCCAAAAAAAAAAGGATAAGGAACATGAAAAGACATTTCACCAAAGACAATATCCAAGAAATTGTTGACAAACACATGAAGAGGTAGGTGCTCACAATCATTAGACAGATGAAAATCAAAACTACAATGTAATACCATCCCATTCCTGCAAAAACAGTACTGATTAAAACACAAAACAATAAATGCTAGTGAGGCTGTTGAGGAAACTGGAACTCTACATACCATCACTATACAAAATAGTATACAGCACTTTCTCAAAGAGTTTGAACTATAAATCCCACATGATATAGAAATTCCACTCCTAGGTATGCATCCAAGGGAAATATGAGGAGTGATATGAAGAAACACATGCACACTTATGTTCACCGCAGCATTATTTGAAATGGTAAAAAAGATAGATATAACCTAAGTGACCATCAATGAGTGAATGCATGATCAAAATTTAGTACATACATAACAGAATAATAAATAATTATGAAACTACAAAACACAACCTGGATGAATGTAGAAAACACTATACTAAGTAAAATAAGTCAACCACAAAAGAATAAATACTGTATCATTGTTATAGGAAGAGTAAGTTTACACACAGATGTTACTACATTCTTTGATGGTTACCAAGGACGAAGGGTGAAAAAGGCAGAATCACTCACTAGATCCTAGTTCATTCTGGTGAAGTGAAAGGTAATGCATAATTATGAGAGAACGTTATCATGGTAAATAGACTTTCAAAAGTATGTAGGAATAAAGAACTATCACATTAAATGCTGTAATATAAATAATACTATATAACAATGTTAGTGGTGTTGTGTACCATGGAATCAGAAATGACCCACAGCTGACCTCTGGTGAGTTAATCGCACAGGAGGAAACGGCCCATCCTTTTTCCAAGATGTAACTGTAGTAGTGACAACACTGGTGAGGGTTACTTGGGTAGACATGTGTGCTATCCAGGTGCAAGAAGGCTTATGGTGTGCAGATACAGACATCTCTCTCGATGTTGAGTCAGGTCTGACTCCAGTCTAACACAAGTTTTGACTCATGAGAATGGAAATGTTTTATTTCTGTTTAATGAATTTTCAAAAAATTTTGAACTCAAAGGTCATGATTACTTCTTTTTATCCTCTCAATTTTAATCTATAGAGCTTGTTATTATGGGCCATCACACCAGCTAAGACTCACAGTAAGCATATGCACAACAGATCTGAACCCTGCTGTACTTTGCACCATCCTCATGATCTCTGACATGTTTCAGCCCATGGATAAAGCCACTCTGTCAATTCATCTTGTTCCATTTAATTATAGGTTCATGTCAACTCATATTCCATCACCGAGGTACCATCTTTAGAGGGCTATGGCTTATTTTTTGGTGTGGGAGAAAAGTACCAAGTTTTCAAAGTTAACATATAATAATGATTGGAGATTTTGAAAAAGGTAATTGAATCCTCTATACTTTGATTGTAGAGGTAAACATGTCATTGCCATGAATCAGAACCAACTCCTAGCTGACCCTCCATTGGGTTTCCAAAGCTGTAAAAACAAGGGAGAATGCCCATCTTTCACCTGTAGAGCAGTTGAGTGGATTCTAATTACCTGAGAAGCATGGTCATTAGGTTATCAACGAAACTCTCCACACACTATACCAAAGCTTCCTACAATAAGGCACAGTTGTAGATATTTATATACACATATGTACAGATATGCAACAGAGCATATAAGAGGCACCAAAATGTTTCCCTTTAACACGTTGCCGCAAATGATGGTAATACATTGAAAAATGCACGGTCGTCAATTTAAAAGTGTGTGGCAACGTGTTAAAAAACATTTAATTTCCTAGACAAATTCAAACACATCATGAGATTGAACTACTAGGATTGAGGGCTCAGGACCTTAACTTCAAGGGATATCTAGGTCAGTTGGTATAGTTCTTAAAAATAATAGTCTACACTGTGTAGAAGGATCCAAAATGGCTCTGCATCTGACCTACCATCATGGGCTGTCCCTACAATACAGTCTCTAACAAAACTGGGCTTTCTTGAACCCCTGGTAATAGAACTGTTTACCTTTATACCAAGTATAGCAGGTTGGGGAAGCACTTGTGGCATGAACCTAGGCCAACTAAGATGGGTTGGTGCTATGGACCTAAAGCTCTCATGAGGTTATAAAAAACAAAAAGTACTGTCAGCAGAGCTTGGTCGTTTCATGTGTGCTAAGTGCGTCCGTGACAGGACCTAGCATGCTTTCCTTTTTGAGGAGCAAAAAGTTGTTTTTTGAAAGCACTGAAGGAACAAGCACAAAGACAGAAAGCTAAACAAAAAAATGGCACTTCTTTAAGTAATAAAGTCATGATTTTGTTATGTTAAAAAAAAAAAAAGGTCTACTATGCTAGTTTGGTGAGCAGCATCTGGGGTCTTAAGTTTGTCAGCAGACATCTATTATATAGCTACTGTTCTTCTCACACCTTAGGCAAAGAAAAATGAAGGAAAAAGAAAATGTCAAGAAACAAAAACTGCCAGACAGAAGACCCTTATGAACAAAAGCCTCTTCTAGCTCTAGACCAGAACTAGATGGCACTTCCATTAGCCTGGTCACCACTATGGACAATTCTGACAAGAGACACAAGGTTTTGGTTTGAAGAGGAAAAAATGTGGATATTAATTTAAGGAAAAATAGAGATCAGATTTATTGAACTGACAGAAACTGGAAGAATCTTCAAGACTATTGCCCTAAGAATATCTCTTGTTAGCCTAGGACTGAAGTCACAACCAGAAGTTACGTTTCAATTATACAACATAGATGGGACTATAAAATAAGCGATAATATCTGTGAAGAAATTCTCCTTAGAACAATCAACTATAAGAGGTTAAATAGGCAACAAACATGTAAGATGACAAAATCCTGGAAACTCGATGGCTGGAAAACAAGAAGAAAAGATGGAAATGAGGAGAGTTCTGATATAACCAGGAATAGCAACTGATGTCATGCAACTGTTTGTATGGCTAACAAATTTGCTGTATAGTTTTACTTAAAACAACAGAGTGTTTTCAAAAAATTACTGTATCAAGCCAAAGTTAACAGAATCATCATCCTAGGGCTTCTCATGTCAGAAAGAAAACTCATTATCTTATGGAGAATTCTAGATGAACTGGCCCCTACCTATCCAACCTTACTCATGCCACATTTCTGATGTGTGACACACTTTTTACTTCATATTATCATTACCTGGGATAGCTGTCACGATAGATGAGTGTAGGTGCAAACAAGAAATACAAGTACTTGCCGATCGTGGGTATTGGTACAGTGCCTGGAAAGAGAGAACCATGTTTACATCACAGATTCTTTGACATTTTCCAGCAAATTGCTATGAGAAAATAAGAAAAAATTCAACAGAAATGACATATAAGACTCTTCGCCTTGACTTCTGACCTACTAAAATGGTTTCTTATTCTTTTTTCTTTTACATTATGTTTTTTAAATCAGTTTGCTTACCAAGTTTCCATATATTGTATATCACACTATTCTTCATTCACATTGTGTTTCATACAACCATTCTCATGCATTATGTTGTTTTTTTTAAAAAAAATTTATTTTATTAATTTTAATGAACATTTAGAGAGATTTTTGGATTTCCATTCAGGTTTATTATTCTTGTACTGGTTTACTATACTAATCCTTTTTTTTTTTTTCAAACCAAAAGCAGTGGACATTTATTCCTCAATTTTTGTGCAAGAGTGTAAAGATGCATTTGAAAGAACCTGATGGCTACTGAGCATCAGCCATGATGTTCAGGCTGGCCTGGTTTACAATTAGATTAGGAGAAGGAAAGGGAAAAAAAGGTTAACTTGCCTAGTTCACATAACAATGCTTCTGGCAAACACAGTTGTTTACAAGTTTCAAACTACATTTTACTAGATTCAAGGGAAGACTTCAAAAAAGCCACATACAGTACAATTTAAAATTGGATGAACATCCTGTAAATGTTAGTGCAAAGTAATCATGCAGACTCTCCAATACAAGATTGTGCTCATGTTTCCCAGGTTTGGTCAATGTTGCTCTTTCACAATTACAATCACAGAGGCTTAACTTACCAAACAGCAATGCCTTTGTGTTCTACATTCTATGTACCAATATACTAATCCTTTAAATCCACATTATTTTTTACTTTGATAACTAACTGCTAAAGCAACCACTAAAGAAAAAGCATTCATAGGCATCATGAGGCTAGGAGCCTTTTCTTAGTAATGCTAAGTAAAATGATTACTATTTTACAACTGTATAAAAAAGGCAAAATATAAACAATTAAGAAACAATTTTCTAAATAAATATTAACATTAATCTCTATAGATTTTATATAATATGTTGTTCCAGTAAACATTGGAGATGGAAATATGCTAGCAAGAAACCTTTGCCTGAACAGAATTACATACTTGATTTTTCTTTAGCTGAATCCAGTACTCGAGGGACATTCTCTCTGATAAAGGAATGTGCTTTCATTATAAAACGAATCTACAAAAGGAAGTAAAAATAATCAGAGGGCTTTTCAATCACTGTCATGTTCCTGCAAGCAATTTAGATCATACTCATGCATGTAGAATGCAATTAAAATGAAGTAAATTCTTTAACTAGATGTAAATAATTCTATGATGAAAAAGGATTTAACATAACAAAAGTATAGTTTATATAAATTATAAAAATGCTTGTATTAATTTTGTTATAAAGTGTTCAGAAACAGTACAGTATTATATCTTAAAGGTGAGCTACCTACTTTTAAAAATTTTCACTTTATAGCTAACAGTATAACAAAGCAGGTAAAACAATTTAAATTAATATGACCACCCCCCAAAAAAAAGTCACAGAATGTTTGTACTAGGGTTGTTGTTATCTTAACTAAAAAGATCTTTGGACAACACTTTAAAGCTTACCTGTTCACTTATAACAATAATCCGGGAAGCTGGTGGCAGTGTATAAGCTAACACAACATATGTTGGTATAACACCTAAAATTCCAATCTGGAATAATAGGAAAAGTAAACCATAGCCAAGAGAACGGAGCACTGGATAGGAATTCCTCTTGTATCCACTAGCCCAATTGTGAAAGAGGAAATAGGGAACAAAAAGTGTAGACAGGAACATAGGAAACCAGGTCCAAACAACAATAGGAAATTTGCCAAAAGCGTAAGACATGAGACTGAATTCAAGTACCAATCTGGAGAGAAAAAACAGAGAGAAAGAATTCAGAAATTTTTTTTTTAATTGAGTTATAGAAAACATCCCCTTCCATCTATTCTCCCCTCTCCCAGTTATAATAAAGTTTTCTTATTGTTTCTCTGGAGTTGTTGTTGTTATTGTTGTTGTTATGTGCCGTCGAGTCGTTTGCGACTCATAGTGACCCCATGTACAACAGCCCTAAACCCTGCTCTATCCTGTGCCAATCTCACTGCCTCTGACACACCCATCCCGAATACCCCAGTCACTGAATCAATCCACCTCATAGAGGGTCTTCGCCTCCTGCGCTGTCCCTCCACTCTGCCCAGCATGATGTCCCTCTCTAATGACCTGTCTCTCCTTACAACATGTCCAAAGTATGTCAGGCGAAGCCCCAGAATCCTTGCCTCCAAGCAGCAGCCCAGTTTAACCCTCTCTAGGATGAATCTATTTGTTTTCTTGGTAGTCCATGGTACATTCAGCACTCTTCTCCAGGACCACAGCTCAAAGGCGTCAATTCTCCTTCTATCCTCCCTTGTCATTGTCCAACTCTCTGATGCATAACAAGTGATTGCAAAAACCATGGCCTATATCAGGTGCACCTTAGTCTCTGGAGTACTTTTTTTTTTAATTGTAATTTTTAAGATACAGTTTACAAAACAAATTGGTTACTCCATACACATTTTGTTTTATAGTATTAATTACAAACCTACAATGTAATCAAATATGCTTTTACCACTTCCTCCCTGTTGACTCTTATTTCTGATGTCAGAACTTATCCATAACTGACCTTTCAGCAGGTTTTCAGAGGCAAGTAAATTGCATGCATGGAGACTGCCCATCTTTGTTCTGCCCAACAGCTAGTGGATTTGAATGGCATGCCTTCAAGGTGGCAGCACAATTCTTAAACACTAGCCATCAGAGCTCCCTGATCCTTCTATACACTTCAAATTTTCAACTTTAGGAAACATTAAGTCATAGATAAAATAGTGCTGCTAGATAAAGATCTGCTTTAAGCTCATAAAGTCTAGATTTTTGCTTCAAAATACATCAACAAATTTTCCTAAAAGCACTTCTTGAGATATATATCTCATATATAAATTAATATTTTAAACATATAAATAAAAATTTTAAACTCTAACATATAATAACATCAACAGTGAAAGTATTTATATAGTAATTGTTTTTATATATTAAGACTGGGTTTTTTAAGATGGAGAAGGTTAAAGTAAAAATGACAACACATAATTATATCTCAAAATTTGATTTTTCTAGAAAATAACTTAGTCTATGATTAAGAGTTTATCTTGTAAAAGTAATACTATTAAAAAAAATAACTAAACATTTTATATGCCAAAACTTAAATTCTAGCAAGCTATTTAATTAATCAACGCATTCCATAATAGAAAAAGCCATGCATATGAAATTCTCCCACTTGGTAGAATAATATGAAAATAAAAGTAATGAAACATTTGATTTTTATTTGGGTTACACTCTTTAAAAGAGAGTACTATCTACCTCCAATCAGCTGCTCATGGATTTCCTGGAGTAACTTCAACCAAATTAATCTTTTCTTAAATATAAAGATAGTGAAAAACAGTGTATCTCATAACCAAACATATTTTCTGTTGGCTTACCTTCCTTCATCAATGTAATCTACCACCAGTGTGCTGAGGGCAAAGATAAAGAGGAGTGCAATAAACATATGATATATTGTTCTGATGTGGTCAACCTCTAACAGCTCACTGTAAATGAAATTCAAAAGAATAATTTCAAAGTATGTTAAGATTTCATTTTAAAGCAATTTAGAAGACACTTCAACCCTTTAAAAAAAATCTCAAAAACAATAATCACACAATTTTACACATTAAATCATTAGTACACAGACAGTAAATGACACAACCAAGACTGGGGATGGGGGCACAGAGGAAAAAGTTTAGGCTCTTTTGAAGAAAATTATTCTATTTCTTAGATTACAACATGGATAGGAAAACCTGTCAGAAAAAGTTGTTTCTAGACAGGCTGCAAAAGCAGGAAACAGAAAAATTAAAAGCTAAGACTTACTCAACATGAAATGGACCTGACTTTGGGACTACTACCAACATGGAACCAGAGCTAAGAGCCTTTGCCCAAGTTTGTTGAACACCTAGGGAAAGGGGGAGGGGAGAGAGATCCATAATTGACAGGACTGAGAGCTTTGAAACACTGGGCTAAAGCCAAGAGGCTCAAAAATGAGGTATATTTTAGAACTGTCTTGACTGTATTCTGCTACTAACCTGAATTATATAGCCTTTTGACTTTCCCAGTACAGTTCTGTGTGATCTGTGAACTACCACATCAGATTCGGGGCCCAGTACAGCAGTAAGACTGGTGTTGGGATGAAGAGAAGAGGTGCAGGCAGGAGCATAGGGGATATGTGTGACCTCATGGAAACTGGTTTATATTGCTGACATTGACAGGGACAGTTCCCTTTTGTTAAGTTGGTAAAGGTTAGATATAACATGCTGCCCTTGCTCTTCATACAATTGTACTTTTCTATACTTAATTCAATGAATATATATTAAATGGTCTTCTATTAATAAGACATGATTGATATAAAAGTTTATATAATAGTGATAATCAATTACCATTTGTGGAGTTTGCCTTTCAATATGGCTTTCCTAGCCACTAACCTAGATTGTGCCATGTGGATGGGTGGGATATGTGAATAGGACATGTTAGCCTATCCATAAGGAGATTGTCTATCTTGCCATTCTACAAAAGGATTGAGCAGTCTCACTAATCTACATGGGGACTGATTAGTCTAGCCAATAAATTGAGTGGCTCCAGGAGCAGATCATACTCTCCCCACTAGCAAAAAAGAGAAGTAGCCGCAAGAGAATGTAGCACATCTTTCAGGTTTAGAAATTCTTGCCCCAGCTATACTTACAGCAGCAGCAACCATGGCCAAAGCAAAGAATCCACACAAGATAGGACTGCTACCCACCCCACCAAAGACAACCAGAGCTAAGCGAAGAGTCATGTCTAAGTTTGCTGGACAACTAGGTGGGGAAGGTGGTGAGCCAATATTGGCAGAACTGAGATCTATGTAACATGGGCCTAAACCCTCAAAGCTCAAGGCTGAGGTGCCTGCAAGCACATTTTGGAAGCTATCTTAACAGTATTCTGGTACTAACCTGGATTATAACCTTCTGACTTCGTCAATATGGGACTTTGTGGTCTGTGAGCTATAGTAAAACAGATTTTGGACCCAGTAAAACAGTAAAATTGGTGATGAGGTGAGTTGAAAGAGGAATGGGAGTGTAGCAGACATGTTTGGTCTCAAGGAAACTGGTTTTAGGTTGTTGATGCTGTTGACAGGGACAGATCCCCTTCTGTGAAGCTGATAAGGGTTAGATACGACAGTGGCCACATGGCTCTTGCTCTTTTCACACCACTCTATAGTTTATAAAGGTTATTAATTTACAGATTATATTTTCACCCTATCCTTCCTTCCCCCATCCTTAATTAGGAGCCCTAGTGGAGTCTGGGGCTGTGCTGCAATTCCAAAAGCACAGCGTTCAAATTCATAGACTGCTCTATGAGATAAGGATGGATCATCACCTCCTGTGAGATTTAATCCCTTTGGAAACCTGCTGGGGGGTCAGTTATGGATCAGTTCCAATTTGATGGCACACAATACCACAATTAAGTGGCTTCTGGTAGGGAGTTCTGGTGAGCTCTAAGAGAGACTGAGCGAGACTGAGAAAGTGAGCAATCTCCTCCCATAAAGTAAGCTGTAAGTTGGTTCTGATTTACTGGCAATGAGTAAGTAAATGAGTGCTGTCTGGAGGATCAAGCATTGTGCTGATAAATGAAAGGTTGGCTGTTTCAATCACCAGGTAACATATAGGGAAAAGCTGAAGCAGTTGGCTTTCTTCAAGATTTATAATTTACAGTCTTGGAAACTCTTAAGAGGCATTTATTTTTTTTTAATTTTTATTTTTTAAATATGGAATGCTTCTTGCTGATCTTCTCTGTATCGTTCCAATTTTAGTATACGTGCTGCCGAAGCGGGCACAAGGCATTTATTTTAACACCTAACCTATCCTATAGGCTTTCTAGGATCTGTAGTAAACTTCTTATTTGTTATATGTGACTAACACTGGACTACTTCAGAACACAGCAATTTCTAAATTACTTTTTCCAAATGACTCCAAAACAAGTTTTAAACCTTGGTGTGTTTTTAAAATTTTATTAATTTTTTAGTTTTTATTTTTTTATTATTTTTTGTGTATGTACCGTCAAATCAGATCTAACTGGTACAGGAGGAGATTGCCCCTCCTTTTCCACCAGAGCATCTGGTGGATTTGAACCACTATTAATTTTAATGAACATTTACAGAGATTTTTGATACATGCCAACTTTTTAAATAATCTTTCAAAGTAGCTAAATTTCTTGATTAAATCACTTCAGATTCCAACAAAAACACATTTATGCTACCAAAAGCAAGTTTGGTTTATTTGGTCCTTTTATTTTCTTTAATGTTGTCTTTCCCTGGTACATTTTGGTTTTTGTACAATTCTATCATTAAAATATTAATTTTAATACTAAGAAATTTTATTTCCATAAATATAAATTTGAAAAGATAAATCTCTTCAAATAATATAGTGTGGCAAAACTGAAACGGAATTGTACAATTTCTTTTTAGAAAACTCTGGCTTTCTTATGAAGGGTTGTTGGTGGTGATGGTGTTAGGTGCCTTTGAGTACGACTTACAGTGTGACCCTATAAAGAGCTGACCTGAACCCTGCCCTATCCTATGAAATTCTCATTGTCTCTGACATTGCTGCAGTCACTGTGTCAATCCATCTAATTAGGAGTCTTCCCCTGCTTTGCTGATCCTCCATCTTGCCAGCAAAATGTCCCTATCCAATGAAAAGCCTCATCTAGCTGCATGACCAAAATATGAGAGAGGAAGCTTCGCCATCTTTGCCTCCAAGAAGGACTCACGTTATCAGTTTGGGTTAGAGAAAGTGAATTTTAGTAAGTATAAGGTATATTGTGAAAGAAAAGCTCATTAAGACACTTAGAAAACTTTGTGCAACCAAGTATTTCAGAAAGTCTAAGAGGTGGACTCAGAATTAAAAAAAAACCTTGCTCAACATTTCTCAAACTGAAAGAACTGAAAACAAATGAAAGAACTGAAAAAGCCACAAGTTTTAATACTGAGATAGGAAAAAAATCTCTAATGACCCAGGAAGCATTTAAAAAAAAAAATTTATTTTTAGGTGAAGCACTATACTCAACACCATTTCACAACATTCTAAGAGTTTAAATTTCAGCAGTACTCAAATGAACAGATGAATGAGTATATCAATTGCTCATAAAACACAGTCATCATCTACCAAAGAGCTTACAATTATGTTGTGTTGTTGCTGTGTACCAGAGTGTCAAAACTTACCCACAGCTGACCCTCCAGTGGGTTTTTCAGAGGCAGTTAATGGCATAGAAAAAGAGTGCCCACCCTTCTCCAGTGGAATGGCTGACGGCCTTGAACTGCATGCCTTCGGGATTGCAGTGCAGCTTTTTGCCATTAGGCCAACCATTCAGAGCTAGCGCTTACAATACTGTAAGTGCTTACAAATAATATTTCCAAAAATTATTTTCATAAAAATTCACAAAATTTAAAAAAATTAACAAAATTAAAATTCAAACTCATTACCATCAAGCCGATTTCGACCACAGCAACCTACATTTGGGTTTACAATCCTATAAATATTAATGGGAGGAAACCACTTTTTTTTTTCCTTTTTTTCCTCATGGTCACTGGAAGATTGGAGCAGTTGATAGACTTGTACATCCAGACATGCCTGGCCTTCTGGTTTGCAAGGTAACATGATATGGAGGCTTTGAAATTATCTTAAAGAATTTTTAAATCTCTAAGCTTGTTAGTGAAAGAACTTTTTAGGGGAGCTTTGGTGGCCTAGTGGCAAGGAGCTGCAACTACAATCCCAGAGGTGCTCGGTTCGACTCTACCTGATGCTCTGTCGGGGAAAGAGGGACAATCTCCTCCTGTATCAGTCAGATCTGATTTGACGATACACTCACACAAAAATAATAAAAAAAAATTTTTTTACATTAAAAAAAAAAAGAAAGAACTTTTTAGGAGTAAAAATCCTCAAATCTACAGAACAAAAAGATAGCAACTCCAAACTCTAACAATGTTTTACTCAGGAAATTTTTTAGTTCTTTGGGGTTACCAGTCTTGTGTGGTACAACTTCAAAGAATTTAACAGATGACAGGTAATCTTACTTCTAACCTTTTCTGTCAAAGTATATAGAATCAGCTAATAAGTGACTGAGCAAAAAGTAAATGATCAGAAAGAATGCACAAAAAAATGTAACAACTAATTTATATTAATATAGGACAAATTCATTAAACATTCATTCCAAGATTAGTGATTCTGATAGTGGTGTAGTGATTTTTGTTTTTTAAATCAAATGGAAAATTAACAAAAGCAATTCAATTCAAAGTACTTACTCTAAGAGAGAGCGCCGTGTGATAAAAATTTTTCCTTGTTCTGGAGGTGCCCTGAGATCTCTGGAAAAAAAGCAAAAATTAGTACTTTGAATATTTTAACAAATATAGACCTATTTATAAGATAAAAAGTATTACCTATTTCAGCATTTAGTATTGTCTTACCGTGAGTCAAAAACTTAATTTGGATTAAAGGTTTTATGTGTGGGATCTTTTTTCTTCTGACCAACCTGCTCAGAAAGTAAGAAGGTGTTAAGTGGCATTCAAAGCCATTTCTAGAGCTTAGCATTCCTATTGTCAAACATTAACAATTATTCATTCTCTCCTGAGGTGTGTCCACTTGCTGTACAGAGGTAACGTGGTCGCTGTGAAGCTGAACACTGTGACACTGACGTGTCAAATATGATAATGGTTACCCATGGTGGACAGTGCTTGGTAGAGCTCCCCAGTTAAAACAAGCTTGGAAACAGGAGTGGCATCCACTTCTGTAAATAGCTTGCCTCCGGAAACCCAA
>NW_006399811.1:8589771-8591129 GCF_000299155.1 Elephantulus edwardii | reverse complement strand
TCCAGCTCCATTTCTGTCACCGAGTCCATGTTTTCCAACTACTGAATCATCCTCTTTGTTCCCGACTTTTTCTCCAGCCATACTTAATTCTAGTTCGTATTATCATTAGCAATCTGTCTTTTAAAACAGCATTTTAAACAGATGTTTATAATACACGTCATAATATCAAAGTACTTCTAAAATCCCAAACTTACTTCCTTCTGATCTTAAACGTCAAGGTTGCCTCTACTTACAGAAAACTTACATTTGAACATCCAATAAAATTACCTCAAGATAAGTATAACCAAACTGCTCCTTAGAAGTAAACGTAGTGAAACTTCATCTCACATACTCTTAGAAGGGAAAAAGGAATAAGTGCTTGTTAAAATAGAAAGTCAGTGAAAAAGATCTTCAGTAAAAAAGACTGAATTGACACAATGTCTTCAACAATGGGCTCAAGCATAGAAAAGATGAGAGGATGGCACAGGACTGGGCAGAGGTTGGTTCTGTTGTACTTGGGTTCATTATGAGTAAGGCCCAACTCAAAAGCACCTACACAACAACAATTACCTTCTTTGAGGTCTCGCTGCAGTACTGTTAGCACTTGTCCACTCTTCTCAGCTATCAGTGATCTCAAAATATTAGAAGTGTAACACTAAGAAGTATATTCTCTCACACATTAGCCTTTAATAGTCTTCCTTATATTGCTCTGAATACAGCCTTGCATGTGCTCACCAGTCTATGCCAGCAAATTTGGAGGATAGCTGTCTGGCCAATGGATGGGAAAAGGTGCATATATGTTCCCATTCCAAGAAAGGTGATCCAACTGAATGTGGAAACTATCAAACAGTGTTGTTAATATCACATGCAAGCAAAATACTGCTGAAGATCATTCAAAAATGGCTAGAACAGTACATAGATCAGGAATTGTCAGAAGTTCAAGCAGGATTCAGAAGAGGCTGTGAAAGCAGGGATCTCACTGCTGATGTCAGATGGATCCTGGCTGAAAGTAAAGAATGCCTGAAGAATGTCAATTTATTGACTATGCAAAGCCATTTGACTGTGTGGATCATAACAAGTATGGCTAAGCCTGAGAAGAATGGAAATCCCAGAGCATTTCATTATACTCATGCAGAACCTATACCTGGCTGTTGTGTAAACAGAACAGGAGAACACTGCATGGTATGAAACTGAGAAGGGAGGTATCAGCATTGTATTCTCTCTCCATACCTATTCTATCTGTATGCTGAGAAAATTATTCAAGAAGCTGGATTCTATGAAGAGGAGTGTGGCATCAGGATCAGAAGGAGACTCATCAATAATCTGTGTTATGCAGGTGATACAAACCTGCTTGCTAAAAAAGTGAGGAGGACTTGAAG
>NW_006399811.1:8587664-8589341 GCF_000299155.1 Elephantulus edwardii | reverse complement strand
TTGAGTTGTGGGTTGGAGAAGCGCACTAAATATCCCATAGATGGCCAGGAGAACAAACAGATATGCCTTGGAGAGGGTGCTGTCAGAGTGCTCTTTGGATGCAAGAATGATGAGGCTTTGCCTCATCTACTTTGGGCATGTTGCTAGAAGGTCCAACTCCTTGGAGAAGGACATGATGCTGGGAAGGGTGGAGGATTGGCAAAGGAGAGGACAACCCTAAACCAAGTGAATTGACATGGTGACTGCTGCAATGGGCTCTTGTGTGTCAGTAAATGTGAGGATGGTGCAGGATGGAACAGGGTTCAGATCTTTTGTTCATATGGTTGCTGTAAGTCATACTTGACTCAACGGCACCTAACAACAACAATAATATTGCTCTGGAGGACTTATCAATGAAAAAAATAATTAACACTCATCCTGTACTATGGAACAAGTACTGTAAGCAGCACAACAAAAGGTCTAACAATGATATACTTAAATGCACAGAACTCTTACTAGTCTAAGTTTGGAGCCTAGCTGTCTGACTGAACCCTAAACCGCTCAGTGCCTCAGTTTCCTAATTTGCAATATACAGATAGTTATAGTCCCTATTTCACAGCGTCCCTGGTTTAAATGAGTTACAGCATATAAGAATTTTCATACTAAGTATTCAAAAAGTACTGACTCACTTTTTATGAAGCACCCACTCTTAAATGATGATGTGTGTGCATTTATTAGAAACCACATTTTTAAGTGAAGCAACTGATAGTTCAGATGGCTAACTAATTGGCCCAATGCAACACACAGCCAATAAAACATGGGGCCAGCTAGGGTTCTAGCCAATGCATTCTTACTAAAGAGCCAACCCTCTTAATCGCTGGGCTATACTGGAGGATTATATTAAAAGGAAATAATACACATACTTACTTAGTTCTATAGTTGTTTTTATCTCCTCCAAGCACTGAAAAAGATGTGACTGCACATCCACCATTGTCTAATGTCGTTGATTTTTCAATGAGATTAGTCACGAAATCGTCAAAGTGATTGCCAACTTCCTTCATAAAAAATGTCTTCAATTGCTATAATTTAATACAAATAAATAAACCTTTAGAATAAACCTTTAGAAACAAAAACACATTTGTGGCTCATTGACCAGTTTCTAAAGAATTGCTAAACAGAACTGTATCAAAAGAAAATAGTTCTAAGTAAGTGAATTCACAGGAGTTAAAGCAACAAACTGATTTCAATAACTGATCTGCAGTTTCTGAAATGGCTAATGAAACAGCAACATAGTTGGTTTAACCCTTTTTTATAAAGTTAATACCCTTTAAGCGTGAATTAAGGAAAAGTAATCATCTATTAAGTAAATTTACAAAATGATATATAAAAATCAAAGTACCAGATACTATGAAAATGGAAAATTAATTTTTCTTTATTTGGAAGGAAAATAGTAGGGGGGATCAACTTAAAATGATCTCATATAATGATCTCATATAATTGTTGTTTCTGCTGTTGAGTTGCTTGAGATTCATAGTAACCTTGCTCTATCCTGTGCCAACCTCAACGTCTTCAACACACGCACTCCCATCACCCCAATCACAGAATCGATCCATCTCATCGAGGGTCTTCCTCTCCTGCACCATCTCTCCACTCTCCCAAACATGATGTCCCTCTCCAAGGACCAGTCCCTCCTTGCAA
>NW_006399811.1:8579640-8585539 GCF_000299155.1 Elephantulus edwardii | reverse complement strand
CCCTGGTACCATGACCTCTTCTAAATCCAGCCTGCACATCTGGCAGTTCTCTGTTGACATATTGTTCCAAACGTTCTTGGATAATTTTCAGCAGAATCTTGCTTGCATGTGGTATCAATGATATTGTTCGATAATTTCCACACTCTGTTGGGTCACCTTTCTTTGGAATGGGAACAAATATCAATCTCTTCCAGTCAGTTGGCCTGCTGGCTATCCTCCAGATTTCCTGGCACAACTTAGTGAGCACATCTAGGACAGCATCTGTTTGTTGAAATAAATCAGTTGGTATGCTGTCAACTCCTGGAACCTTGTTTTTTGCCAATTCCTCCAGAGCAACTTGAACTTCCACCTTCATCACCATAGGCTCTTGCTCCTGTTATTTCATGAAATTCCTCTGTATCAGCCAATTCCTTCTGATACGGTGACTCTGTCTTCCATCTTCTTTTGATACTTTCTGGATCATTTAACATTCTACCCAAACTATCTTTAAGTATTGTCACCCATGGCTTGAATTTGTTTTTCAGCTACTTCAGCTTAAGAAACGCTAAGCAAGTTTGGCCCTTTTGATTTTCTGACTCGAGCTCTCTGAGAAGCTTGATTCTAAAGAAGAATAGGACATTAGGATCAGAGAAGATGCAGCAACATGCAATGTAAAGATGGCACACTTCTCTAGCATAAAACAAAGAGGCTTTGCACAATGACTTTGGAAAACCATAGAACAAACAATGCCTTTGAATTACAGTGTTGTTGAAGAATACAGAATATAGCAGACCATTCTTAGAACAAACAAATCTGTCATAGAAAAAGAAATAGACTACCCAAAGAAAAGACAAATCTGTCTCACAAAATGTGCAGCCAGAATGCTCCTTAAATTTCCCTGTCCTGCTCCTATCAGAGGTAGGTGAAACTCTTGCCAGTGTGATATATGGAGAATTAGGTTGTCACAATCTCCAGAAAAAAAATTTCTCAAAGACAGTTGGCATCTGTTCTTTACCCATCTCATTTCTGCTGCTTGGAACTCTTGAAATTCTTGAAGATTATCTGAACTCTGGGGAGAAAGAGGATCATCAACTAGGGATGGTGAACCAGGAGCTGGAAAGGACTTAGATCAACTATGACTGCTCTGGACTTCTTACTACTAGAGCTTTGATTTGTAAGAGAAATAGATATTCTTCTTTGTTTTAACCACTTTTATGGTGGCCTGGTCAAAAGGGAGTTGTTCTGCCAACTTCAAGGCAGGAAGTTAGAATCTGTTCCCAAAAGCAGTTCCTCCAATGCAGTTTACGGTCTCTGAAAATCTGCTGGCAGGTCAGCTATCAGTTGGTTTTGACTTGACAGCAAAGAGTTATTGTGATTATGGCAAAATCTAGTCTTAACAATAATCAAAGAATTTCTAGGTAAGAAATGTTTAAGATTAATTGCCCCAGCAGTCTGCCAGTAATTTCACTAGATCAGCACAAACCAAAGACTTCTTTAGACGGAATTGCTTTAACAAGCAATAAACCATGTAATGCAGCTCTAATTTAAAGCCATGTCATTTGACTCTTTCTCATTACAGCTTACTCACTTATTGGTTGAGTAATACACAACATACAATATACATGTGAAAAATAGTAGCTGAAATGTTATAAAGTAGTAAACAGAATATATTACAACAAAAGTGGAAATATATTAAAAAAGTAGAATTAACAAATATTTTTCCCCTAGCTTCCATTTTTACCGTAATAGAAGTTCTACAAATCTTAACAAAATTATGTCTATTTATGGAAGCTTCTGTACATTCCACTTTACTCTGGAAATTGTCCTAAGTGTTTTGAGAGATTATGTCTGAAAAGAACTGAAATATCCTCAAAGATAATTTCTTACTTCTTGTTACCAAAATTCCTTGCTCTTACTATTCTCAAAGCTTAAGGTTCAATTTTTCCTGGTATTCTAGGAGGTAAATTACTATAAAATATATTCTTTTATGCCCAAGTGCCCGAAGCAGTATTGAGTTTAACACAAAGTTGAAAGAGAACTAATTTATCTGTTAATATAAATTGGGTAGAGCTTAATCATTTTAATCTCTCTTGGGTTCTGTCAAGAGTTTAATGCTTCTTACAACACTATACTAAGGATTTCAAAAGGTCATGATTTAATTTAGGGTTGCATAATTTCGTATGACCTTGTAAGCACAAATACAAAAGTACTTAAAACTTTATCACTTAAACTTTGTATCTAAAATAACCTTAAAGAGATTCACTCAGTTCATTCCACTAATATCAATACCAACTCACACCTGTTGACCTCCAATTTAGGGATATTTCAAAGTACATATTGATAAGCATTTGTGCTTGTTTTTGTTTTTAAGGTAACTGGCTTGTTTATCAGTCAGCAAAGTTATTCAATTCTTCATTTTGATCATCCACAAGAAATAAATTAGTGAATTAAGGGAAAAGAAAAAGAAAAATGTATTTCTATTGTACTGTGCAGATAATAGAAGGGTTGCAGAATTGTAAAGGGCTTGTTCTTTGTATTTACAGAAGGTGACTTGTTGAAAGCATGAATAGAAAAGCTGCACTCTGTTTTGGAAATAACATTTATCTAAATTGCCTTTCACTTCCTACTTAAGCAAGGAGAAGATCTCTCTCTGTGTCTCTTTTTCTATTTCCATTTCATTACTCTGGAGACAGAACAGATTCACAGATGACACTCTAGGGGGGTTTTCAGAGGCTGTAAACTGCACAAGTGGAAACTATCTGTCTTCCTCCCCAGGAGCAGTTGGTGGTTTCAAAGCACCTCTGTTTGAATTGGCAGCAAAATACCTTAACCATTAGCCCAGCAGAGTTCTCTTGAGCTATGAATTGATTCCCAATCCATGACAATGACCTCTGGCTGACAATTGAACAAAGCAGTAAGATAGTCATAGGAAGTTAAATATTGTCTGTAAATGATGTTTCTCTTAAGGGTGGGTGGTGGGGAGGAACAACATAGCCATACATATATGTTGTCTGAGTTTGTGCTACAGCAGCAAGGTCAAGGCAAATCCAAGTACAGAAATTGTAACTGCTACCCCTCCATGGCTCACAGAAGGGAAGTCTGGTTGCCTGGTGGTAAGAAGCTGCACTAACAAGCAGAAGACACAGTTCAAATCCACCATCTACTCCATGAAAAAGATGGGCAATCATCTCCTGTGCAATGCTACTGCCTCTGAAAACCCACTGAGCTATGAATTAGTATCAACTTGACAGTACATACTAACAGCAGGATCAAGATCAATATGCAAACACCAGTCAGATTTTTGTACAGCTACAAAAAGAATACAGAAGAAATAAGGAAATAATACCAATTACAATAGCCACCCAAACGATTAAATACTTAGGAACACATATAACAAGAGACACCAAAAACCTTTATAAAGAAAATGGCAAAGCACCACTGGATCAATATATAACATTATGGTAGATGGAGAAAGTTGTCAACAATTTCCTTTTACTTGAATCAACATGTTATCTCATGGTAACAGCAGTCAAGATATAAGATGTGTTGTACTGGAGAAACCTGGCAAGGACCTCTCCAAGATACTAAAGAGTCTCTCCATGTTCATGGATAAAAATACTTAACAATGTCAAATGACAGTACCATCAAAAGGAATTTATAGGTTTAATACAATCCCAATACCATTCTTCAAAGACATAGAATATGTAATTGTCAACTTGAAAAAACCAAAAGAGATCTTGGATAAGTAAGGCTCTTCTAAAAAAGGAAAAACAATATAGGAGGCTTTACACTTTCTGATCTCAAACCTACAAAGTTGCAGTCATCAAAATAGTGACATATTGGTACTACACAGCAAATAAGACTAGAATTGAGAACTCAAAGTCAATCTGTCTACCAATTGTCATGTAGCATTTCCTTGTTCTCTTCTGATGACGACTTTGTAGTCCATGTATACGTTTCACATGAGCACAAAAATCCCAGAGCAAAAGTGTTCTGGGAATTCCTATTCTTCTCAAGGTTAGCCACAATTTGTTGTGATCCATGCAGTCAAATGCTTTTACATACTAAATTAAAAGGCAGACATTCCTCTGGTATGCTCTGCTTTCAGCCAGCATCCATCTGACATTGGCTATAATGCTCCTAATGCCTCTTTTAAACCCAACTTGCACTTCTGGCAGTTCTCTGCTGATTTACTTTTTGAGTTGTTTTTGGATATCATCATCAGTATCTTGCCTCTGTGTGATATTAGTGATATTGTTCAATTTCCACACTTTCAAATGTCCAAAATCCCTAGCTCTAAGAGAGATGCAAATCAAAACAACTATGAGATATCATCTCATCGCAGCAAGAATAGCAAAATTTAACAGAACAGCAAACGTCAAATGCTGGCGAAGTTGTGGAGAAACTGGAACCCTTATTCATTTCAGGTCAATAGAAACGAACTGCTGATCTCAGATAGCAAGCTTTTATGAACACAGGTACTATGGAATGAACCAAGAAGTAGAATGGCTATATTAAACATGATACTAGGCCAATTAACTGGGATATCTTATGAAGCTGTGATCCTCAGCTTTCAAACTGAGAAACTATATCCATAAGGTACAACAATGATACTATCATACAAATTTCATCATCTATTTGCATATTACTAGTTTTTTCTTCTTAGTTTCTTATCTTGTAGTATACAAGTGATTTCAAGACTGAATTACTCTATTTTCTTTTTCTAAAGATATCCATTTTGAAAAATAAAGAAATTAATTTACAAAAGTATTAATTACTTTTTAATTAATTATAATTAATTATTACTGAATTACAGATATACGTGGCATGGGAGATGGGGAAAAAACCTAGTGACAAACAGATGGATGATGAAATATCTATGATAGTATCACTGCTGAACTAAAAAAAGTACTCTATCTCCCACAAATGAGATGAAAGTAAAACTGATATGAGCCTGGCCTTCGAAGGTGACTAAAAAGCTAACTCTGATAATAAGGCCAGTGAGATCAAGAGCATGTAAATAAACTGACCCATGTTCTTTTTTGAAATGTGATTAGAAAGCACTCTTAAATTAAAACTATTCTGTGTAAATGCATTTCTCTAAAATTCATTACTGTCAACTCAGAGCTGGCTCATATTTGACTCTCCAAAGGGGTTTCTGAGGCTTAAAATTGCATGGGAAGAGACTGCCCATCTTTCTCCTTAAGAGCCTCTGGCAGATTTGAATGACCAGAGAGGCTCAGCATGTAGGTAAGCAGCACAACTCTATACATAAGGCCATTAAAATATAAAATGCATATTATTGCTATGTGTCACTGAGTCATTGTGTCAATTACAATCCTTAACAGCAATCCTGAGGACTACATCTCAATACATCCCGCACCATTCTCATGACATCTGTCAGGCTCGAGTCCATTGTTAGAGTCACTACATCAATCCACCCTGTTGACAGTATTCTTCTCTTCTACCTTCCCCAGCATGATCTCTTTTTCCAAAGACTGGCATTTCCTGAGAATATGCCAAGTATGTAAAATAATTAAACACATATTAAAAATATACATATTATGAAAATGCACATGTATGTATATACCACATATGTAGGTGTATTTTTAAAAGCGTATTTCTATATTATTGAAATATTGTATATTTATTATGAAAATGCACATGTGTGTATAGAAACACACATATGTAGTTGTATTTTTAAAAGCATATTTCTCTATATTATTGAAATCTTATACATTTAAATTGGCTAATACATTTTGGACATTGGTTTTTTTTTTTCTCAGATTGAAAACAGAAACTTTTGCACTTCACCGAAGACGAAATTCAGATGGCTAACAAGCACATGAAGAAATGCTCAAAATCCCTAGCCCTAAGAGAGATGCAAATTAAAACAACTATGAGATATTATCTCACCCCA
>NW_006399811.1:8575284-8577526 GCF_000299155.1 Elephantulus edwardii | reverse complement strand
GCCATCCCCTTTTCCTTATGAATCAGGGTGAAGTCTCTCTCAGGGAGGAGTGATAGGGAATGGCAAAGGACCCACTGACAAGGGAGATTAATCAGAACTGGCTTTGACAAGCACTGTGGCAATTGGCCAATTAAAACAGACATTCGGGGGCAGGGAAGAATAACGAACTGGGGAGGAGGGTAGAGAAAACAGAGCAACAATGAATGAATGAAAACCCAAAATCTCTGTAAATGTTCACTAAAACTACTAAAATTTAATAATAATTTAAAAAAATAGAAACTTTTCTTGAATTTTATGCCAATTTATATTCAGGCACACATACTATCAGACTATAATAAAAACACAAAACAAAGTGTCCTTTGACCTTCAAAATTTCCTGAAAGCACTGCAGAATTTAAACTGCATGCCCTACTTGAAATTATTCCTATGCTATTTTATATTTCTTGAGTTTATATTTATTCATTATTCCTTTCAGGAAATTAATCTGCTTCTAGATTCAGACTCAATATTTACCAGAAGTTATTCCTTTTAGTCATTATAGTAGCTTCTCTGAAGCAATCATACAGAAATTTGTATCAGTCTTTACCATAGTTCACTGTAACAGTCAGAAGAGAGTGACAGATGGAATACAATAAAATTCTTGAACAGAGGATAAATATAGCAGATGCTATTTTCCTTCATTTATTTATATCAGGATAATATTAATAATGGTTAAGAAATGTTAGACATTCTTTCAGCAAAGGATTTACCCTAAAACCACATTTTTGTTCTTAAAAAGTTACTTACCTCTGCCTCTACGGTCAATTGTAACTTCTTTGATATCAACTGTGTTACAGTAAGCTGACCTAAGGGAGAAAAAAAATGGCTTTTAAATTGATGGACAGTTACCTCACAACACTACTTAAACCCAAAGTCAATAAACAAATCATATAGGGTAAAAAACTGCATTGCCATCCCATAGCCACCGGTAGACTGGAGCTGCTGATGGACTAAAACCACCAGCTGCTCCTTGGAAGAAAGATGGGCAATCTCTTCACATGAGATTCACTGCCTCTGAAAACCTGCTGGAGGGTCAGCTAAGAGTCAGTTTAAACCAGACGATGCGCAACAGAATATGAACTATAAGGATCATTGGCAACTGCTAACCAAAAAGGTCAGCTGTTTGAATCCACCGGCCACTGTGAGAAAAAGATGGGTAGTCTCCTCCAATAGACTGATCACCTTGGAAACATGATGAAGGGTCACACTAGGAGTTGGAATCAACCTGACAGTTTGGTATATAAATTATGGTGAAATAAACATTATGTGGTTATTAAAATGATACATGAGGAACTGAAATAGAAGGGAAAAGGTATATAAAAAACAGAATGTACCAGATGCATGAATTACAACTATATTATAGATACAGTATGATGTGATTCTCTCCAATCTGATAGTAGGGAAAATTAAGATTTCTTGAATGGGTTCTCTAATTGAGACTGTTAAAATGCTAGGTCAAAAATTCTTGTTGTCTTTGAGTCAGAACTAATAGCTGAATTTCCAGTGGGTTTTCAGAATCTGTACTTAGCTTGGGAGATGTACCATCTTTCTCCTAATTAGTGGCTTGATTTGAACTGCTATAAACATGGTCTTTGAGTTAGCTGTTCGGCTCCCTAACGACCAGGCTGTCAGAGTTTCCTCTCGAATCATAACAAGAGACAATATTTAAAATAATAATGCGAAGAATCTTACAGAAAGACTTCAAACTCCACTTAAAGGTTAAAGAATCCCAAACACGTTACAAAAATATACCTAGGTATATCACAGTGAAACCGTTAACAAAGTAAAAAAAAAAATCTCTTAAAAGGCAAAAGAAATCCTTTAAGAACTGCAATTTATATGACTTAATGGCGGAAAGTGAAGAGGACATAAAGCACTTGTTGCAGAAGATCAAGGAATTCAACCTTTTGGTATGGACTGTATCTCCACGTCAGGAAAACAAAGATTTTTACCACTGGACCAACAGGCAGCCATCATGATGGATGGCGAACAGATTTAAACTGTCCACAGTTTCATCTTGCTTGGATCCACATTTAACACCCTTGATACCAGCAGTCTGAAATACGATGATGCATTGTTGTTGTTTTTATGTGTCATCGAGTCGCTTGCGACTCACAGTGGCCCTATATACAAGAGCCCTAAATGACATTCTATCCTGTGCCAACCTCGTTGTCTCAAACACACTAATTCCCACCACTCCAGT
>NW_006399811.1:8570937-8574659 GCF_000299155.1 Elephantulus edwardii | reverse complement strand
GATTCTTCCACCAATCTTGATGCCACATTCCTCCTCGTACAGCCCAGCACACTGGGAAAATCTGAAGTTAGGGATCTCTCCAAATTATCTGAAGAGTAATAATGTCAGTTTGGAAGAGTAATAATGTCAGTTTGAGGATTAGGGTAAATGTGATTCAGGCCATAGTCTTTCTGATTACTTGCTATGCATTTGAGAGCTGGACAATAAGGATGACAAGAAAGGAAGTGATACCTTTTAGCTGTGGTTTTGGAGAAGAGCACTGGATATCCCATTGACGGCCAAGACAATGAACAGCTATGTCTTGGTGGAGGTGCAGCCAGAGTGTTCTTTGGGGGTAAGAATGATGAGGCTTTGCCTCATATATTTCCAGCCTGTTGCTAGGAAGTGCTATTTCTGGGAGATGGACACGATGCTGGGAAAGGTGAAGGATTGGCAAAGGAGAGGAAGACCCTCAACATACAGGTGGCAACATACACTCTCAACCAGGTGGACTGATATGGTGACTGTTGCAATGGGCTCTTGTGTGTCAGGAAGTTTGAGAATGGCATAGGACAGAACAGGGTTCAGATCTGTTGTTCATTGGGTCACTATGACTTGTACTTGACTCAACAGCACCCAACAACAATAATGGCAAAACCTGTTATGTACTGTTGAGTTAGAACCAATTTATAGGTGACCCTCTAGAGAGTTTTCAGAGGTAGTAAATCACATAGTAGGAGACTGCTTATCTTCCTCTGGTAGCAGTAAGAGATCGTTGTTGTAACCGTTGGAACCAACCCATAGCTGACCCTCTGACGGATTTTCAGAGGCAGCTAAATGCACCCCCTCCTGCACCCCCAGCAGCTACTGGCCTTGAGCCACGTGCTTGCCACTAGGCCACAAGGGCAATAAGGAAGAATAAAATGCTCTGATAGCTATAGTTTCATAGAATGAGGCAGGAGGTCCTACAAAAATAAATGATCTGATATTAGACAGCTCACTCTGATAGGAAAGGGGTAATGTGTAAAAAGGAAATGCAATAATATGGGTAAGATATTGTATCTTAAATTAAAATGGGGGTTCCCAGATAGTGCAATCGATTAAGTATTAAACTAGTTGAAAGGCTGATAGATTGAATCCACACTAATCAAAAGATTCTTGAACCGAGGACTGGTTCAAAGAACACAGCCTTCAAAACTCTATGGAGCAGTTCTACTCTGCACATGTGAGATCTCCAGGAACTGAAATTTACTAACAATAAAACCAAGCTACTGGCAATGAGAACAGCTAAGGGAATACATTTTTTAAGATCTTTATAATTTGATAACTGATTAAGACATATGTTGTTGTTGTTGTTTGTCAGCTGGTGGAGTGGATGCAAACTTTGAACCTTGTGATGGCAGTACATTTCCTTACCACTAAGCCACTAACAACCTGCGTTTGCAGATGACACAACCCTACTTGCTGAAACTAGGAAGATTTGAAGCACTTGCTGCAGAAGGCCAAGGACTCCAGCTTTCAAGATGGATTGAAGCTCAACATCAAGAAAACAAAGATTCTCACCACTGGACCGACTGGCAGCATTATGATAGCTGGTGAAGAGACAGATTATCAACAGCTTTAGTCTGCTTGGCTCCACAATCACCACTCTTGGTATCAGCACCCAGAAAATAAAAAAACTGATTGCATTGGGGCAGTCTGCTCTCAGGGACCTCTCCAGAGTACTGAAGAGTAACAGTGTCAGCCTGGAGACTAAGGCGCACCTGATTTGAGCCATTTCCAATTACTTGCTATGTATCAGAAAGTTGGACAATGACTAGGGATGACAGAAGAAGAAATGATGCCCTTGAGCTATGGTGCTGGAGAAGAGTAGGGAATATACCATGGACTGCCAGGAGAACAAACAGGTTCATCCTTGAGAGGGTGAAACCAAGCTGCTCCTTGGAGGCAAGGATTCTGAGGCTTTGCTTGACATACACTGGGCGTGTGGCAAGGAGGGATCAATCCTTGGAGAGAGACATCATACTTAGAAGGGTGGAGGGACAGTGCAATAGAGGACGATCCTCGTTGAGGTAGACTGATTAAGTGACTAGGTTAATGAAGGTTGGTTTGTCAGAGACAATAAGGTTGGGAGAGGATAGAGCAGGTATCAGAGCTATTGTACACAGGTCGCAACTCGACAACACATAACAACAAGCCACTGAAGCTCCCTAAGATACATGAGAGGAAGATAAGTATTTTTTTTCTATAAATTTAAAAAATAAACTTTTTTAGCTAAGTTCTCTACTATTTATGCCCAGTTCCTAGTTTCATAAATAATTTATGAAATAAATAGCTGATACAAAAGTTTTACTTTCAACTAATTCAAATACCATAGTGGAAGATACGGGAAGAGTAATCATTAAGTCTCAATACTAGTATATTGTGAAAGGATAGGCAATTTCCTCCCAAGCGATTTACTGCTCCTGAAAAACTGCTGGAAGGTCAACTATGAGTTAGTTCTGAATTGATGGCACACAACATCTTGTATACCACTTCCAAATGGTATCTTTACATACCAAAACTGTATAGTATCCTTGGACACAACTAGCTTAGACTAGCTATACAACTGGGGAATTATTATCAGACTAGAGCCTAATTTTCTTTAAAAAGACATTAGAGTTACAGATATGAAATATAGATACCAATTAATGTTTACTAACCTTAAAAATAACCCTTTATACAACAACAAAAAGTATTTGCTTAACTGCGAAATTTTTGAAAATCTAAATAGCAACTCAAGGTTTTTAATTTTCTAAAACACTGACCCTGAAATAGTGATAAAATAGGACTGAAGGTCATCCTATTTCTGATATACTTGCACGGGTCTACTAACATTACTGACTATTAAAACAGGAGTCAATTGTTTTCTAATTGATATAATAAGTTTTTTTATGTTAATGTTTATATCATAACAGTAAATTTACAATGAATTACAGTACATCTCAGTTCAGACTACTAAAAAATTCAACAATAAATATTGAAGGAAAGCTACTGAAGATTTCCTTTATTTTATTTTCTAGTTTCTGAGAAATCAGGCTTCCAAAAACTGCTGTCTCCAGGAACAAATGTTCCCTGATATTAATAAAGTCTCCCAAGTAATATCTCAGTTAGCTGGAAGATGTACATTTTACTTCTTGAAGTGTCAAATATATTTTAACCAGTTTTTAGAAAGATTAACAAAAAAATCATTACATGCCTTTAAGGAAAAACTAAATCCCCATGTTTATTGCAGCTTTGTTCACAACAGCAAGGAGTTGGAAACGACCTAAGTGCCCATCAACAAACAAATGGACAGAGAAGCTGTGGTATATTCACACAATAGAATACTATGCTGCATTGAAAACCAAGGAACTCATGCAATATTATTCAAAATGGTTGACTATGGAGGACATTATGCTGAGTGAAGTATCCCAGTCACAAAAGGACAAATATTGCATGGTGCCACTGTTGTAAAACAGGACTGAACTTGGGACTGGGAAGAGACTGAGAGAGATGGGTTCAATAATGTATACTGCACTGAAACAGAGGAGGGAGAAAACGGTTTAAAAGAGATATGTGATTAGGTATTTCTGTCATGACACGAGTCTAGAGTGATGGCTACATGGTGGAGTGGACCAGGGGGAGGGTTTGTAAAACAATGAAAGAATTTTTCTTATACTTTTCCAAGAGGGTAGTATTCTGGTGGGGAGGATGGGAGGGGA
>NW_006399811.1:8562420-8564286 GCF_000299155.1 Elephantulus edwardii | reverse complement strand
TAAAAGTTGGTACAAATCATCTATTTCTTCTTCTTTGGCTCTGGTTGTTGGTGCCTATATCTGAATGATAGTGGTATCACTGGACTTCCTTGTATGCATATGGATATTATCCCGTCACTCAAAATATAGAGGAAGAAAAGACCCAGATGGACGTCAGATGAGACTAAACATGCACTAGAGAGCCGAGAAGCCAAAGAAAAGGGAAGAAAGCAGGAAGCGAAGGAGTTGACAAGATTTCAAAAGGTCGCTCAGGTGAAAAAGCAACATATTACCAGGAAATGTGCAGAGCTGGAGTCAGAAAACAAAAAATGCCAAACTTGTTTGGCACTTCTTAAGGTGACGGAACTAAAGAACAAATTCAAGCCTCAAGTTGTAACACTTAAGAATGCTATGAGCAGGGTACTGAAAGATCCAGGAAGCATTAAAAGCATTAAAATAGAATGAGTACAGTCACTGTACCAAAAAAAATTAGCTGATACAGAAGAATTTAATGAAACAATACATTAAGAACCTACAGTGATGAAGGAGGAAGTTCAAGCTGCTCTGAAGGAACTGGCAAAAAAGCAAGGCCCCAGGAATAGATGAATACTAAATTACATACTTCAACAAAGAGATGCTACCCTGATTGTGCTAAACAGGTTGTGCCAAGAAATCTGAGGGATAACTTCATTGCCAACCGACTAGAAGAGATCTATATTTATTCCCATTCCAATAAAAAAATGACCTGACAGAGGAAATTATTAATAAGATCACTAATACCAAGTGCAAGCAAAATCCTGCTGGAGATTAATGACTGGAATAGTACTTCAGCACAGAACTACCAGAAATACAAGTTGGGTTTAGAGGAGGTCATGGTACTAGAGACATTATTGCCAATGTCAGATGGATTTGGCAGAAAGCAAAGAGTACCAGAGGAATTGCTGTTGTTTCATTAACTGTGTGGATCACAAGAAATTGTGGCTCATCTTGAAAAGAATGGGAATCCTTGTATTCATGTGAAACCTATCCTTGGACCAGTAAGTAAGAGAGCAGGGAAACAATGAATAGTTCAAAATCAAGAAGTAATGCAAGAAAATCAAGAAGAGATGCAGCCTGTCTCTATACCTTTTCAATCTATATGCAGAACAGATCATTTGGAAGGCTGGACTTGATAAGGTGGAATGTGGCATAAGGGCTGGCGGAAGATTGTTGCAGATGACACAACCTTGCTAGCTGAAACTGAGGAGGACCTAAAGAGCTTGCTGCAGAAGTTTAAGGACTATAGTCTTCAATATGGACTGAAGCTCAATATTAAGAAGGTGACTCAGCCAATAACTGGCAGCAGCTTGAAAGTTTGAGAAGAGATAGATGTTGTTGACAATTTTAACTTGCTGGGCTCCACAATCAACATTCTTGCCTCCAGCAGTCAGGAAGAATTGCATCGGGAGAGTGTTACCAGAGACCTCTCCAGAGTGCTAAAGAATAATGATGTCAGTCTAAGGACTAACAAAGGATTATTTTCTCTTTTAGTACCTTATCTACCCCAATCTCACCCCAGAAAATCTGGTATTGAGCATTACAAATCACACGTTTAGGCGATACTAACTTATTGTCTTCTTAACTGGAGAATGAAATTGTCGATGATTTCATCTTACTTAGATCCACAACCCTCTTCGTACAAGAAATCAGGAAATGTATTGCACTGGGAAAGTCTGCTGTCAGGGACCTCATCAAATTACTGAGGAGCAATGATGTCATTTTTGAAGACTAAGGTGCCTCTGGTTCAGGCTATGGTGTTTTCATTCATTCCCTATACATCTGAAAGCTGGACAAAATGAGTAAGGATGACATAAGGAGAACAGGGATATGTCCTATCTCCATACCTTT
>NW_006399811.1:8555446-8562320 GCF_000299155.1 Elephantulus edwardii | reverse complement strand
TCTCTCAGGGAGGAGTGATAGGGAATGGCAAAGGACACACTGACAAAGGAGATTAATCAGAACTGCACTGTGGCAATGGGACAATTAAAACAGACTTTCAAGGGGAGAGAAAGAGGAACGAACTGGAGAGGAGGGTAGAGAAAACAGTGCAACAATGAATGAATGGAAATCCAAAATCTCTGTAAATGTTCATTAAAATAAATAAAATTTAATTAAAAAAAAAGAAAAACAAAATCCCAAACCCATTGTAATCAAGTTGATTCCAATTCACAGTGATCCAAGAAGACACAGTGGGTTTTAATGGCTGTGTACTTGTTACAGAAGTTGGACGCTACGTCATTATTATTGCTGTTATGTGCCTGTTGTTGTGTTGAATTGCCTGCGACTCATAGTGACTCTATGCACAAGAGTTCTGAACCCTACCATATCCTAAGCCAGTCCCATTGTTTCTAACACATCTAACCTCATTAACCTAGTTACCGTACCAATTCATCTCATCTATCGTCTTCCCCTCTTGCGCTGTCCCTCCACCTTTCCAAGCATGATGTCCTTCTCCAAAGACTGGTCCCTCCTAGTAACATGCCCAAAGCATGGCTGGAGCTTCAAAACTATTGCCTCCAAGGAGAAATTTGGTTTCACCCTCTCCAGGACAAACCTATTAGTTCTCTTGGCAGTCCATGGAATGTTCAAGACTCTTCTCCTGCACAACTCAAAGGCATTGATCATTCCGCCATCCTTAGCTGTTGTTCAGCTCTCTGATGCATACCAAGTAATTGCAAAGACCTTCTCCTGGATCAGGTGCACCTTAGTCTGCAGGCTGACATCATTGCTCTTTAGCCCCATGCAGAGGTTCCTAACAGCAGATTTTCCTAATGCAATTAAGTCTTCTGATTTCCTGACTGCTGGTGCCGAAAGTGTTGACTGTGGAACGGACCAGGGTGAAACTGTTAATCTCAATTTCTTCTCTATCTATCAAGTTGCTGATAAGTACTGTCGAGCAGGAACTGACCCACAGGTGACTGTCTAGTGAGTTTTCAGAGGCAGTTAATTGCTCGGGAAGAGATTTTTCAATCCTCCCTCAGAGCAGCTGGTGGATTTGAACTGTGTGCTGCCAGGATTGCAACACAGCTTACTGCCCCTAGGCTGTCAATTGGCCCAGTGGAGAATCTTTGTCTTCCTGATGTTGAGCTTCAAACCATATTAAAATTGCAGTCATTGATCTTCTGCAGCAAATGCTTCAAGATCATTGATGAGTTTTTCTCCAATTCTGTTGCCACACTCCTCCTCACAAACCCAGTGTCCCAAATATCTGTTCTGTATATAGATTAAAAGGTTTGAGAGACAGGATGCATCCCTAATGCACTCCTTTCCTGATTTTGAACCATAAAGTGTTTACTTGCTTTGTTCTGATGACTGCTTCCTAGTTCAAGTATAGGTGACACATGAGCACAATCAGAATCAGGTGTTCTGGAATTACCATTCTTCTCAAGGTTAGCCACAATTTGCTCTGAACCACATAGTCAAATGCCTTTGCACAGTCAATAAAACAGACATTCTTCTGGTATTGTCTGCTCTCAGCCAGGATCTATCTGGCTACTGGCTATGATGTCCCTAGTGCCTCTACTAAACTCAGCTTGTCTTTCTTTTCTTGTTATGTACCATCAAGTATGTTCCGCTGGAACCAACTTGCAGTTGAGCCTTCACTGGGTTTTCAGAAGCAGTTAATTGCTCTGGGGGAGAATGCTCGTCATTCTCCCTGGGTTGGTAGTAAATTTGAACCACAGAGTAGTTGATACATTCAAACTGGAACTTTCGGTTAACAGCTGAGCACTTAACCATGTTGTTATGTGCCGTCAAGTCACTTGTGACTCATAGTGACCCTTTGTGTAACAGCTCTGAACCCTGCTCTATCTTGAGCCAATTTTAGTGTCTCAAGATATTATTGTCGACACACATACCCTCTTTACCCCAGTGACTGAGTCAATCCATCTCATTCAGCACCTTTTGTCTCCTACGCCATCCTTTTACCCTTCCAAGCATAATGTCCTTCTCCAAGAACTGGTTCCTCCTGGCAACATGCCTAAAGTGAGACTGAGCTTCAAATTCCTGGTCTTCAAGGAGTAGCCTGGTAGACTCTTTCCAAGCCAGATCTATTTGTTCTCTTAGTAGTGCATGGTATGTTCAATATCCACTTAACCAGAGTACCTTAAAAAAATAGTTTCTATCATACCTAATCATTAGCACTGCTAACAGCAGCCATTTATTGGGCTGTGCTCTTACAATAATGTTTTTTGTATAAACTGAAATGTGGGAAACAATCAGGCTCCAGGGAGCTGTGATGTTTTAGTTGGGTTGCGTCATTATTTATTAACTTGCCTGCTATAACAGTTCTCACTTCTAGCACAACAAATCTACTGCCAGATCCAGAAGAAAAGAGCAGAGAGTTAATGGAGCTCATTAAATTGGAAGCTCCTGTATTCATTCAGTTTATATATTCATTAAATAAATGCTGTTAGGATGCAGTAAGTTCAGTGTAGTGGGGACTATTCTAAAGCTTCCTTGAAGCTTTCAAAAGATAAATATGCAACCACACAATCACAATTAACATAATGTTGTGGAAGCATGTCAGTGGAGAGAAATTTTGCAGAGTAAGTCAATTATTTTAGCTGAATCAAATGCTAAAGAGAATGGTGAAGAAATACTAGGAAGACTACTCCAAGCAAACAAAAAGGGCATAAAGATTTGAAGAATTTGGTTTTTCTGGGACTTAAATCTGAGTTAAATGTATCCAAATATCAAGTTCTCTTTACTTTTTAACACTATACTAATAAATGGTTTTTGTCTACCCACTTTTTGGGTTAACAGTTACATTTTAGAGCCTGATGGTTCAAACCACATACCATATGACTGTAGGACTGCTTCTTACCACAAGGCCACAAATGCTCCCTAGTAGAGCCATAGGTTCCGCAATTACAGTTACTGTACTTGGTTTTGCCTTGACATTACTGCTGTGGCACAAACCTTGTCATATTATCAAGATGTATGACATGGCTATATTTCTCTTCCTCATCACCCACTCCTCAAGAGAAACATCATCTATGGACAATGAAATTTAACTTCCTGTAATTTTTACATTCCGTAACTGGAATGTGTAACGTACAAAGTATTAATCTAGGATTTGGAAGTCATAAAAATGGAAAGGAACACATAAAGATTGCTATCTTGGGCATTAGTGAGCTGAGATGGACTGGTATTACCATTTTGAATAAAATGATCATATGTTCTATTATAGTAATGACAGATTTATCATTAAAAGGAACATTTCAAGATGTATTGTGAAATTCAATGCTGTCAAATATAATATTCACTCATTTATTAGAAACAATTATTAATACCATTATTTCAACCACAGAAGTCAAAGATGAAGCAACTGTGGATTTCTACCAACGTCTTCTGTCTGAAACTGATCAAACATGCAATCAAGATATAATAGTAGTAATTTATGACGAGAATGTAAAAGCTAGAAACAAAGAGGGAAGAGTTGGGATAAATGGCCTTGAAAGAAATTGGTCTAGAGATTGTATAAGAATTTTGTACAATATAGGATTTATTTACTACAAACACTTAACTGTAGAACAATCACATGTCCAAGTTCAAACAATTAAAACAAGCCTGTATACAAGAGTCAAAATACCTTAAACCTAGAGGATATTATCCTAGGTGAGAGGAATTGGTCACAAACGGAAAAATATTGTGAAAGACTACCATTTTAAAAAGCCAAAGAAAGGTTTACACATAGAGAATCATACTAAAATGGTGGGAAAAGGGAATAGAATATTAACTAATAGTGACTACTTACTAATGTGAATGAAGAGTAAGACAATATGTATTGAGTGAATGATCAGACACTGTAGTTAGGGCAATCAATGTTATGGTACAAAATGTACACAAGTGGCTAGAAAAAAAATTATACTTTCCTCTTAGTAAATTACTCAAAGTATGTGAGACAAAGCTTCACTATCTTTGCCTCCAAGGGGCACTCTGGCTGTACTTTTTCTAAGACATATCTATTTGTTCTTTTCCTTTCTCATTGGCTAGCTCTCTGGTACTCTGGTTGTACTTTTTCTAAGACGTATCTATTTATTCTTTTCCTTTCTTATTGTCTAGTCTCTGGTGCATAGCAAGTGGCTGAAAAGACCATGGCCTGAATCAGGAGCACCTAGGTCTTCCACCAAGGGTATTAGCTTGCTTGTAATTCAAATAAGATGTGTGGCACTCCAGTGGGGGTAAGGCATATGGAACCCTAATAAAAGAATTGGTTGATTCTGTCATCCCACTAGGTTTAAAATGAGCCATCCAGAGGCAACTAGGAGAGAACTGAAATAAGAGATGTTAGCAAAGTATGATCTTTAAAGAACTGTGAATTTCTGAGACAAATAGATGGCTGTCACACCAGAGATGGTGAGAACCATCAGCTGAGGAAATGAGCAGACTTTGGAGAAAATGGTATAGGAAGCTTCCTGGCCCATGGAGCAAGAAAGCTGAATGCCTCTGTGCTGGTGGAATGCATCAGGGCATTCCTGGCAGAAAAAAAGACCTCTAACATTTGCTCAAGCAAACCAAAATGTAACCCAAAAGACTCAAAGGTCTGAGGGTCAGGAAGAGGCCTGAAGGCATGACTGAGAAGAGAAATTAATTCAGTCATTTTTTGGTCCTGAACTGTAACTTGTTATTGAAGCAATAACACCCCAGCCCCCAAAATCATGAATATTGCATGTGTTCCTCATGGTCACTGGAACAAATCCAAAACCCCACAGAGGAGTAGAGTGTTTGAGAGTAACAGCTAGCGTTCAATCTGGTATCAGGTAGGAACCAGGCGGTATGTCTGACCTCGACCTCTCTCATCAGAAATCAGCCTTTGGCTAGTGCTAAGACTGATGGTTAGGACAGGTCAGATGCCTCTGGCATGTCATTTTTTTTTATAATATGTATTTTACTACAATTTTGAAAAAGAAAACATATTGGCAGGAGTGGGAGAATATAGATGGAAGTATAAACAGGTGCAAATTTTGGAAGGAAATTTGTAATACTTTTCTGAATTTTAAATGAATAAACTTTGGTCCAGTAATTTCACTTTTAAAAATTACTCTCTATGAGATCAAATGGCATAAAACAGCCCACAAAGAATAATGTTCTACATCTTACTTTGAGTAATAGTGACTGAGATAATAAAAGTAGTTTTAAATGTGTAATATACTTAATGGAATCTGTAAATGGAATCAAATTACTATTTGAAGGCGAAATAAGTCTAAAAAGTCTAAAGTAACTGCTGAAATTTGCTAGACTTATAAATAGAATAGGGTTTTCAAGTTGAACTGAAAACATCTAATAAAGTGGTGGATTTTGTTTTGGTTTTGTGTTTTTTTTTAAAAAAAAAGCTTGGAGTGGCTATCTAAGTGCAAATACTGGTCTTCCCCCATTGAAAGCAAAAAAGAATGAAAAAAATTAACTCTTAGGCCAAAGGGCTAAAGGGCAGTGTGAGAGCTTCAGTCTCCACAACCCTGAGATCAGGAGAACTAGGTGGACTACTCTTAATCACAGTGGACAGTCCCTGACAGAAAAACTAAAAATCATAAGTAAAAGAAACCTGGTTCACTGACCTGACAGAGATTTACAGAAACTCTGAGACTGTACTGTTAGTCACTCTTAAAGTCTAGAACTTAAATATTTATTTAGGAAGAATGAATTACACTTAAAACTACTGGATTAAAAACTTCAATGTATACTAATACAGAAAAAAGTAAATTGCTGGAGTTGTCCTAAAATATAATCTCTTATGTAGAAAAGAACATGAGTGCTTAAAGAAAAGAGGAATTCTTTCTCCTTTCTGCTAATTCAAATACAATTTTCCATTGCTTAAATTTGTTCAACATTACTTAAAAATTTATGAGTATAATTTAAAACCATTTGCTTTTTTAAGGAAACTAAACCAACTAATTATTTTGTGAATAAGCAAACAGATTTCTTTTCCATACTCACAGTAATCTGACCACTGTATTGCTCAACCAGAGTTAACTTTAGTTTTTCTTATATCATTACATCTGTATCAACTGTGTGGGTTATCCATATATGCAAAAGAGTATAGCCTTGTGCTCTTACAACCACATAACCTTATTCTAAATCAAAAGACAATTTCTGATAGCAATGAAGATTTCATATAATACATTAGAATTCTTAGTTGACATGTTTTATGTTTCTGCTGTAGTAGTAGGAAATGACTAATAGTGGAACCTCCAGTGAGTTTTCACAGCCCTAAACAGAAAAGAAAGAGAGGTGAATTTTCAGAGGCTTAAACAGAGAGGGAGGAGACGCGGATTTTCAGAGACAGGGAGGAGATGTGGGCATTCCAAGGCTTAAACTTAAAGGGAGGAGAATGCCCACGGAGTGGCTGCTGAATTCACACCACATGCCTTTGGGTTGGCAACACAACTCCTTACTCACTAGGCCACCAGAGCTCCCAGATATGGTGAATCAATCCTATCATTCCTCTGGTATTTCAGGATCTGGGAAAAGAGTTGTCACTACCACCAATGAGAAGATAAATAATACCCCACCTATAATATATGTATACATAAAGCATATAAGCACTTTCTGCTGAGCTAGCTGGCAAACTTTCCATAAGGTTTTCAATGTTATAAATACATAAGCCGCAAGTCTTAACAAGAACTGTCCATTTTTCTCCCAAGTAGTAACCAATCTTGGGAGGATACTAAGAATATCATCCATGAAGAATGCAAAAGATCATTATAAATATGTTGTTGTTGTTGCTATGTGCCGTCGAGTCATTTGCGACTCATAGCGACCCTATGCACAA
>NW_006399811.1:8544648-8550651 GCF_000299155.1 Elephantulus edwardii | reverse complement strand
AGAGAGTTGGACAATGACTAAGGAGGATAGAAGAATTGATGCCTTTGAGCTGTGGTGCTGGAGAAGAGTACCATGGACTGCTAAGAAAACAAACCGATTCATCCAGGAGAGGGTTAAACTGGGCTGCTCCTTGGAGGCAAGGATTCTGAGGTTTCGTCTGACATACTTCTTTGGTCATGTTGTAAGGAGAGACCAGTCCTTGGAGAAGGACATCATGCTTGGGAGCGTGGGGGGCAGGCAGAGGAGGGGAAGGAGGTGGATTGATTCAGTGACTAGGGTAATTGGGATGGGTGTGTCAGAGACAGTGAGATTGGCACAGGACAGAGCAGAGTTTAGGGCTGTTGTACACAGGGTTATTATGGGTCGCAAGCGACTAGATGGTACCTAACAACAATAACAACAAGGAGAACTGATGGCTTTGAGGTCAGGTGTGTCAGAGACACTGAGTTTGGCTAAGGCGAGGGCAAAGTTAAGAATCACTGTTAATAGGGTCCCATGGACTGTTAGAAGAACAAATATTTGTCTTGAAGAAAGTGAAGCCAGAATGCTCCCTGGAGGCAAAGATGACAAACCATCTTATATATTTCAGACATGTTGCTAAGAGAGGCTATTTTTTAGAAAGTGACATCATGTTTGCAAGGCAGGTTAGCGAAAGAGAGGGAGATGGACTGAGACAATGACTACGGCAATGAGGTTAACTTTGTCAGAAATGATGAGGATGGCACAAAATAAGAAAGGGTTCAGATTTGTTGTTCATAGGGTCACTATGGATGGCACCTAACAACAACAAAATTACTGTCTAGAGCCAAAAAGCTAATAAAGACCTACATTTCAGATGTATACAATGAATTAACAATCAAATGGATGCTAAGAGCAATTCTTATTCTAAAGTATCTTGAATGTACAAGTATAACACTTGATAAAGTTTATTTTTTTCCTATTTACTAAAAATATCTAGATTCCACAATGTTCTTGACTAAAAAAAGATTTTTAAAAAATTAAAATGCAAATGCTTTTCATCACTACATAATTCTAGCACTATTAACAAAATACTGTCAAAATGTTAAATAGTTTCCCAATCATTACAATCTGTGGATATATTCCTGTACCAGGACTAGTAATATCCAGAGATTAAAAACAGCAGCAACATCTCATTAAGAAGCAAATATAAACTTTTGAGGTGCCATCAAGTCAAGTATGACTCACAGCGAAACTACGAATAACAGATCTGAACCCTGTCATAGCCTGTACCATCCTCACCATCTCCAACACACTAGAACACATTGCTGCAGTCACTATGTCAATTCATCTTGCCTAGGATCTTCCTCTCTTTTCACTAACCCAACTTTCCAAGCATGATTTCCCTCATCAATAACTTGCACTAAGCAGATGATAAAAACTCATTTGCTGAAAGTGAAGAAGACTTGAAACACTTGCTGCGGATGATCAAAGACTCTAGGCCTGAATATAGATTACATCTCGATATTAAGGTAACATCATGACAGATGGAAAAAAAGACTGGAGTTGTCAATGATCTCTTACTTGGATCCAAAATTAACACCCTTGCTACCAGCTATCAAGATATCAAAAGACATAATGCTGCAGGGAAAATGTACTGTCAAGGACCTCTCCAATGTGCTAAAGAGCAATAATGTCAGTTTATAAAAGACTAAGGTGCACCCGATCCAAGTCATGGGTTTTTTTCATTACTTGCTATGCATATCTCAAAGTTGGACAATGAAGAAGTGATGTCTTTGAGTTGGTGCTGGAGAAAAGTACTAAATATGAGACAGACTACTAAAATAACAAATTAATATACAATGTCTTGCAGAAAGTGTAAGCAGAGAGCTCCTCTGAGGCTATGATGGTGAAATTTAGCCTCATATACTTGGGGAATGTTGCTGGTAGGGAATGATCCTTGGAAAATGACTTTATGCTTTCAAAAAATAGAGGGTCAGTGAAGGATAGAAAGATCCTTAACAAGATGAATTGACAACAGCAACTGTATCCATGGGCTCAAGTGTTATCAGAGATGATGAGGACAGAGCAGGGTGCAGAACCACTGTTGCACCTGACAATAACAACATGTAATGAATCCCATCATATTGATAAACCAAATAATTATAAAATGATTACGGATGAAATGCAACAGTTCCTCATCTCAACACAGCTTTAATGGAGCTTAAAGGTAGTTCTTCTAGAGTGTAGTGTATAATATCTTTTATCTCCTAGAAATAAAAGCAGAGGATGGAACTGCTGGTACCAATAAGAGATAATCGAGCTAGGAATGGAGTCTCTTTGGACCCAGACTCCTGCCTGCTGAAGTTCCTTCAAATTGGGGAAAGCCAGAACAGAGAGGTCTGCAGGTCTGGGCCTAAAGATGCTGAAGGAAGAAACAAAGACTTTCCTCTACAATTGAATAAGAACAAGGTACCCTGAACTTAGATTTGTAGCCTCCTAAGTTGTAAGAATAGCAGTAATAACAAATGCAAGCAAAATCTTGCTAAAGATTATCCAAAAATGACTGAAACAATACATTGACAGAGAACTTCCAGAAGGAAATACTGGGTTTAGAAAAGGCCATGAGACTAGGGATATCATTGCTGATAATAAGATTGTGGCTGAAAGCAGAGTACCAGAAGGATGTCTATTTGTGTTTTATCAACTATGCAAAGGCACCTGACTGTGTGGATCACACCAAATTATGGCTAACACTGAGAAGAGTAAGAATCTCATCATTAGATAACTAAGGCAATGCTAAATAACTTGCCGGTCATTACAACACATTATTGTGTACCACAGAGTTAGAATCGACCCATAGCTGACCCTCTAGTGGATTTTCAGAGGCAGTTAATCACATGGGAGAAGACTGCCAATCCTTCTCTTGCAGAACAGCTGGTAGATTTAAACTGTGTGCCTTCGAGATTGCAGCACAGCATCTTGCCACTAGGCCAGGAGAGCTCCCTTAGCACACGAGACTAAGACTCTTATGGAACTGGATTGGCACAGTTACTGTAGCAATGAGGTCAGGTGTGTCAGAGGCAATGAGGTTGGCTCAGGATAGGGCACTGCTCTCTGGGTTTCCAATGATTTAAATCTTTCTGAAAACAGACTGCATTTTTCTCCCATGGAGCAGCTGAAAGATTTGTTAAAAGCCAAGCTTTTTAACCAGTACATAATGAGGGTTCCTTAACATAGTAAAAGATTATCCACAAAGCCAAAACAAACCATAGCTAACCCTCAATGGCAAAACACTGAAGGAACGCTTTACCAGTAAGATCAGAAATAAGATAATGATGCTTAGACTTACCTCTATTCAAAACTAAATTAGACTTTGAGCCAGTAAATTTAAGCATGAAAACAAAGTAAAAGGTATCAAGATTGGAAAGAAGAAAAACTATCTGCAGATGGCATGATCCAAAGTTGGTGGGTATATCAATATACAGCCCTGGGGACTGTGGAAGCTCAGGACAGGAAGGGAATTCCCCCTAACTTTCTGAACTCTTTTCCTCACCCAGCCCGAGTGTGAAGAAAAGGGCCTTCGTCTTCCAGAAAGTAAGCATAATTAGGTGTTCTGAAATCCTCATTTTTCTCAATGTTAGCTATTAATTATTATGACCCACACAGTCATATACCTCTGCATAGTCAATAGAACACAGATAGACATTCTTTCGGTATTCTCTGCTTACAGCAAGAATCCATTTGACATCAGCAGTGATATTCTTGGTGCCAAAGCCTCTCTCTCTCTCTTTTTTTTTTTAAGAAAATATCATCTTTTATTTTAGAAACTTTGCTACTCTCCAAGTACTTAACACTTGTAATCAATTGCTAGGATATGTATAGATGGTAAAAATCATCTTAGATAATCGTTTAACTCAATATGAATGATAGAAATATTAAAAGGTTCCAACTGAAGCTTTCAATCCTTCCCGAAAGGTAATAGAGATTCCTCATCCCTCCTTAACCTAAGTCCTTTTGAGCTGACATATCACCAAGAAAGAGACCCAGGCAATGAGCTTCTCAAAAGCCATAGCCTCTTCTAAACTCTGCTTTAACATATGGCAGTGTCCTATTCTAGCCATTTTTTAGTGATCTTCAGCAATATTTTCCGTGTATGTTATTCTGCTGGATCTCTTTTCTTGGGAATGGAAACCAATATAGATCCCTTCTACTCAATCAGGTAGGAAGGTGTCCTCCCAAGGCAGCCAAGTCCCTGCTGGGGGCCTGAGGCTTGGAGCAGAAGCCTAAGGATTAGGACAAAAAGTATCTTTCAAGAAAGAAGTAATGCTGTTTACCATAGACAGTATTAGTCTCAGATTGATCAACACATTTAGTGTAATTATTTTTAATAGAAATTAGCAAACTACTTATAATTCAATAGTTACAGAATTCATAATTCCTGATTTACAAACCTACTATGGGATTTTAGTAATAAAGTTCATGTGCAGAAAAATAAAAAATATAAAGAAACACTCCAAAGAACTAATGGACCACACTAACTTCAGCCTTCAATTACCCCTAGACCAGAAGAACTGGATGGTGCTTGGCTACCACAGTTAAGTGCTTTTTAAAGAAATCATAGGAGAAGATCCTAGAGAGAGTAAGAAAAATAGAACAAAACACAAAATCATATAAATGACCAACCTTGCTGTCTAACAGAGACAGGTAGGAAGGAAACTCCATCACTCTGAGGTCAGAATTAAGCTGACTCCTCTACCTCAATTTTCGACCAAATAACAGACGACAAGTTTTAAGGGGAGGGGGGGAAGACTGTAGTACCATCACAAAAACAAACATATACAGATGAACGGAATAGATTGAGCATCCAGAAATAATTGCCATCTATGGCCAATTGTTTTTTAACAATGGTGCTAATGGGTATGAAATTCTTTTTGAACATGATAAAAATGTGTTATTAAATAGTGCTGGTACATGTACAAGTTATGAATCTACTGGTAACCACCAGGTTAACAAATTAAAATGGCTGTCCTAAGGAATGGTGATGGAGAAGTGTATTGAATATATCCATGGACTGCTAGAAGAAGAAACAGGTTAATCCTAGAGAGGGTTAAACCAGGCTGCCCCTTGGAGGCCAAGGATTCTGAAGCTTTGTCTGGCATACTTTGAACATGTTGCAAGGAGGGACCAGTCCTTAGAGAGGGACGTCATGCTTGGGAGGGTGGAGGGACAACGCATAGAGACCCTCTATGAGGTAGATTGATTCAATGACAGGGGTAATGAGGGGTAGGTGTGTCAGAGACAATAAAGTTGGCACAGGATAGAGCAAGTTTCAAGGCTATTGTACACAGGGTGGCTATGAGTCACAAGTGACTTGACAGCACATAACAACAGCAACAATATACCATAGAAAAAGCTATATTGAAAATCCTTTCATATTTGTTAAAAGTCTAAAGGATTTGCAGAGTCAAAGGAGCTTTCCCAATAACACTTTTTTCTATATTTAAGCAATTTAAGTAACTATTTTATAAATGAAAAAACAAGTAAATTGTATTTTATAATAGTATACAGAATACTTTGTAGCCACTTATCTAATATCTGACAATATCTGCAATGTATTGTTGAATGCAAGCTAACTAGACAGCACTTTAAACATGTATGTAAAATACTACATATTCATGTGCATTAAATATCTGTAAGAATTTATATCTTTCTCAAAAGACAAGAGTTTCAGCTAATTTTTTATTTTTTAAAATATGCTTTCCTGGATATTTTTTAATTAATTAATTTAACACTTTATCTTTTAGTTACTCATTAAAATTAAGTTCCAAGGCCATACTTTATTTATCCTTCCTCTTACCTACTACTCAAGGTGAACACACAAAGAGAAAAAAAATTCTATTTTCAGACCAGCATATTTACATGTTTTTATTTCTTGATTTAAGCTGAACAATTTGAACTTTTGCAGTAAAACCTGGTATAATTATCTTAACAAACTGAGACAATGCCAGAAGAGTGTGAAAAGTACATGTTGTTGTTGTTGTT
>NW_006399811.1:8522906-8543038 GCF_000299155.1 Elephantulus edwardii | reverse complement strand
TCAGTTCCTTGAGCTTAAGAAATGCTGAGCGAGTTCGGCCCTTTTGATTTTCTGACTCTAGTTCCTCGCACATTTCATTGTAGTATTTTGCTTTGTCATAATTTTTAAATTTAAGCTTTAAGCTTAAATACTGGAACATAAAGAGAAGTACTCAGTGACAGAAAATGTCAATATGAGTATTAAGAAGCTACACAGCAATCTTCAAAGGCATGTGGTTCAAATCCACCAGCTACTCCACAGGGTGAAGGATGAGCAATCTTCTTGTGATTTACTGCCTCTGAAAACCTGCTGAAGGGTCAGTCAGCTGTGGGCTGGTTCTGACTCAATGGCACACAACAACCCTCTACAGCATAAATAGACTATCAAATATAATAAAAGCTGCACAACTAAAAGAGAATAAACTAGATGAATGAGGTCTTCTAAAATGAAATTCTTATGTACACTGAAAGACTTTTTCAAAAATAAAGAGAACCTACAGATGGGAAAAAGTGTTTCACAATGACACATCTAACATGGCACTCATATCTAAAATTTATAGAAAACTCCAAAGCCTCCAGTGAGAAAAAATCCTATTATAAAATGGGCAGAAAATGTGAAAAGACTCATCACCAAAAGCAACATTCAGATGGCCAAATAGCATGTAAAAAAAAGATCAAGCTCATTGGGTATTAGAGAAACACAAATCAAAATAACAATGATGTGTCATCTCTTCCCAGCAACAACAGCTAAGTTCTATAAATTTTGGGGAGAGTATGGAGAGACTGAAAGTCTTATATACACCTGGTAGACATGTGAAATGGTACAAGCACTATGGAAAGTAGTAGCCTGCATTTCCTTAAAAAGTTCCAAAATGGAAATACCATGATTCAGCTATTCAACTATATTGAGTTATATATATACGTATATGTATATGTATATGAATATGTATGAATATGCATGTATATATATGTGTGTGTGTATATTTTTTCAAGGTATATTGCATTGTGGAGTCAGGACAGACTCAAAGCTGATCTTCTGGTAGATTTTCAGAGGCAGTAAACGGCATGGGAGGAGACTGCCCATCTGAAAGAAATGAAATGTGACACAAGCAGATACATACAAATGTTTAGTGCAGCCTGGCTCACAATTACAAAGAGATGGAAATAACACAAATGGGTATAAACAAATGAATGGATACAGAAACTACAGTACATTTACACACAGCATACTATGCAACATTAAAAAAACAGCAAAGAAATAGTGAAACACTGCATAATATCGGTGGATGTAGAGGATAATATCCCAAGTGAAATAAGTTTGTCACAAATACTGTATACGACTACTATTATAAAGAGCTAAAGAAGATTTACAAACAGAGAATCAGGGTAAGAGAGAGTGAAAAATTCATAAATAGAAAAGAAACAGTAAGATGGGGAAGGGGAAAACAATATGGAATGAATGGACGACGTGACATTGTGGGTGCTGTAATTGATGTTACAGGATAAAATGTGTATTAATTATAGAAAAAACAATAATTGCTTTGTAAGCTTTCACTCAAATAATAATAAATAAATCATATATATATAAAATAAATATCTATATATCTTTGCATTGGCAGTGCAATTCCTTACCACTAAGCCACCAGAATTCTATATATAAATATACATGCACACCCCCCCCCAAATCCACTGACATCAAGTTGATTCTTATTCATACTGACCCTCTAAATGGGTTTCTCAGGTTGTAATTGTTAGAGAATACCCATATTTCTTTATCCTGGAACAGCTGGCGGATTCAATTGCTCACCTCTGGGACAATAGCCTGGTGTTTAATATACTATCAGTAGGGCTCCTTATAAACAATATATCATAAATTGCTAATAAATGTAGTGAATACAATTAATATCACTTAACAGTATACACAAAGAATAAAGAAATGACTTTATTTTTGTGTGTGTGTACCGTCAAATCAGATCTGACTGGTACAGGAGGAGATTGTCCCTCCTTCTCCAGCAGAGCATCTGGTAGATTCGAACCGCACACCTCTGGAATTGCAGTGCCGCTTCTTGCCACTAGGTTACCAGAGCTCGCCCAGAAATGACATTTTTTAGCCCATTTATAACAGTATTTATATTCCAAGTGGGATTTAGCTCCAGCTATTTACAATTAAATTTAAGTAGGAAGAGCAAAAGAATGCATCCTTATAAAGAAATCAGGAATGTCAAAGACACCTGTCTCATAAAGTGCCACTCCTACTAATCAAACAAGACTCAAATTTCAAATCCGCACTGAGGTCAAACCTACACAAATGTTATGGCAAAACAGCCTGATGCAATTGATGATGTCAGCTAAGTTTTGTTGACAGGTCTATAGATCATAAATACAAATCCTGACCTTAGCAAGGAACACTATATCAAACTGTTCTTTGTATTCATGCAAACTTAAAAGTACTGACAAAATCCCCTCACTTTTCCCTTTCTCTCAAGATTTCTAGCTCAGTACTGATTAATTGCAATGTCTCGGTTTGCCCCTTTAATAATGTTAACCAAATATAATGTTACCAACCAAATGTTACCCAAAGCAAAACCAAACCCCCCAACCATCTCAATGATTCCAACTCATCGTGACCCTACTAGACAGAACTGTCCACATATTGTTCCTAAGGCTGTAATCTTCATGGAATCACACAGCACATTCAGCACATTACCTTTCCCCTACCTGAAAAGCTGGTAGGCTTTTCACTAAGATTTCAGTTAGCAGTCAAGTATTTTAACCATTATGCCACTGGACTTTTTAACTATATTAGTTCCCCTGCTAACTGTCTCTTTATGCTCATTAAATTTAATATGAATTAGGATCCCTGGTTTGCATAAACTGTTTACTCTTGGCTAACCAAAAGGTCAGTGCTTGGAATCTACTCAATAGCACAGCAGAAGGCAGGTCAAGTATTAACTTCAGGTTTCAGTCATTGAAAATCTTGCAGATCAATTTTACTTCCATACCTATGGAGCTCCCATAAGTCAGAATCAACTCTGTAGCAACTGGAGTTAGGGATTAGAGGGCAAAATGTATAGATATCTCACTGGCAGTTCTGAAGGCAGATGTGACTGGAATATTAATCAAAGTCTTTCCTTCCATTCTTTTTATCTACTTTTTCCTTCTGTTCCTTTATACTATCAGTAGTACTAATTTATAAAAAAGAGAGTAATCCTTGTCCTAGAAAACAATTAAATTTCACTAAATGATCAAATTTAGTTTAAAAAAAAATTCTTAGGACTAGGGGTAGGAAGAGCCAAATCACTGGGCACAGTTTGGTGGGTGGATAAAGAGGGTGAAGGAATTAGAATACATCTAGTGGGGACCAGAAAAGACAGGGTGATAGTGGGCATAGATCAATGTGATTCATTTTATAAAAAAGTGTACGGAAATGATTGTATGAAACACTGGGAATAAAGGAATATGTGAAACACAATGTACATGAATGAAACAGTGTATTCAAATTTTGTATGCAAACCAATATAAAATAAAAATACAAAATCTTACCATTGTTAGTTTTCTCTACAGACTCCTTTTCAGTGTCTGTCTTATCTTCATCTTCCTCAAGATTTTTATCACTGGACTTAGACAGTCGGTTTCTTAGAGATGTATTCTCTTCACCTACCATTGTGTTCTCTATAGAAGAAGAAAATGTTTAACTTAGCATCTCTTTTAAGCAAATTTAAGTATCATCATTATTTGTTTGTTGTTGTTGTTGGGTACCACTGGATCAGAACAGACTCCTACCTCACCATCTTGTGGCTTTAAACAGGTAGTAAAGTAATGCACAATGGGAGACTGCCCATCTTTCTTCCTTCCAGCAGCTGGTACATTCAAACCATATGCCTTTGGTTGGAAGAACAACTTCTTTTTTCCCCCCAAATTTATTTTATTAATTTTAATGAACATTTACAGAGATTTTGGATTTTCATTCATTCATTGTTGCACTTTTTTCTTTACCCCTTTCCCCCCAGTTTGCTCCTCTCTTTGAAAGGCAAAAGATAAACTTCTTTGTTGGTATACAATCCACTGCCCCCCCCTCACCTCCGACCCAACCAGCATCCCCCGCCCTGCCCCAAATGCACTCCACTATGCAACCTTAATTCTGGATTCCTGTGATAATCATAACATGCTATCATATATCACTTTTAAACTGTCTCTCTCTCATCTGTTTCAATTCAGTATACATAATCGATTCAGTTTTTCTCAGTTTTACCCCAATCCTGATGTCAGTCACTACCTATAACCGTGCAGTATTTGTCCTTTTGTGACTGAGATATTTTACTCAGCATAATGTCCTCCAGGGTCCCCCATTTTGAATAATATTGCATGAGTTCCTTGTTTTTCACTGCAGCGTAATATTCCATTGTGTGAATATACCACAGCTTCTCTATCCATTCATTTGTTGATGGGCACTTAGGTTGTTTCCAATTCCTAGATATTGTGAACAAAGCTGCGATGAACATGGGTGTGCATATATCTGCCTGGATGTCATTTATGGTCTCTTTAGGGTATATTCCCAGTAGTGGAATTGCTGGGTCAAATGGTATCTCTATTTCCAATTTTTTGAGAAAGTGGGAAGAGCAACTTCTTAACTGTTAGGTCACTAGAGCTCCCTATCAAATTGGATTTAAAAAAAAAATTTGTTTCAAATGTCCTCATTTAAACACTGCATCTCCTGCATGTACGTATTTTAAAATATCATTTTATAGTGGTTTACTTACAAAGTTCATAAAGTTCATATACATTATTTTTCACATGGGATCTTTCCCTTTTCCTTTACCCACTCCTCCCTCCATCTATCAAATTGTATGACCCTATTATCATTATCACAAGAGTCCAGAATGAAGGTTGCATAGTGTAGTGTACTCGGGGTGGTGGTGGGGGATTGTATACCAAAGAATTTTTCTTTTACTTTTCAAAGAGATATGCGAACTGGGGGGTGGGGAGAGGGCTGGGCAGGGAGAAAAGTGCAACAATGAATGAATGGAAATCCAAAATCTCTAAATGTTCATTAAAATTAATAAAATTTTTTTGAAAAGGGAGAAAAAAAATTGCGTGGTCATATGATTAAACCCTCCCTCTTTGGATCCTCATATTCATGATACAATAATGATCTTATTCAGTATTTATCTTCATGAGACTGAGTTAGTTTACTTAGCATAATGCTTTCTAGTCCCTCCCAAGTTAGGTAGTAATTTGCAAAATAATTTCTCTTGTGTGCTGCCTAGTATTCCCTCATGTGAATGTATCATCATTTCTCAATCCATCCCATTGTGGTTTGAGCATTTGTTTCCATGTTCTTGCTATGGTGAATAGCGTTGGTATGAACACTGGTGTACAAGTCTGTTTGTGCCACAGTTCTCGTTTTCTTGGGTTATATTCCAAGCAGTGGAATAGCTGGGTTATATGGAATTTCTATGTTCAGCTTTTTGAGGATATGTCAAACTGCCTTCCACTGTGTACCATTTTACAATCCCACCAACAACATGTATGAGTTCCTATCTCACCACATCTCCAATATTTAATACTTGCTGCCCTGCTAAACTTTGCCACTGCTACTTGGGTAGGATGGTATCTCATTGTGGTTTTGATTTACGTCTCTCTTATTGCCAGTGATTTAGAGCATTTCTTCATATCCGTTGGTCATCCAAATGTCTTCCTCTGTGAAAACTCTTTCCATGTCTTTTACCCGTTTTGTAATTGTGTGATCAGCCTTTTCCTTCTGGAGGCCCAGGAGTATTCTGTAAACTTTTGTTATGAAACCCTTGTCTGAGATGGTATTGCCAAATGCTTGCTCCCAGTCAGGAGGCTTTCTTTTTACCCTGTTGGGAAAAGTTTTTGATAAACATAGAGATTTAATCTTTAGAGGGTTCCATTCATCAATTTATCCTCTTCAAATTCTGCATTTCTGGCTGTATTTTAGTCTCTTTATACCGCAGACTACGCCTTCTAAGCTTGATCCTAGTTTGTCTCTTCTGACTTTCATGGTTTGGGACTTTATTCCCAGGTCTCTGATCCACCTTGAGTTAATTTTTGTGTATAATGTGAAATGTGGATCCTGTTTCCATTTTCTGCAGTTAGCAATCCAGTCTTGCCAGTACCATTTGTTGAAGAGGTTGTCATTTCCCCATTTGATAGGTTTTATTTCCTTATTGAATATCAGTTGACTATAGATAGATAGGTCCATTTCTGGGCTCTCATTTCTGTTACATTGGTCTAAGTCCCTGTCCTTATACCAGTACCATGCTGTTTTGGTTACTACTGCTGTGTAGTAGGTCTTGAAGTCAGGGAGTGTTATGCCTTCCACATCATGTTTGTTTTTCAGAACTATTTTGCTTATTTGAGGTCTTTTTCCTCTCCAAATAAACTTGACAATTTCCCTTTCAATATCCTTGAAAAAATTAATTTGGTGTCTGTATTGGGATTGCACTGAACACGTAGATTGCTTTTGGTAGGACTGTCATTCTCACAATATTGTCTTCCTAGCCATGAACAGGGAATATTTCTCCATATATTTAGGTCTTTTATTGTGTCTCGCAAAAATGTTCTTTGTATCACATATGCATTTTTTTTATTATTTCAATGAACATCTACAGAGATTTTGGAATTCCATTCATTCGCATTTTTCATTCGCATTTTTAAATAACCATTTTACTGAGATAATTCACATACCATACAATTGACACACTAAAAGTATACAATCCAATATGTCAAGAAGTAGTACTCCTAGTGGCACAGTGGTTAAGCTCTTGTCTGCAAACCAAAAGGTTCAAACTCAACAGGTGTTATTCAGGGAAAAAAGACGTAGCAGTATGATTTTATAAAGTTAAGAGCCTTGAAAGTCATTGGGGCAATTCTATTCTAGTCTATATTTTTGTTGTTATGTGCCATCAAGTTGCCTGCAACTCACAGTGACTCTATGTAACAACAGCTCTGAACGTTCTCTATCTTGAGACAATATCATTGTCTCTGACACACCTACTCCCATTACCACAGTCACTAGGTCAATCCATCTCATCCAGTGTCTTATTCTCTTGCACTGTCCTCCACCCTTTCAACCATGATGTCCCTCTCCAAGGACTGGTCCTTTTTGGCAAGATGCCCAAAGTCAGTCAGATGAAATTTCAAAATCCTTCCCTCCAAGAAGTGGCCTGATTTCACTCTCTCCAGGACACACCTGTTTGTTTTCTTAGCAGCACATGGTATATATCCCTTCTCCAGGCCCACAACTCAAAGGCATCTATTCTTCTATTATCCTTCATCACTGTGCTCTCTCTGAGGCATAGCAAGTAACTGAGAAGACCATGGCCTTGATCAGATGTACCTTAGTCCCTAGACAGCCACTGTTGCTCTTCAGTACTCTGGAAAAGTCACTGACAGCAGATTTTCCCAATACAATTAATCTTTTGATTACCTAGCTGCAGGATGAAGCTGTTAACAATGTCAATCTCTTCTTCATATATCATGATACTCCAAGTGGTAGGAATATTTGTTTTCTTGATGTTAAGATTCAATCATATTGCAGTCCCTGGTTGCAAATGCCTCTAGTTTTCTTCAGTTTCAGTAAGCAAGGTTTTATCATCTGCATAATGCAGGCTGTTGAGGAGTCTTCCTCCAATCCTGATGCCACATTCCTCCTCATAGAGCCCAGCCTCCCAGATGATCTGTTCCACATATAATTGAAAAGCAATGGAGATAGAATGTATTCCTGGAGTGCATCTTTCCTGATTTTGAACCATGCAGTGCTTCCCTGCTCTGTTCTGACAACTGTCTACTGGTCCAAGTATTGTTGTTGTTGTTGTTATGTGCCATTGAGTCGCTTGCGACTCATAGCGACCCTATGTACAACAGCCCTAAACCCTGCTCTATGCTGTTACAATCTCACTGCCTCTGACACACCCATCCCGATTACCCCAGTCACTGAGTCAATCCACCTCATAAAGGGTCTTTCCCTTCTGCACCGTCCCTCTACCCTCCCAAGCATGATGTCCCTCTCCAAGGACCTCTCCCTCCTTACAACATGTCCAAAGTATGTCAGACGAAGCCTCAGAATCCTTGCCTCCAAGGAGCAGCCTAGTTTAACCTTCTCCAGGATGAATCTGTTTGTTTTCTTGGCAGTCCAGGGTACCTTCAATACTCTTCTCCAGCAGCACAGCTCAAAGGCATCAGTTATCTTTCTATGCTCCTTAAGTCATTGTCCAACTCTCTGATGCATAACACGTGATTGTAAAGACCATAGCCTGTATCAGGCGCACCTTAGTCTCCAGAGTGACACCACTGCTCTTCAGTACTTTGGAGAGAGCCCTAGCAGCAAACTCTCCCATCGCAATACGATTTTTTATTTCCTGGCTACTGGTGCCAAGAGTTATAACTGTGGAGCCAGCAGACTGAAGTTGTTAACAATCTCAATCTCTTCACCATCCATCCTGATGCTGCCAATTGGTCCAGTGGTGAGAATCTTTGTCTTCATGACATTGAGCTTCAATCCATACTGAACGCTGCAGTCCTTGACCCTTTGCAGCAAGCGCTTCAGGTCCTCCTCAGTTTCAGCAAGCAGGGTTGTGTCATCTGCATAACACAGATTGTTAATAGATCTTCCACCAATCCTGATGTCACACTTCTCCTCATAGAACCCTGCCTCTTGGATAATCTGTTCTGCATACAGGTTGAAAAGGTATGGAGATAGGATACATCCCTGGGTCCAAGAATAGGTTTCACATAAGCACAATCTAGTGTTCTGGGATTCCCATTCCTCTCAAAGCTATCCACAGGTTTTTTTAAACAACATTTTCCACAGTCAATAAAACCAGTCATTCTTCTGATACTCTCTGCTTTCAGCTATGATCTAATAAGTTTGGCTTTTTGCAGGGAGTAGGAGAAAAGTAGACTGTTTCAAGAAACAACTTTAGACCTTTTGCTATCAATCTCTTTAGCCCTAAGCAATCACTGATCTATTTACTGCTTGTCTCTGTTCCAGTTACTTTAGGGTTAGACTCCCATTCACAATCACCAATATATACCAAAGCAAAATTATTCTCAATAAAGATTTACAATAGCCAACTTTTTAGAAACAGATCACTAGGGTCTTTGAGTGAATCTGAATAACTAGCCTTTTGGTTAGCAGCTGTTTCTCCTCGCTCCTTGATTTTTATAATAAACCCTACAAGCCTTTTAAAATAAGAAGGATCAAAGTAATAGTAAAGCAGTAGCAATATAAAAAATTTTAAACCGATGCGTATATATTATGTTCCTACCAAGTACTGTGCTGCTAATCTCTTCATTGTTGTTGTTCCTATTAGGTGCCCTCAATCAATGATGATTCATAGCAAACCTATAAATAAGAGACTGGAACCCTGCTCTACCCTGCACCATCCTGATGATGTGACATGCTCAAGTTCATTGTTATACCGTGTTAATCCATCTCCTTGAGGGGTTTTCTTTTGCTGACTTGTTACCTTCCCCAGTATGTTTCTAATCACAGGTCTGGTCCTTCTTGACACTATGTCAGACGAATTCTCACCATACCATCCTTGCCTCTAAGAAGTATCCTAATTGTACCTCCTCTAAGACAGATTTGGTGGGAGTTTTTCGGCAGCCCATAGTATATTCAGCATTGTTCTCCAACACTGAATCTTCTGTCTTCCTTAATTTTTTTTTTTTTTTACTTTTTAATACGTCAATTTATTTAGTGGGATGAACACTGACATTACCATCATTTCATTGACCCCTGGAGACACAATGATTCATTTGAAAAACTGTCACTTCTTTGGAAGACAAGATTTTTTTCCTAGAGTTCCATGTAAATCACATTAGCTGATTCAAGTATTCCTTAATTTTTATTGTCCTACTTGCAGATGGATTCAAAGGCACTGAGCTGTGTTCTTCCATATTTTTGTCCAACTTTCAGTTGTATAGAAAGAAAATGAAAGTATCATAGCTTGGATCCAGCACACCTTTAGTCTTTAAACCAGTATCCTTGCTCTTTAGTACTTTGAAGACAGCAATGAGAGCAAATTTTCCCAATGCAATAACATCTTCTGATTTCTCAACTGCTGCTACTATTAGTGCTCAATGTGGATACAAGTAAAATAAAATCATTAACAACTTCAATCTTTTCTCCATTTATCAAGATGATGCTGATTGGTCACTGGTAGGTGTTTTTGTTTTCTTGATGTTGATATATAACTCAACTGAAGGTTGAAGTCCTTGATGATCTTCTTCAATAAGTGTTTCAAGTCATCTTCACTTTCTGTAAGCAAAACAGTTTGTTGTGACTTCCTCCAATACTGCTGTCACATTCTTCTTCATATAGTCTAGCTTCTCGAACTAATTGCAAAGCACACAGAATAAGTTCAGAGAAAGGATATAACCCTGATCACACCTTGCCTGATTTTAAACCAGGCAGTGTTTCTATGATGTTTGGACAACTGTTTCTTGATCTAATCAAGCTCCCTAGAAGCAATAGCAAAAATGTACCTGTGGAAGAATCCTAATTAGAAAAGTCTGACAAAGATAAAATACTGTTTTTTTAAAAAGTAAACAAATTTTTTAAAAAAACAATTTGAGTACTTCATACAAAACAATAATTAAAGGCATCTTTGTTGAGAAGATTAGGAACCATCAACCTAGAAAATAAATCCTGCTGTGAAAGCTAAAGTACTGCATTTTAACAATTATACTGCCCAAAGAGTTTAATCTACTTATTTTAGAAGTGAGGTTAAAAAAAAAAGAAAAGAAAAGAAATGCTTATTTCTCATAACAAAGTATTTCATAGGCTGTGGTAACACCATGGTTAAAGCACTCAGATGCTAGTCAAAAGTTCACTGGTTGAACTAATCTGAAGAAAAGAGATGTAGCCTTTTGCTCTTACAGATTTATTAACATGGACTTCACCTGATGGATTACAAAGGAATTAGATTGACTATATCTATGGAAAAAGTCACTACAGAAAATTAGTATCAGTAATCAAAACAAGGCCAGGTGTTGACTGTAAAAAATCAGAAACTGCTCATGTGTAAGTTCACGAAGCTAAAGAAAATGAAAAGAAGTCCATGAGAGCCAAAATACAACCTTGAGACTATTTTACTTGAATTTAAAAACCATCCCAAGAACAGGTGTAAGGCATTAAACATTAATGATCAAAGACCAGATGTGAGGTGTTGGATGGCATCGTCCATAGGAAGAGTAAACAAAGATAGAGAAAGATGAAAAGACCAAAAGTGATGTTAGAAGAGACTCTAAAAATTGCACTGAATAACAGTAAGAGGCTAAAACTAAGGGAAGAAATGCTGAATAGATCAACTGAAGATTTCAAAAAGCAGCTCAAGAAGAAAAAACAAAGTATTACAAAATATGCAAAGAGCTGGAGTTACAAAATGGGAAGAATTTGCTCTGAGTGTCTCAAGCTGAAAAAAACTGAAAAACAAATTCAGGCCTACAGCTCAAACACTGAAGGAGTCCATAGGCAAAATCATGAGTGATGCAGAAAAGCATTAAAAGAAGATGGGATGAATATATAGTCATTGTACAAAAAAAAACCAAAACAAAAAAAAAAAAAACCCACCATGGAATTATTTCAGAAAGGAGCATATGATCTAGAACCAATGGTACTGAAGGAAGAAGTTAAAGTTACATTGAAGGGACTGGCAAAATAAGGCACCAAGAAGTGATAGAATACCAACTGACATTTTTAACAAACCAATGCAGCCATAGATGTGCTTGCCAGCTTAAGTGAAGAAATTCAGAAAATAGCTACTATATGGCCAACTGACTGAAAAGATCCATACCTGTTTCCTATTTCCAAAAAAGATGATCCAACAAAATGTGGAAATTATCAAACAACATCATTAACATTACATGCAAGTAGAATCTTGTGTAGGTTATTTAAAAATGGTGAGAGAACACTTCTCTGTCATTGAAAAACTGACAGAAAAATGCCAGATATTCAAATTGGATTTAGAAGAAACCATGGTGCTGGGCCAAAACAAAGGCAAGGGGAGGGCTAAGAAATTAAAAGAATGAATGGCCCCACCCACCTGGCTGACCAAAACCACAAGGGACTACCCTTCCCTCACTCTCAAGACCCTGCTATAAAAACCCACTGAGAAAATCCTCACCATTAGGCCAATAGGCAAGAGATGGAGGAAAGACTGAAGTCATAAACAATTTCTTCTTATTTGGATCCACAATCAACATCTGTGGTACTAGTAGTCAAGAATTCGAAAGATGTGTTTCATTAGGAAAATTTGCTCTTAAAAACTAAGGTGTGCCTCAGCCAAGTCATGGTATTTTCAACTACTTCCTATGCATCTGAAAAATAAGGATTAGAGAAGCCTCGGAGTTATGGTACTGGAGAAGAGTATCCTATGAACTGTCAACAACAACAACAACAAAAAAAACAAAACAAGCCTGTCATAGAGGAAGTGGAACCTGGGTGCTCCTTGGAGGCAAAGATGGTGAAATTTTGCCTCATATGCTTTGGACATTTATTAGAAAGGGCCATTCCTTTGGAAAAAGACATTATTCTGGTAAAGGTAAAGGGTCAGTATAAGACCTTCAAGGAGATGGAATCAGCTTGAGCACTGTGATGGAGCAAATCTGATCTGTTGTGCACTGTCATAGCTGACCAGGTGGCATTTAACAACAACAAATTGACACTGCTTGAGATCATACACTGTTATACACATTTTGTCTACAAGCACTACTGTAAGATTTACACACTATGAGAAAAACATAAGTCTGGTGCCCAAATGATCTAGAGATAGCTAAGGAAAATCTCTTGAGGAAGATAAAGTCTAGATTAAATCTTAAAGGAAAAGAAAGGAAAAAGACTGAAGCACAAAAAGTAAGAAGATAGAAGTTGAAGGTCCCTTAGGAGGCACTCTTAGGAAGTCAGTTTAGGCAAAAATGTAAAGAAATTGCTGGAGAAAAGAGAAAATGCCAGGGATGATAAACAGAAAAAATTATAATGGCCTGAAATAAGTTGGAAGGAATACACAGAATTACTGTACCAAAAAGAATAGTCGACACTGAAAAAAATTTCAGTAAGTACCATATGACCAAGAGCCAATGGTGACGAAGGAAGCAGTTCAAGCTGCAATGAATGTATTGGCAAAAACACTAGCAAAAAAAAAAAATCCCAGGAACTGACAGGATATACCAACTGACATGTTTCAAATGACAGATGCAGCCCTGGACGGGCACTAGCCTATGCTAGGAAATTTAGAGGACCACTGCCTGACAGACTGACTGGTAGAGATCCATAATTGTTCCCATTCCAAATAAAGGGGATCCAATTAAATGCAGAAATTATGGAATATTATCATTAATATCATATGCAAGAAAAATACTGAAGATCATTCAAAAATGGCTAAACCAGTACACAAAGAACTTCCAGATAGTAAAGATAGATTTAGAAGAGGCCATGGTATCAAGGATATCAGTGCTGAGGCTAGATGGATCGTGTCTATATTTTATTGACTATGCAAAGGCATTTGACTGTATGGATCATAACAAATTATGGCTGGCATTGAAACGAAGGGAAAACCCAGAACACTTAATTGTGCTAATACAAAATCTCTATCTAGACCAAGAAGTGTATTCAAACCAAGCAAGGAAACATGGCATGGTTTAAAATCAGGGAAAGAGTGCATCAGGGTTGTATCCTTTCTCCACACCTATTCAATCTGTATGCTGAACAAATAATTGATGAAGCTGAATTCTCTAAAGAATGTGGCATCAAGATTGGAGGAAGACTCATCCACACCCTGTGTTCTACAGATGACTAACTTTGCTTGCTGAAAATGAGGAGGATTATGAAACGCTTGCTGCAGAAGATAAAAGACTACAGCTTTCAGTATGGATTATATCTCAACATCAAGAAAATCAAAGCCCTCACTACAGTACTAACAGTCAACATTATCATGGATGGAGAAAAGATTGAAAAAAAAATGTCAACAATTTCATCTTCCTTGAATCAACTATCAACACCCTTGGTACCAGTAGTCAAGAGATCAGGAGACATACTGCATCAGGCAAGTCTTCCATTAGGGATCTCTCCAAAGTGCTTAAGAGCAATGATATCAGTTTGAAGACTAATGTGTGCCTGATTCAGACCATGGTCTTTCTCAACCACCTGCTACTCATCAGAGAACTAGACAATGAATAAGGATGACTGAAGATTGATCTGAATTGTGATGCTGGAGAAGAGCACTGAACATCCCATGTACTGCCAAAAGAACAAACAGATATATATATCCTGAAAGGCAAACAGTAAAAACCAAAATTAATCAAGACCACTGTCATTGAATTGTTTTCAATTCTCAGCAATCCTTTAAGTCAAAGAAAGGCCTGTAGAGTTTCCAAGGCTGTAAATTTTTAAAGAAGCAGACTATCTCACAGTCTTCCTTTGGAGCATTAGTGGATTCTAACCACTGATGTTTCCGATAACACCATACCCTTAACAGTACAATCAGAGCTCCTGATGATCAACAAAGAGAGCTCTGGTGGTCTAATGGCAAGGAGCTGCACTGCCAAAACCAGCATGGTTCAAACCGACCAGCTGCTCCACAGAAGAAAGATGGGCAATCTCCTCCAAATTGATTTAATCTCTGAAAACCCAGTGGAGGGGCAGTTCCAACTCAATAACACATAACAATAATCAATTATAAGGAGTTGAATATACATGTCTTGGCTGAAAAGACAGATCTATATTTCAAGAATACTTGTCATTATCACTTGAATTACCCAAGATTCATCATATTAAACTAATTCTCTTTCTCTTCTATCTGTAATCTCCATGCACAGGTAACAGGGAGCAGCTATGCACATGAAGGATGTATCACATGATATTTCCTGATATATTCCAGATAAAGAGGTTATCCAGTTCATAACATAAGGAGACCTGATGGTGGTTGGTAAAAGGTGCTTGAACCTGCCAGCTGTTATGAAGAGACAGATGGGCATCTCCTCCCATAAAGATTTGTTGTTACTGTTATGTGCCATCGAGTCGCTTGCAACTCATAGCAGCCCTACATACAATAGCCCTAAACCCCCTGCTCTATCCTATGTTAACCTGTCTCTGATACATTCACTCCCACCACCCCAATCACAGAATCGATCCATCTCATCGAGGGTCTGTCTTCCTCTCCTGCGCCGTCCCTCCACTCTCCCAAACATGATGTCCCTCTCCAAGGACCAGTCCCTCCTTGCAACATGCCCAAAGTATGTCAGACGAAGCTTCACAATCCTTGACCCCAAGGAGCATTCTGGCTTCACCCTCTCCAGGACGAACTTGTTTGTTCTCCTAGCAGTCCATGGTATAATCAATACTCTTCTCCAGCACCGAAGCTCAAAGGCATCAATTAGCACCAAAGCTCAAAGGCATCAATTCTTCTATCATCCCTAGTCACTGTCCAACTCTCCAATGTATAGCACGTTAATTGTGAAGGCTATAGCCCAGATCAGGTGCACCTTAGTCTCCAGCCTGACATCATTGCTCTTCAGTACTCTTAAGAGGTCCCTGACAGCTGACTTTCCCAATGCAATTTGTCTTTTGATTTCCTGGCTGCTGTTACCAAGAGTGTTGATTGTGTTAACTATCCCAATCTCTTCACCCTCCATACTGATGCTGCCAATTGGTCCAGTGGTGAGAATATTTTCTTGATGATGTTGAGCTTCAATCCATATTGAAGGCTGCAGTCCTTGATCTTCTGCAGCAAGTGCTTCAGGTCCTCCTCAGTTTCAGCAACAGGGTTGTGTCATCTGCTTAACTCAGGTTGTTAATGACTCTTCCACCAATCCTGATGCCACATTCCTCGTCGTACAGCCCAGCATCTCAAATGATCTGTTCTGCATATAGATTGAAAAGGTATGGAGACAGAATGCATCCCTGGAGGACCCCTTTCTTGATTTTGAACCATGTAGTGTCTCCTTGCTCTGTTCTGATGACTGCCTCTTGGTCCAAATATAGGTTTCACATAAAGATTTACAACCTCAAAAACATAATGCAAGGGTCACTGTGAATCTGAATCGACTCAATGAAGTTAGGTGGGTGATACAGTTAAACACTTAGCTGCTAACTTCAAGCTTGACAACTTAAATCCATCCAGTAGCCCAGCAGGAGACATACCTGGTAATCTCCTTTCATAATCTGGTCAAGAAAACTCTAGGCAGTTGTATTTGGTCCTGTAATTTGTTGTGTGAATTGACTCAACAACAATGGAGGTAAATCATAAAACAATCTTTGCAACTATTCTCTTTTACAGGTGATTAAATAACCTCTCCAAAATCAAAGCTATTTAAAGATAGTAAAAAGTAAACAAGCAAAGCCTAGGAGAGATTAGAGAATCAGAAACAAGTAATGTCAAAATCAAGTTGAGAGAACACACAAAAAAAGAGTACTTTGTGGTCTAGTTCATGAAAAATGTAAAAGAATGGGTGGAGTATGGGGTATTTCATAATTTGGTGACATTATTTACTTAACTACTTGTATAGACTCAGGAAGGACAAAAAGAATCTTGGAAGACGATTGCAAAAATAATTAAGGAAGTGACAACAATGATCATAAGACACAGTCTCACTAGACCCAGCAGTGAGGGACCAGACACCAAGGCCTCCTGAGGAGTAGTATTTACAGCACCAGGCTTCATAATTGGTATACTCTGTGGTCCGTTTAACAGTTAGATCTTAAAAATTGTGTAATATTCCGAAATTCTAAGAGACTTCAAAGTTGCAATGCCAGCAGTGATAGTGGAAATGCCCCTTACACCAGAGATGACATAAAGCTATGACTAGATAATCTTTTGAAAGTGTAATGACACACTAAGCAAGAATTTAAGAATCTTATCTGTGCACTGCAACTTTGTAATGTTTCTAACCTACCTAGGAAAGGAAAATAAAATGGTTTGAGAAACAAGTGAATCATATTTAGATTCAAAGTATCAATTTTAACCTGCCTGTAACATGAAAGCTTTCAAAAGAACCTGTAAAGCTGTATGCATTGAGCACTCCTTCCCCATGAAGAACTGTACTACAGCATACCCAGATTCAGTGGAGCAAAGAAAACTGCACAAGGAATTTACAACCAAAACCAACATTTGTCCCCTCCCTTCAAACCTTTAGCCTTGAACTCCACAACTTTTTACTTATTAAAGAACTAGTCATCAAGTCAGTTTGCTAAACAGTAAATCAGACAAATCCTCATTTACATCTCTAAGGATGGTATAAACATTAAACATAAACATTAAAAAAAAGCTGAGGGTGGGGTGGGGAGTTGATTTTGAGACAAACCAGACTGGCTTTTGTTTAAATTTTTACCATTTCTTGCCCAAAGAAGTTATTCCCAATGATTACTTTGCTCTAGTTAATAGTTCCCATTCAAAAGTATCTTGGTTTGTCCTGGAACTCATTCATTCTTTCATTGTGCCAGATGGTGAGTAAGACCCCAAGGAATGAGAAATAAGACAAGCCCAGCTACCATTCATTTCACCAAGTAGTAAAAGGCCAGAGAGCTCTGGTAGCCTAGTGACAAGAAGCTGCGTTGCAATCCCGTAAAAGGACAATTTAAAAATCTGTGATTAACTGACTCATAATCAATGGGAGAATATAAACCGCTAGCAGTACTTGACGGAGATGAGTGATTTCCAGAGAGGATGTAATATTTAGGCTGATGCACTGAATAATGTATAGGAACTAGGGGAACAATGGGAGGAGGAAAGGGGCCCCAAATCAAACGAGCTGGAGATGGAAGGATGAATACTTTTCAGCATTTTTGTTTTAATCCTAAAATCTTTACTAGGTCCTAACCACGTGATAACCCTGAGAGACAAGAGTTTTTGAATGCTTGCTTTTAAAGCCTTCAGCGTTTCTTCCAGGTCTTTTTTCCCCCCCCTTTTTTCTATTCTTAGATCTTAATAAAACAAAATCTCCCTAAGCGAAATCCCCAATGTCTATGCATTGAGACTGCCAACTAAGCAAAAAAGAATGCGACAGGTTGAAGTTTACGTCAATGGAAAGGTTAACAGCTGGGAGGAGGGGCGGGGTGATGGGAAGGGAAGTGGCTTCATCAGAATGGTCACTTAAGTCACTTACATATTAATCTATATGTATATAGGAAGACTGAAATTTACAGTTCTTTCACGTCTACAAATCATCGACGTATCACTTAAGTTGTACAGCTGTTATTTAACGTTTAAAGATGACAAAAACTTCCTAACTATCATCCAGTATGAAAAAATAAAATCGGAGTCTGGTTAAAGGATAAGGTGCCCTTACAGATGTCGCTGTCTTGTAACGCCATCCTCCCCTTCATTCACTTTTCCCCCTGAAATCAGTAAAAGGCTGGCTTTCTGGGTGCATTTTTGTTTGGTTTTGCTTCGCTTTTAAAGAATATAAAGTCTTTTAATTCATAACTTTCTCCACGGCCCGCTTGAGTGGTACCAACAGGATCCCCGGGACACCAAGCAAGCGACCCAGGTTTTAAAGGCAGACAGTAACCCGAGCGCCTGGCGGTAACTTTCCCGCCCTCCCCCTCCCCCGGCCCCTCCTCCCCCGGGCTCCCCAGGGCCTCCCCCTTCCCCGCGCCCGGCTGCATCCTCGCCGGCTCAGCCCCGACAGAGGGTCTCCGGGAGGCAAGGCCGAGCCCGCGAGCCACAGCTGCCGCTGCCACCGCCGCCACCTCGCTGCTCCCCCCGGCCCAGCCTCCGACTAAGAGGTTGGTGGACCTAGGAGGGAAGAGAGAAGGTGAAACCGGAGCATGAGGATTACCTCGAGCCGGACCCCTGCTGTACAGACCGAGACAAGGAAGGCGGAAGCGAGAATTCCGCCCCGCGAGGCCAGGGAGACCAGTCCCAAAGCAGAGCTGCACCTTCCCCGGGGTACAAACGCAGCCAGCCCCGCGGCGGAGGAAGATAAAGCCCCTCCGCCCCCTACTTCCCAGCCCCCTCCGCGGCGTCACGCGCACGCCGAGCGCCGGCTCGTGATTTCATTGGTAGTCCCGGCGGCCGCTGGGCTCCGCCCACTGCCAGCGGGCGCCCCGCCCCTTTCGAGGCTCGTGGTGTCTGGCGCTGGAGCCTGCTGCTAGCTACCCCTGTGGCTTAGCGAAGGGAGCTTCCTGCTAACGGATCTTGACCGTGGTCACAGGCGCTTGCATTGCTCTTAACACACTAGCGGTAGAACTCGAGAGACAACCTGGACGGAAAAAACTCCTGCATATCTGAAACAACATCCAGCATCATGTGTGGTAGAAGAGAACTGGAGAATCTCCTGTAGACTCACAGAAGCCTTTGCAGGAACACTGGAGTGTCAATTTATCCTTTAGGAACAAAAGAGAAGCACCGGGCAGAAGCGTTGTCTTGAGATGTTTTATGCTTGGTAAGCCATGCAAAGTAGATGTGGCACTGCAGTGAAGTACATGGTTTAAAGGACCAATTAACTATAAACGGTCCTAGCCTGCCCTTTGAGACTTCCTCATCAAAGAAAAACTACTAATCCCTGGAGGTTAGAACATAGATTAGAAACAGTAGATAATCTTAGATTTCGTGAAAGCAGCGCCAAAGATGAATTTATGCTAAAAGACAGTGGCAGGAGAGCATTGAGAGGTGCAAACAATTAAGAGCCAAATTCACACCCCAGAAACCAGTAAGAGCTAATCTGACCTGCCTACACACTCTACCCCTGCTCTAAAAAGCTTGAGATGGCCACTCCTGACCAGGTAAGGCTACTCTGAAAAAAAAAAAGAATGGATTTTACCTGAATTGACCTTTCAACACTGGATTTAAACGGGTTTCCTGGCCACCTAGCTCACTGTCATCCCTAAGTACTGTCCCGAAGCATTATCCATTCCCTAAGAAAGAACAAGCCTCAACATTCAGGAAAGTTCAGTACTAGCTATCACTGGCAAGCCTGCCCAATATTTTTAATAAAAGTTTACAGAAAAGTTAGATTTTCATCCATTCATTATTGCACATTTTTATCTCTTCTCCCTTCTTCCCTCTTCCCCAGTTCCTAGTTGTTGTTTTTTGTTTTGTTTTGTTAAAAACATAGTCTATGTGTTTCCTACTGCCAAAGGGGCCCTTTAGAGTAGTGAGAGAAGATCTTCACCCTGAAACCCACAGC
>NW_006399811.1:8514004-8515191 GCF_000299155.1 Elephantulus edwardii | reverse complement strand
GGACATGTTGTAAGGAGAGACAGGTCCTTGGAGAAGGACATCATGCTTGGTAGGGTGGAGGGACAGCGCAGAAGGGGAAAGCCCCTATGAGGTGGATTGATTCAGTGACTCGGGTAATCAGGATGGGTGTGTCGGAGACAGTGCGATTGGCACAGGACAGAGCAGAGTATTTAGGGCTGTTGTACATAGGGTCGCTATGAGTCACAAGCAACTCAATGGCACATAACAGCAACAACATGCTCCTTCAGTGGCCAACGTTCACATACACAGTGAGCAACTGAAGATAAGAGGACTTGGATCAAGTGCATTTGAGTCTCTAAACTGACATCCTTGCCCTTTAGCACTTTGGAGAGGTCCTTTGTATCAGATTTTCCTCAGTGCAATACATCTTTTTTTAAAACAATTATTCAGGTTTGGCTTTGTTTTATAATGAGTTCTACTGATATTGCATGATCCGTAATAATATAGGCAGGGCATCTACTACTTGTGGGGTGTGCTTTGCCTCAGCCAGACATTTCAACTTGCAGCTCTTTGTTCCTGTGCACCTCCACAGCTGCCTCTCCTTTTTCTGTAGATGTTCAACAGTAGCAGCTAGGTTAGCCTCACAGTTTTCCTTAGTTTGTCCTATTTTCAGAATTAGTTTTTCCTCCACTATTTTGCTGAAGTTCACCTCCAAAGCCTTCTGAAGGACTTCTCTTGCTCATGTTCCCTCTTCTCTGCCAATTGTTTTAGCAGCGAGGCGTTCTGAGACTTTCTTCTTTCCTCTACAGCCTCCAATTTTTTCTGGATTTCCTCCAGGGACATGTTTTTTTTTTTCTTTGGAGAAGCTAAAGTTTCAGGATTTATGACATAGGAGATAGAGGCTTTAAAATGAACTCAAATGTCTGACCAGATACATGTTTGATTTGCTTCACTTCCAAACCATCAAAAGTATAGATGTTGATGTTGCGAGGTTCCAGGTAAAAAACAGGAACAGATCAGTGGCAGCATGACAAGCTCCTTAATTTATCCATGTAAGCCATTGCTAGCAGTTTTAGCTATTGTTGGCATGTGTAGATGCAGAATGACAGAGTAGGCCAGGGTCTGGCCTTCTGTAGAGCAATTTCTTTTTCTTTCTTTCTTTCTTTCTTTCTTTCTTTCTTTCTTTCTTTCTTTCTTTCTTTCTTTCTTTCTTTCTTTCTTTCTTT
>NW_006399811.1:8507429-8513904 GCF_000299155.1 Elephantulus edwardii | reverse complement strand
GGGAGGAGGGTAGAGAGAATAGTGCAACAATGAATGAATGGAAACCCAAAATCTCTGTAAATGTTTATGAAAATTAATAAAATATAGAAAAAAAACATTCATTGTTGCACAATTACCTCCTTCTCTCCCCTCCCCCCAGTCCTCTTCACAGTGTATCTCTTTATTCTGGGCTATTGTCCTATATATCATGCCTAATCATATATTCTTTTAAAAACAGTTCTATTTTGCATCTTCCTCAACCAGATGGAAGGGCAATGTATTCCCCATGGGAATCTATGCCCTTTTATCCAGGTAAAGCACTGTAGAACACAGAAATTCTTATTGCACAGCAATAAGACTCAGGCCTTAATGCTATTTCATTTGTTTGCTAAAAAAATAGTTTGGGTCTCTGTCCATTTCTTTACTTCCAGAGACTGACCCTTCTTTCTCTGAGATGTATTTATCCTAATAAACTATCTTAGCTTTCATCTTTAAAAAAAAATCAAAATTTATTTTTTTATGTCATCCATGACTCGACAGCACTTAACAACACAGAGAAAGACCAGTTGGCCTAGTGGACCAAAAGTGATGCTACCAAGCTGAAGGTGGGTGATTCTAATCCACGGCACTAAGGCCTGTTTTTCATTGCTTTTGTTAAAACAGTCATCTAGGTAGTATAGGCCAGGCATGTTCACTTGCCGTACAGAGGTAACTTGTGATCACTGTGAAGCTAAACACTGTGACACTGATGTATCAAATGCGATAATGGTTACCCATGGTGGACAGTGTTTGATGGCGCTCGCTGGTTGAAACAAGCTTGGAAGCAGGAGGACTTTCAATCATAGGGTCACTATGAGTTGCCTACAGCTCGACGGCACTTAACAACAAACAACATATGCTAGAAATACATCAATAAATAAAGTAGGTAGAGTGTTTCCCTCAGAAGCTCATGCTTCTAAGTAGATGTGATAGATGATATAAAATCATTTAAATAGTAGTGATCATGCTAAGAAACAAAACAGAGTGACCAAGGAAGGTCTTTCTAAGGAAGCCTGCTGAGCCAATTGTGGCATGCATGAGAAGGAAGAGCATTCTAGAGGAAAGACAACAGGAGAACCCTGAGGCTGAACAAGTTTGGCTTGTTTGAGCAATAGAAAGCCTCAAGGCTTAAGCAAGGGAGTAGATGGTATGAGAGTGATGAGATTGGAGAATCAAGCAGGAGACAGATCATGTTGTTTGGATTTTGGTTGCTGTTAACTGGAAAAGAGAGTTAAGAAAGTTTTAAAAAATCATATTAGTAAACCCATTTCTTAGAAATCACTTGGAGGGAAGCAGGAATGGGACCAAGGAGAAGCCAGAAAACAACAGACATGGGACAAGTCCATGGAAGGGATAATGGTAACCAGGCCTAAGGTTCTTGCTTTAGAATTAGAAGAAGGATTTCAAAATACCTTCTGAAGTGCTGCTGTAAAGACAGTAAACAAAGTGACTCCTGCGTGGCAATGCTATTTAGAGCAAGGAGGAACACAATTTTGATATGACTGGAATATAATATGACTGAAGAGAACTTAAAAGACTGCACCTGGACTTCAAGCTTCTCTCACCACCAACTGACATCATATTGGTTAGTCATTGAAATGAATTTAAAAAATACACCCCAACAAAACCTCAAACCCTCATTGTCAGAACCAGTTCATAGCTGACCCACCAGAGACTATAAATCATGTGGAAGAAGATTGCCCATCTTTCTCCCTTAGAGCTGCTGGTGGATTAGAACTGTGAAAGCACAACTCCAGCTCCTTAGCACTAGGCCACCAGAGTTCCCTTATATATTCTATGTGCAGCATAACACTACCACAGGACTTCATTATGTAGTCTTCCTATGTACAACACAACTTCACCACAAGATTTCCTAATATATTCTTTCTATGTACAGCACAATAAAATTCTCCAGTCCTAAGGATTTACACAAAAGACATTCCAGTTTCTGCTGTAGACATAAAAATAGTTCAAAGGATATACACACATGAGGAAACCCTGCCCAGAGTTCCTGAGTCACTGTCAGTGAATGGAAACTGCTACCTGACTAACAGGCTTGCAAATGTAACCAAAAATGTGCAAACAGGAGAGGATAAAATTGAAAATTAAAATCAAATCCTTGCATGTATCCAAAACTTTCTCCAATAGGATGAAAAGCAAGCCCACAGACTGAGAAAAAAATTGACAATGACATTTCAAACCAGGGTCTCATAAGAAAAGTTTACAGAATACTATAGGCTGTCCACAAGAAAAAGACTGAAAACCTAGTCCAAAAATTATATGAAAAGATATGACCTTTTCACAAAGGACATTCAAATGACTAACAAATATATGAAAAAATGTTCAAAATCACTAGCAATCAGACAGAGGCAAATCAAAACAACAATGAGATACCATTTCATCCCATCTGCAATAGCAAACACAGCAAATGTTGGAGAGGATTTGGAGAAATTGGAACTCATGTACTGCTGATGGGGTTGTAAAATGGTACAACAACTATGAAAGGCAGTTTGGCATTTCTAAAAAAAAGCTGACTATAGAAATAATATATAACGCAGCTATGCTACTGCTAGGAATATATCCTAAGGAAATCAGAACTGAGACGCAAATGAATGTATGTACACCTATATTCATAGCAGTGTTATTATTCACAATAGAAAATAGAAACATCACAATAGCAAGAAAGTAGAAACTGTGGACACACACAATGGAATACTATGCAGCACTAAGGAAAAATTTTTTTGTAAAATACTGTAGACCCAGGAGACATATGTAGACATAGACATAGGAGAGTCTAGAAAGTATACTGAGTGAGATAACTCAGTCATATAAGGATAAATACTGCACAAGACCACTTATGTGAAAACAGGAGGATAACTGAGCAAGATATGTATAAATGCTCAAAAGGGGAAGATACTGGGAGGGAAAGAAGACAGAAAAAGAAGAAAGGGGAGAAATCACTAGAATAGTAGGAGTTAGTGTGTGGGTGGGGTGAAGGAATAGGAAAGATTTCCTGAGGACTTGAAGGTAAGGAAAGATGTTAGGCATAGATCAATAGTAAGTAAATACACACACACACACACACACACACACACACACACACACACACATAAATGATTGTAAGCAAACCAATAAAAAAAAATCCAAAGTTTTAAAGTTAAAAAAAAAAAAACCACCACAAAACCCAAGAAGATTAAATAAATACACTGAGAAACTGTGCAAAAAGAATTGGTGGACATAGAACCATTTCAGGAAGCAGTGTGTGATAAAGAACCAATGGTGATGAACTTTCAAGCTGCATTGAAAGCATTTGCAAAAAAGAAGGTCCCAGGAATTGATGGAGTATCAATTAGCATATTTCAACAAGCAGATGCAGCCCTAGATGAGCTCACCAAGCTATGCCAGGAAATTTGGAGAACAGCTACCTGGTCAACTGCCTGGAAGAGATCTACATTTGTTCTCACTGCCAAACAAGATGATCCAACAGAATATGGAAATTGCCAAACAGTATCATTAATATTACCTGCAAGTAAACTCTTATTGGAGATTGTTCAAAAACAGAACAGTACACTGTCAGAGAATTAACAGAAATTTAGACTAGATTTAGAAGATGATGTGTCACTGAATATTCTATGAACTGCCAAAAGAAAAAACATATAACTTGGAAAAGAAGCAGCCAGGTGTTCCTTGGAAGCAAAGATAATGAAATTTTGTCTCATATACTTCAGGCACGTTTTAGAGATGTCATTGCTGATGCGAGATGGATCCCAGATGAAAGTAAAGAATGCTAGAAGAATGTCTACTTGTGATTCATTGACTATGCCAAGGCATCTGACTGTGTGGACCATAACAAATTATGACTTGATAGTGAGAAGAATGGGAATCCCAGAATTAATTGTGCTCATGAGACCAATCATCTAGACCAAGAAGCTGCGACATGAACAGAGCAAGGAACATTGTATAATTTTAAATCAGGTAACTCTTAGTACCAGCAGCCAGGAAATTAAAATACGAATTTCAATCAGAAAGCCTATTGTCAGAGACCTCTCCAAGGTACTGAGGAGCAACGGTGTCAGTCTGGAGACTAAGGTGCACCTGATACAGGTTATGGTCTTTGCCATTACTTGCTATGCATCAGAGAGCTGGACAATGCCTAGGGATGATAGAAGGAGAGTTGATGCCTTTGAGCTGTGGTGCTGGAGAAGAGTATTGGACATACCATGGACTGCTAGGAGAACAAACAAATTCATCCTGGAGAGGGTGAAGCCAGGCTGCTTCTTGGAGACAAGGATTATGAAGCCTCATCTGACATACTTTGGACATGTTGCAAGGAGGGAGCAGTCCTTGGAGAGGGCCATCATGCTTGGGAGGGTGGAGGGACAGAGCAGGAGAGGAAGATCCTCAATGAGATGGATTGACTCTCACTGGGGTAATGGGAATAGGCATGTCGAAGACCGTGAGATTGGCAAGGGATAGAGCAGGGCTTAGGACTGTTGTACATAGGGTCACTATGAGTCGCAAACTACAACAACAACAGCAAGGTGTGTGTTCTATCCTTTCTCTGTACCTGTTCCATCTGTACACTGAGCAAATCATTAGAAAATCTGGACTTTGAAGAAGGATGTGGCATCATTATCTATCAGAGCAAGACTTGTCAACAGTGTTTGTTATGCAGATGATACAACCTTGCTTGCGGAAAGTAAGGAAGATTTTGAAATGCTTGCTACAGAGGAACCAAGACTACATCCTTAAATACAGGTTACATCTTAACATCAAGAAAACAAAAGTCTACACCACTGGGCAAATAGGCAGCATCATGATGGATGACAAGAGATAGAAATTTACTTCATCTTGCTTAGGTCCACCATCAACACCCTTGGCACCAGCAGCCAGGACATCAAAAGATGTGCTGTATTGGGAAGGGTTGCTGTCAGGGACCTCTCCAAAACAATGAAGAGCAAAGGTGTCAGTTTGAAGAGTAAGGTGCACCTAATTAAACCCATGGTCTTTTCAATCATTTGCTATGCATCTGAGTGTTAGACAGTGAGTCAGGATGATAAAAGAATAATTGATGCCTTTGGGTTTTGGTGCTGGAGAAGGGTACTGAATATTCTATGGACTGCCAATAGAATAAACATGGGTCTTAGAAAAGGTGCAGCCAGTGCGTTCCTTGGAGCAAGGAAAGGTGGATAGTCAGTGGAGGAAATGAAGACTCTCAATATGATGAATTGACACAGTGATTGTGCCAATGGGCACAAACATTGTTGTGTGTCAGAGCTGTATCTGAGATGATGTGGATAACAAAGGATAGGGCAGGGTTCAGATATCACTTAACAGAAACAACACCTGACTATCCAGGTAAAAGTGGAAGAGTTGCCACATAGCTCTCAAATGACCCAGTTCTTTCCTGACAATTTTTTTGTTGAGTAAATTTTTCTTATGACTTCATGCATATATTTATTCATTCTCAGCCTTCATTTTCTCCAATATTGAAAATTCCTAGTGTTTTTAGACGATCATATTACAGATTCTTGGCCTGTATGACCTGTAAATACATCTTGGCTCTTTCCATGCCTCTAAGCAATTATGTTTTTCTTAGAGATCAGGTGGTTGATATGCTTGTTGAGTGCTTTTTTTGTTTCATTTTGTACTTTTCCAATACTGTTTACCTTGGAAGCCACAAGGAAGTATCAAAAGAGTTGATGGTGACTGTAAAGCACCTTTCTACCAAATCAAAACCCATTGCCATCAAGTCAATTCTGTCTTACAGTAACCTATTGGAAGAATAGAAATGTCCACAGAATTTTGAAGACTACAGTCCAATCTTTAGATGCACACGGCCACACCTTTCTAAGTCTGGTATTTCAAACTTTTCAGTTAACCACCAAATGCTTAGCCACTGTGCTTTGTCAGGCACTTTTCTAGGGTCATAAATTGCATCCTAGAATAGAACTGTAATGAAGATGAAGTTTTGCCAAAGTCTAGCTCAATTTATACCTTTCTGTACTGTATTTTTTTCTTTTTACCCTTTGACCTAGCCTCTAGAGATTTTTCTTTTCTTTCTTTTCTCCCATAAGTTTGAGATTTCTCTGCAAAGAATAAACTTGTTTATGTATAAACAAGCATACTACCCATAAGGGAGAAATGATGAAAGTTATACAAGTGTTCAGGTCTTTCATTCATAGGGTCACTATGAGTTGCCTGTGACTCACAACAACATAGAGAAAGCTCAGTTGGCCTATGGGACAGAAAGTGATGCTACCAAGCCAAAGATGGCTGACTTTAATCTGCAGCCCTCAGGCCTGGTTTTAATTGTTTTGGTCAAACATTCTCCTAGGTCATACAGCACTGGTCTGTCCACTTGCCGTACAGCAGTAACTTGTGGTTGCTGTGATGCTGAACACTGTGACACTGATGTGTCAAATGTGATAATGGTTACCCATGGTGGACAGTGTTT
>NW_006399811.1:8498212-8503524 GCF_000299155.1 Elephantulus edwardii | reverse complement strand
TTTCTTTCTTTCTTTCTTTTCTTTCTTTCTTTTCTTTCTTTCTTTCTTTCTTTCTTTCTTTCTTTCTTTCTTTCTTTCTTTCTTTCTTTCTTTCTTTCTTCCTTTCTCTCTCTCTCTCTCTCTCTTTCTTTCTTACATCTTGATGAAGAAGATCAATCAGAACTGGTTTCGACAAAGACTGTGGCAATATAACAATAGAAACTGACCCTCAAGGAATGCGGCTATATGACAATAAAAACAGACTCTCAAGGAATGTGGTAAAACAACAGACTCAAGGAAAAGACAAACAAAAAGGTAGTAAAATAACCATATGTCTATTAGAAGAAATGTACCATTGGCTGTGTAAACCCCACTCCCTGTTAACAAAGGATATATAAACCTTTTTGTAAGATAAAAATGGGGTCAGTCTGTCCTGACCCATTCTGAGTCTGTTATGAACGTCTAATAAACCTGTTTCTTTCTCTTTCTCTCACTTGGTATTGGTGTCTTTCTTATATATCTGAGTCAGAACTTTCTAGTTCTTACTCGAAGAGGCCCCTGGACCTCTTTTGGAAATCATCCCCTTGACAATACTACCCTGGAGGTTAACTGTGGATCCAAGTTTAAGGAAATACTTGACAACTTCAGTCTTTTCTCTGTCTGTCATGATTTTTTCATATCTTGTTATTGTAGTCTTTGGTCTACAATAAGTGCTTCACATTTCCTTCACTTTCTGCAAGCAAGATTGTATCATCTGCATAATGCAGAATGTTGATGAGTCTTCCTCCAGATATCACTTTCTACTTCATATAATCCAGTTTTCTATCATTTGCTCATCATACAGATAGAGTAAGTATAGAGAAAGGATAAAAATCTCAGCATACTTTCCCTCATTTTAAACCATTCAATACCTCCTTGTTCTGTTTGACTGCTTCTTGGTCTATACGCAAGTTTCTCATGAGCATTATTGAGTGTTCTGGGATTCCTGTTTTTCTCTATGTTAGCCATAATTTTGTTATGATCCACACAGTCATATGCTTTTGAATAGTCAGTAAAACACAACCATCATCTTTCTGGTATTCTCTGCTTTCAGTCAAGACCCATATGATATCAGCAATGATATCCTTTGTTCACCTTGAATTTATGAAAAGTTACCTATCAATGTACTATTTCAACCATTTTAAAAAAAGTAACCTTCAGAAAGATTTACTTGTGTGATATTGATACTTCTGTTTGATGATTCTCACATTCTTTGAATCATCGGTTTTTGAATGGGCACAAATATAGTTCTTTTCCAATTGGTTGACCAGGTAACTGTCTTCCAAATTTCCTGGTATAGACAACTAAAGCATTTTGAGAGCTGCATGTTTACTGAAATCAGTTTAATGAAACTGATACCTCAGTTGGTATTCTGTCTGTTCCTTGAGCCTTATTGTTAGCCAATGAGTTTGGTGTGCCTTGAACATCTTCCTTCAGTAATAGCATTATTTCTATAAGGCAGTGCTACCTGACCAACCAACTAGAAAAGAGCCACATTCCAAAAACGATGCTCCAACAGAATTTGGAAATTACTGAATAGGATCATTGATTGTCCAGATGGGCAAGTGAAGGAAAGTTTTTGGGGTCGTTCTTCTTTGGGGTGGCGTTTGATGTGTATTATTGCTCTTTCCCCCCCAAAGAGCGGGCATCCCTGACCCTTGCCTAGGATTTAAGTCCACTTGAAGGTCTTGGCTTTAAAATCCTGCAGGGGTTGGGAGGGGCCTGCTGGCAGAGGTAGGCCTGGAAGACTCCACTCTGGGAGTGTGACTTTTTGCTGCATGAGAGTGCTGGTCCGGATGTGCAAATGAAGGGAAGTTTTTGGAGTTGTGCTTCTTTGGGGTCATGTTTGATGTGTATTATTGTTCTTTCCCGGCCAAGAGCAGTGTCCCTGAGCCTTACCTAAGGGTTTAAGTCTGCTCAAAGGCCTTAACACCCCGCGGAGGGGAGGGGAGGAGGTGGGAGGGGCCTACAGCTCTCAGGCCAAATGTATTCATTTTCAAAAGAATATTCCCTGAATGACATAGCAATCTTTTGTCTATTTGCAGAACTGAAAACCTTGGTGTTGCTGTGAGGCTGCACACTGTTCCATAGTCTTGTCAAATACCATAACGTTTACCCATTATATACAGTGTTTGGATGAGCTTCCATAATAATTTATGCTGGGAAGCAGGAGTGGCATCCACTTCTTAAAACTAAATGCCTTTGGAAACTCTACAAACTGTCTAAACTTATCAAGTGTACAGAAATGACGGCAGATATAGAACAGAGTTCTGTACAGAAATTATGTTAGTCTAAAAACCGAGTTTAGATCTTTTGTGCAAAACTTACTTTCAGCTGTATTTTACTTGAAGACACTTAACCACTGTTAAGTGAAACTAGTAATGTTATATCTGGAGGAACACTCTTCCACTTTGTACATCAGTCTTTGTCAATGTGCAGTATGAAGTAACCTGGGTTGCTGTGATGCTGAACCTTGTGCCATTGGAATATCAAAGACCAGAATAGCTTCCCAATGTGAACAGTGTTTGGTGGAGCTCCCAAATGTAAAACAGGTTTGGAAGCAGGAGTGGCATCCACTTCCTAAACCACCTACCTCTGGAAACTCTATAAACTTGGTGAAATGACGACACTTGTGGAAAGGCATTAGGTCTTTTGTTCATAGAGTCTCTATGAGTTGTGCTCAACTCAATAGCACTCAACAACAACAACAACAACATCATTAACATCAGGGAGCAAGTAGCCTAGTAGCAAGAAGCTGCACTGCAATCCTGAAGGCACACAGTTTGAATCCACAAGCAGCTCTGTGGGAGAAGGATGGACAATCTCCACCTACTGCCTCTGAAAACTTGCCAGAGGGTCAGCTATGGGCTGGTTCTTACTTGATGGTAAACAACATCATTAATATCACATGTCAGTAATATCTTGCCAAATACTGTTTTTAAAGGAGCGCAAACAGTGCATTAGTAAAGAACTGTCCAAAATTCAACCTGAACCTGCAGAAAGCTGATCCACCTCTCACACCACACACACAAATCAACTCAAGGTGGATCAGAGACCTGAGAGCAAGGCCCAAACCATAAAGCTCATAAGAGACAAATTGAGATCAAACTTAGACAGCCTAGTCTATCTATGGTGTAAAGAGACTGACAAATACAGCCAAAAATGCACAAGCTCAAAAGGATAAAATTGATGAATGGAACCTTCTAAAGATTAAATCCCTGTGTGCATCAAAAACATTTACCAAGAGAGTGAAATGAAAACCTACTGACTGGGAAAAAACATTTGGCAATACCATCTCAGACAACGGTCTCATATCAAAAGTTTAAGGAATCCTACAGGGCCTCCACAAGAAAAAGACTGATGACCCAATTATAAAACTGGTAAAATACATGGAAAGACTTTCACAGAGGAAGATACTCAGATGGCCAATAAGCACATGAAGAAATGCTCAAAATCACCGGTAATAAGAGAGATGCTATAAAAACTACAATGAGTTACCACCCCAGTAGCAATGGCAAAGTTTAATAGGACAGCAAGTAATAAATGTTGGAGAGGATGTGGAGAGATAGGAACTCTTCTTATACACTATTGGTGGGATTGAAAATGGTACAACCACTCTAGGAGACAATTTGGCATTTCCTCAAAAAGCTGAACACAGGGGTGGGGGTGTGTGTGGGGATTGTGTACCAATGAAGGAGTTTTTCTTTTTCTTTTCCAGGAGAGGAGCAAACTGCTGGAGGCGGGGGAGGGGAGAAAAGTGCAACAATGAAAGAAGAGAATTCCAAAATCTCTGTAGATGTTCACTGAAATTAATAAAAAAAATTTAAAAAACCCAAAAAACGCTGAACACAGAAATTCCATATGACCCAGCTATTCCACTGCTTGGAATATACCCAGAGAAAATGAGAATTGAGGCACAGTAGAAACTTGTACACCAGTGTTCATAGTAGCATTATTCACCATCACAAAAGTGTGGAAACAGCACATATGTCCAACCAAAATCAAATAGATTGAGAAATCATAGTATATTCACATGATGGAATACTATGCAGCATTGCGCAGGAACAATGATTTAGTAAATCACTACCTAACTTGGGAGGGAGAGACTGGAGAGTATTATGCTGGGTGACCTAACTTAATCCCATACAGACAAAGACTGTATAAGACCATTATTACGGAAATAGAAAGATAACTAAATGGGGCGGGTAAGAGCAGGGGGTGAGGATGGGCAGGGAAGTGGTTGCACAATTTGATGAGTGGGGCGGGGTGGGTAATGGAGACAGGAAAGATTTGGTGTGAAAAACAATGTATACTAACTTTGTAAGTAAACCAGTATAAAATAAAAATTTTATTAAAAAAAATTCAAGCTGAATTCAGAAGAGATTGTGGAATAAGGGCTACCATTGCTGATGTCAGGTGGATCTTGGCAGAAAGCAGAGAATACCGGAAAGACGATTACTTTTTTTTACTGACTATACAGAAGCATTTGGCTATGCGTATAATAACAAATGTGTAACATTAAGAATTGGGAGTCCCAGAACACATTTTGTGCTCATGTAAAACCTATGCATAGACCAATAAGCAACTGTTCAAACAGAACAAAGAAACACTGCATGGTTTAAAGTCAAGAAATGTTGCAGACTGAGGGCAAAATATTTTTATAATTATTAATAATGAAACAGACTACCAGGAATGAGATAGAATAGAGAGCATAAAAAACAGGGGGCCAGCATTTCCATGACTGAAGGCCGCAAGCCATGCCTCTCTGAGTATTTATTGAAAATCATAAAGAAAATTAAAAAAAGGAAAATCATAAGGGAGTACAAAACAAAAACAACAAAGGATCATGGAGAAGTCTTTTGCAGGTAAGGCCAAGTTCCTCTCTGTTGTTTACTTTATGTATCTCAGGGAGGGATTTAGTAAATACAAACTAATAACACTGTTGACTTTTTTTAAATTAAATTAATTTATTTATTTTTCATTTCAATGAACATCTATAGAGATTTTGGAATTCCATTCATTCATTGTTGCACCCTTCTCCCTCCCCTCACCCCCCGTTAGCTCCTCTCCTTGAAAAGCAAAAGAAAAACTCCCTCATTGGTACACAATCACCCCTGCACTTTCCCCACCCCCACCCCCAAATATAATCCACTCTGCAACCCTCATCTGTACTCTTACGATAGACATAATGCCCTATAATACTTTTAAACTATTCTCTCCCCCATAGACTTCAATGCCATAAACATATTTCATCCAGTTTTTCTCAGACATACCCCCACCCCGATGTCAGCCTC
>NW_006399811.1:8496967-8498112 GCF_000299155.1 Elephantulus edwardii | reverse complement strand
TGAAGAAATGATGAAAGTTACACAAGTGTTCAGGTCTTTCATACATAGGTCGCTATGAGTCATATACAACTCTATGGCACTTAACAACAACAACAACTACTACTACTACTACTGCTACTGGTAAGAAGCTGTACTGCAATCCCAAAGGCATGTAGTTTGAATTCACCAGCTGCTCCATGGAGAGATATGGGCACTCTCCTCATGTGCAATTTACTGCCTCTGAAAACCCATGGAAGGGTCAGCTATGGGCCAGTAAGTTCTGACTCAGTGACACACAACAACATCATATACAGAAATGTTAGACGAAACCCAGACCCAGGAAAACATAGCCTTTATATTTTAATATTTTCTTATCTGTTGTTGTTGTGTATGGTGGAGTCAGAATTGACTCATAACTAACACTCTGGAGGGTTTTCAGAGGCAGTTAATCACATGGGAGGAGACTGCCTGTCCTTCTCCCACATAGTAGTTGGTGGCCTCAAACTGGGTGCCTTCAGGATTATGACGCAGCTTGTGGCCATTAGGCCACCAGAGTTCCCTTATCTTTTCTAATCTAGGGGAGAAAAAAACCCCTCATTAATCTTAGTTATCTAGTGGTGCTATAACATAAATACACAAATGAAGAGCTTTAATAAACAGAACTTTATTTTCTCATTGTTTAGGAGACTAGAAGACCAGGTTCAAGGTGCCAGTTGTAGGGCAAGGTTTTTTCTGTTAGCTCTGGAGGAAGGTCCTTGTCACATCTGAGCTTGTGCACCATAGAATGAATCGTCATGTGACTTAGCATCTCTCTTCCCACTTCTCTGTTTCGTCACTTGTTAGTTTAATCTCTTTATTATATCTCAAGAGATTGATTCAAGGAACACACAATAATAAATTTGTCACATAAACATAACAAAGACAACCTGTTTCCAACTAGGATTATAGCCACAGGCGTGTTGTTGTTGTTAGGTGCCATTGAGTCAGTACACTGCAACTCATAGGGACTCTATGAACAACAAATCTAAACCTTGCCCTACCTTCCACCTCCCTCACAAACTGCATCTGCTCAAACCCGTTGTTGCAATCATTGTGCCAATTCATCCTGCTCCTTTTAAAGGTATCTACAATGAAATGTGCAAGGAGCTGGAGTCAGAAAATCAAAA
>NW_006399811.1:8477444-8488572 GCF_000299155.1 Elephantulus edwardii | reverse complement strand
TCTTACTGGGGTGAGATGATATCTCATGGTTGTCTTGATTTGCATCTCTCTCAGAGCTGGGGATTTTGAACATTTCTTCATGTGCTTGTTGGCCAGCTGAATGTCTTCCTTGGTGAAGTGTCTGTTCATATCCTGTGCCCATTTTTCTATTGGATTATTTAGTGCCTTACGGTGAACTCTAGCTTGTATTATGCCCCCCTTATATCCTGACATCGCATTTGGTTTATTATTAATATTAAATTTTATATTCAGCTTCCTGCAAAGAAAGGTGTGCTTCAGAGTTGTATACTTTCTCCATATGACTTTGATGTGTATGAGGAGCAAATAATTCCCAGAAATCTGAAGTATATAAAGTGACATCAGTATTGGAAGAAGACTAATCAACAAACCTACATTATGCAGATGATACAACCTTGTTTGTAATAAGAAGAGTTGAAACACTTATCACAGAAGATCAAAGTTTTCCATGTAGATTACATCTCATCATCAAGAAAACAAAAATCCTCACCCCTGGACAACATCTTGAGAGATAGAGAAAAGACTGACGTTGACAAGGATTCCATTTAATTTGGATTCACAATCAACACACATAGTAACAGTAGTGAAGAGATAAAAAGTCATGTTGTACTGGGAATATCTGCTGTCAAAGACTAAGTACCTAGTACTACGTACTAATGAGCAGTTATGCCAGTTTAAAGACTTGTGGTGCTACAGCCTCTTTAAAATGTTGCTTGAAATTCTGGAAGTTCTCTATCTGTACACTATTCTGGCCATTTTAAATGATCCTTCGCTGTATATTACTTGCATGAGATATATTGTTTGATAGTTTCCACATTCTGTTGGATCTCCTTCCTTGGGAATGGGAATAAATATTGATCTCTTTCAATTTTTTGGCCTCAAAATTCCTGGCATAGACTGGTGAGTGCATCCAAGGCTGCATCTGTTAACTGAAAAAGGTCTATTGGTATCCCACTGATTCCTGGACCCTGGTTTGTTTTGTTGTTGGTTGTTGTTTTGTTTGTTTGTTTTTTGTTGTTGTTTTGCCAATGCCTTCAATGGAACTTTCATTTCCTCCTTCATTACCATTGGCTCCTGCTTCTATAGTTCTTCCTGAAATTTTTCTATGTCAATCTGTTCTTTTTGTGCAATGACTCTGTGTATTCTCTCCATGTTCTTTTTATGCTTCCTGGGTCGTTCAATATATTGCCTATGGTAATATATAAATAGTTTTAAAAGACTTAGTTGCACCTAATTCAAGTCACAGTTCTTAAAATTAATTTCTAAGCATCTGAATGTCGAACAATGAATAAGGTTAACTGAGGAAGGATCAATACCTTTAAATTGTGGTGTTGGAGGAGAACTGAATATCCTATACTTGGCTAACAGAGCAAAGTAATATATTTTTGAGCAAGTGTAGCTAGTGTAGCTACTTGTTGTGTGCCTTTGAGTCTAAACCAACCCATAGCTGGCCCTCCAGTGGGTTTTCAGAGACACTTAATCACATGGAAGGAGATTGCCTATTCTTCTACAGAACAGGTGATAGATTTTTATCCATATACCTTTCAGATTGCAGTGCAGATTCTTACCACTAGACCACAAATCTTTCTTGTAGCCAGAGTTCTCCTTAAAGGATAGGATAATAAAACTTCACTCACATACTTTGGGCATGTTGTCAAGAGGGGTCAGTCCTTGGAAAAAACCATCTTGCCCAGAAAGATAAAGGATCAGAAAAAAGAGAGGAAGACTCTCAACGAGATGGATTAACACAGTGACTATAACAATGGCCTTGACCATAACAAACATCGTGAGGATGGTACAGGCTAGGGCAAGATTTTAATCTATTGTTCATAGGTTCTTATGAGTTATAGTTGACCTGGTGGCACATAACATCAACAAACAACTCAATAGTTTGTGTTATCTACAAGACTATGTGGAGAAAGACCATAACTATTGTTATGTCTGTCAAAAATATGTGTTGTAAAATATTATAAAATATATTTTGAGAGACATAACAACAGTTGAAATGTGCTGTATCACTGATTCACATAGTGTATTGAGTGTTATTAAGTATCAACAAATTGTATAAGACTTATATAGGAACCCTATGAATAACAGATCTGAACTCTTTCTTATATTGTAAATAAAGTGCTTGCAGCCTGTCATGGGGGATTAGATAGACGGCTTCCTGATAATGCAATGCAAATAAGGCATATGAAACCATAACATGAGGAAACGGTCAGTTTTGCCCAATGAGTTGCCTCAAAGGCCTCAAGACCACTAAGAAAAAGAGATGCATTCTTAGGATCTAATATCACTCTTCTGAGAATCTCCTAAACCCAAGAGATGGAGAAAAAGAAGTCTGCAACACTGGAGACAGTGCCACACAGTAAGAAGTAGCAGCAGAAAGATGATAGCAGCAGAGACACTAAAAAGAGATGGTGTGGTGGCCTTGTCCAATCCGTGAGTGGAAAAAGCTGAGCATCTTAGTGCAGGAAGTTTGCTGGTGGATCGGGATGACTCTAGGCTCTTGTCAGTCAAGGTAAAAATCTTTGTAACATTTACTTGAATAGAGCTGAGTCTTGGCTGGTCCAAAAACCTAAGAAGGAGTGAGAAACCAAGGTCCGTGGAAAAGCTTGCCTATTCTGAGTGTCTACGGTTTATTCAAAATGTCTTTCCTACCCAAGGATTAACTGTTTTGTGCTGAAGTATTTATTATATTAAGGAGAGAGGATTAGGACGGGATATTAGACTCACCCTACTAGAGGTTTATACAACCTCACAAGATCTCAGTATTAACTCTCTTATACTGCGACACTTGTCTTCAATGGATGGTCTGCAATCAGTCTCTGCAAAACTGCCCTGCGTAGTCACATGAGTCATTCCCCTGACGGGAATGAGTCTCTGGGAGACCTTCCAGCAAACTACTGAACCTAAGAAACATAGAGGAGCTAGGAACTGAACAAAGAAGGAGCTGTTGATGTCAGAAATCACGGATTTATACAGGTCAAACATTTGGGACAACATTGACTCTGCAGTTCTTATAACTAGTCTGCCACTAATCTTAGCAGAAGGAATTAGAAGTACACCTATGGGCATGGCACAGGAGCTGTCCCGACTGAAAAACTGTATTCTCAATTGTTCCTAATCCTAAGTTTTGCACTACTGTTTTCTCTTTTTTTTTCACTACTTTTTTTTTAATAAACTTCATAATAACAAATATTGTCTGTGAGCTCTGTGTGTCCCTTTACGTTATTTATCAAATTTCAGCAGAGAAGTAGAAACTACAGTGGAGGGACAGTTGATGTATGGCGAACAAACACATGAACAAATGTTCAAACTCCCTAGCTCTAAGAGAGATGTAAATCAAAACAACTAAGAGATATCATCTCACCCCAGTAAGAATAGCAAAATTTAGCAGAATAGCAAACGTCAAATGCTGGCGAGGTTGTGGAGAAACTGGAACCCTTACTCACTGTTGGTGGCAGTGTAAAACGGTGCAACAACTATGGAAGGTTGTATGGTGTTTTCTCAAAAAGTTGCAAATAGAGATACCATTTGACCCAGCAATTCCACTAATGGGATTTTACCCTAAAGAAACCATAACTGCTGACCCAAGCAGATATATGCACACCCATGTTTACTGTGGCTTTATTCTCAATAGCAAAGGGATGGAAACAATCCAAGTGCCCATCAACAAATGAATGGATAGAGAAACTCAGGTATATTCACACAATATAATACTATGCAGCGTTGAAAAACAAGGAACTCATGAAATATTATTCAAAATGGGTGACCCTGGAGGACATTATGCTGAGTGAACTATCTCAGTCACAAAAGGACAAATATTGCATAAGGCCACTGTTGTAAAACGGGACTCATTAGGGTTGAGGGAAGACAGAAAAGGAGGGAGGGAATGATGTATATTGTGTTGAAACAGATGAGTGAGAGAACTGCTTAAAATGGATATAGGAATGGGCATTTTTGTCATTACAGAAGTCCATAGTGAAGGCTGCATAGTGGAGTGGACTTGGGGGGAGATTGCATAACAATGAAAGTTTTTCTTTGTTTTCAAGGAGACCAGTGAATTGAGGTGGAGGGAGGGAGAAAAGTGCAGCAATGAATAACTGGAAACCCTAAGTTTCTGTAAACTTTCATTAAAATTAATTTTTAAAAATTGGTAAAAAGCTTAGGGATTGTAGGTATATCTGATCTTTACTTCATAGGAATCAGCTTTGGACTGAGGATGATTGTGATTCTGTCTCCCCTTCATGATGTTACACCATACCACCACTTTTAGAATAGCATTTCCTGTGTCTTTTTAAACACAAGTTTTTATCTGTGGTTTTCAATTTCCCAGACTTAACTTGTTTTACAACCCTTTCTACTCCATCTGTCATTGCCCTGCTTCAGGGCTTCTTACTTCTCACTTGAACTGTTGAAATCACATCTTCACAGGTGTCTACAACCCTGTTCTTTCTTCAGCAACAGATCTATGGTCCTAGAATAATTCTGTGATTAGTGAGAGAGAGAAAATGACATCAGATTAGGGCAAAGATAGCTGACTTCCAACTCACTATTCATTTTATCATCTTCTTGGTAACAGAACTCTGGTTTTCTTCTGGACAATAAAATATTTGTTTAAAAGACCTTGGCTTCCAGCCTTCCCAAGAGCTTGAGGTATCCACTGAGATGTAAGCAGAAGTCATTGAATGGGCTTTTAGAACTCCTCTTAGGGGAGATGACCCATCTGGGAAGTGCATATTTTTACTTTGTGTCCCTTTTTACCTTGTTCTAATCTAGAAAACATACATATTTGATGCTCTGGTCACCATTTCATATCATGACATCACTCTGAGAATGAAATTCATCCACTTAGAGTAGAACAGGACAGAATGAGCCTGGATGCCTGATGACTGTGGAGCCTTCATACTAGTCCTAGACTATCAACCTCCAGACTTCTTAAATGAGAGAGAAATCAATCCCAATGTTTTTTAACCATTTGTGTAGATATATTTTAATGTAGCAGACCCTAGACCGAGTTAATATGCTGACCTTTACTTACTGATATGCATAATATGTAATGTACCAAAATAATAGAAGAGATGGCAGCTTGAGCCATGGAAGGAGGATGGACAGTCTCCTGTAAAGATTTTCAGCTGCAGAAATTCAGTGGAGGGTCACTATGCTTTGGAACCAGCATACAAGATCTTTCACAGTATAGTTCTAATATTAAAAAAAGATACAATCACTATAAAAGTAAAAATGGTTTCATTAATGTTTGTCATTTCTCTTCTACTCATACTTAGTCAGAATAAAAACACTATGGCATGCCACATCTGTGTCCTGGTTCATTCTATTCCTTGACGTGCAAGTCTTCTTTAACGTCCATCATATCCCTGAAATCTAGTCCATTCATAAAGACCTAGTACCACCTCTTCTTCAGGGTCCTTACCTTATAAACACTCCTCATATTTAGTGCCTGCTTACTTCATCAACCTCGTTTTACCATGTCTACTCTAAAAACGTCTCAGTTTCTGGAAATAAAGGCACTTCCCACAACTCTCCTAATATTACCTTACCTTCAACCCTTGGCATATACTGTTTCCTGAGCTTGGAACATTTTTCTCCTGCTTTGGTACCAGCAGTCAAGAAATCAGGAGATGTGATACACTGGGCAAGTCCACGGTCAAGAACTTCTCCAGAATACTGATGGGTAATGATATCAGTTTGAAGACTAAGGTGTGTCTAATTTAAGCTGTGGTCTTCTCAATCTCCTGTTATGCATCAGAGAGTTGGACGATGAATACAGATGACAGAAGAAGAAGCGATGCCTTTGAGTTGTGGAGCTTGAGAAAAGTACTGAATATCCCATGAACTGTCAAGAGAACAATTATGTATGTCTTTGTAAGAGTGAAGCCAGAGTGCTCTTTGGAGACAAAGATGATGAGGCTTCATCTTTCATACTTTGGACATGTGGCTAGGCAAGGGGATTCATTGGAGAGAAACATCTTACTTGGAAAGATGGAGGGTCAGTGAAGGAAAGGAAGACCTCCAATGAAGCGGATTGACGTGATGACTTCAGAAGTGGGCTTGAATATTTCTAAGGTAGTGAGGATGGCTCAGGAAAGGGCAGGGTTCAGGTTGGCTGTTCATAGGGTCAGTATGAGTCATACTCAATTTGACAGCACCTAAAAACACCAGCTCCTCATCCTGCTTCATTCTTTACATTTGAGCTAAGACGTCAGTTTTTAGAAACTTTCTTGAGCTCCCCCAAGACTGAACTATGAAAAACCCAAATCCAAAGATATGTGGTTTGAATTCACTAGCTACTCTGATGAAGGATCGGCAATCTCCTCCCTCATGATTTACTGCCTCTGAAAACCTGCTGAAGGGTCAGCTGAGTTGGTTCTGATTCTACAGCACACAGCAACAGCAAAGCTTTCAAGGAGATTCTGACTCATTGTGTACTTCTATTGGGTGTCCAAGGCTGTAAATCTTAAAGAGAGGACACTGTCTATCAGTCTCCAGGAGATATTTGGAGTGTTTTGCTTAGCAGCATGGCACCCATGGACTACATCAACAGACCTTCAGAAGACTATCAAGATGTAAACTGGGGGACACTAAGATGACATTAGTGCCCTTCAATGTGCATCTGTAGCACTCTATTATTCCCCTAATAAAGCTTTAAGTAATTATGTTGTTTACTGCTTGTTTATTTACCTGTACCATCTTTTTGGTAGTGGTAAGTGCCATCATAGACTCTTAATGAAAGACCTGATCACTTGTATAACTTTCATCGTTTCTCCAACTTCGTAGAGTTTCTGGAGGCAAGATATTTTGGAAGTGGATTTCCAAGCTTGTTTTAATCAGGGGCTCCACCAAACACTATCCACCATGGGTAACCATTATCCCATTTGAAACATCAGTGTCACTGTGCTTAGCATTACAGCAACCACTAATTACCTCCATACAGCAATGCACAGACCAGGGCTATACTACTTAGAAGAATGTTTGACCAAAAACATTCTAAGGCTGCATGCAGATCAAAACCATCCACCTTTGGCTTGGTAGCATAACTTTCTATCCACTGGGCCAACAGAGCTCTCTTGTACTAGATAATAAGTTATATAAGTGAAGAGATGGTATTTCATGAATGTTGTTTACTTCGAGCCTAACACAATAAAAAGTGCAAGATAGAAGCTCAGTAAACTATTTATTGGATAATGAGTTAAGAGATCTCTGTGGTGATGGTGGTGTGTGCTGCCACATCAGAAGTAATTCATAGCTGACCCTCAGCAGGCTTTTGGAGGTTTTAAATTGCATGAGAAGAGATTGTCCATCTTTCTCCCATGGAGCAGCCTTAGGCTTGGCAGTGTGACTTCTTACCACTGGGCCCCAAAGCTATAGCACTTCGTATATCTCACATAGCCAGTCCTTTGCTTAGATCTAGCAAGAAATTTCTCCTTCCAGGTTGTGCCAAGAAATCAAGAGAACAACTTCTGGGCCAACTTCTGACTGTAAGAAATCTATATTTATTCCTATTAAAAAAAAAGATGACCCAGCAGAATGTGGAAATTATTGAACAGTATCACTAATTCACATACAAGCAAAATCCTGTTGAAGATTGTAAAAAAAAAAAGACTGGAAGAGTACATTGACAGAAAACTACCAGAAATACAAGCTGGGTTTAGAAGAGATCATGGCACTAGAGACATTATTGCCAATGTCAGAAAGATCTCGGCAGAAAGCAAAGAGTACCAGAAGAATATCTATCTACGTTTCATTGACTATGCAAAGGCATTTTACCGTGTAAATCACAACAAATTGTGGCTAAACTTGAGGAGAATGGGAATCTCAGAACACTTGATTGTGCTCATGTGAAACCTATACTCAGACCAGGAGGCAGTTCTCAGAACACAGCAAGGAAACATTGCATGTTACAAAATCAGGGAGGAAGTGCATCAGGGATGGGTCCTGTCTTCATATCTTTTCAATCTATATGCAGAACAGATCATCTGGGAGGCTGGGCTTTATGAGGAGGAAGGTGGCACCAGGATTGGAGGAAGACTCATCAACAATCTATGTTATGTAGATGACATAACATTGCTTTCTGAAACTGAGGAGGACCTGAGATGTATGCTGCAGAAAGTCAAGCATTGCAGTCTTCAATATGGATTGAAGCTCAGTATCAAGAAAATAAAGATTTTCACCACTGGGCCAACTGGCAGAACCATCATAGATGGAACAGTGATTGAGGATGTTAAAATTACAGCTTGCTTGGTTCCACAATCAACACTCATGGCACCACCAGTCAGGAAATCAAAAGATGAGTTGTACTGGGAAAATCTGCTGTTGTAGACCTCTCCAGAGTACTGAGAAGCAAGGATGTCAGCCTAGAGACTAAGGTGTGCCTGATCTAGGCCATGGTCTTCAGAGTGACTTGCCATGCATCAGAGAGCTGAACAATGAATAAGGACGACAGAAGAAGAATTGATGCCTTTGAGTTGTAGTTCTGGGAAAGAGTCTTGAAGATACCTTGGACTACCAAGAAAACAAATAGGTCTGTCTGGAGAGGGTGAAACCAAGTTTCTCTTCAGAGGTTAGGGTTTTAGAGCTCCATCTCACATACTTTGGGCATGTATCCAGGAGTTCCTTGGAGAAGGACATCATACTTGGAAGAGTGGAGGGACAGCACAAGAGAGGAAAGCCCTGGATGAGATAGATTGATACAGTAAGTAAGGCAAGGGGGTAGGTGTGTCGGAGTCAGTGAGATGGGCTCAGGACAGGACAGGCTTCAGAGATGTTGTACATTGGGTCACTATGAATTGCAGGCAACTTGATGGCACATCACAACAATAGTCCCTGTGACTTGTCTGATGTACTATATATGTAATTTTTTTAAGAACCCATTCTTCTTTGTGATCTGACATTTCTGTACTTAACATTTGCATTCATGGATAACACCTTTAAGGCTCGAGACAAACCTTTCTCCACAATTATTCTCCCAATGTCCTAGAAACCAAAGTGATCTTCACCTGAATGTCATGAATTTGTAGGCTATGAGGCAGCTAAAATTGGAAGGGGGAAAGGCCATAGCTTTAAAGTACAGTAAAGGATTGCATTTGAATAGCAGAAGTGATTTGGTAAGAGGAAAAAAAAATAAGCTTTCACAGTCTTTTCTGAGAGCTAAAATAAGGTAGATTCTTGCACGTACTATTTGTTTTTAGTTGCTGTTGAAGGGATTCCCACTTGTGGCAATCCCATGTGTGTACATAGAGGTGTCAGTCTGTGACCTTTCAGAAGCAGATCATCATGCCTATCTTCTGAGGTGCCTTTGGATGAGTTTGAACAATCAGCCTTTTGACTAGTAGTTAAGCATTTAATTACTTAGAGCCCCAGGGACCACTTGATCCTTATATTAAAAACTAGTACTTTCCAATAATGCTTAATATGTATTTCCTTGACTCTCTTTATGATCCATATTTGTAATACTAGAGGTAGATACTCTCCAATTAGGATGGTATTTACAATAGCAGGATGTGTCAATTGAAACACATTTTGCAAAACTAAACAGTTCTTATTATTCTTGAATTTGTATCCAAATATATAGGCAACAATACATGAAGTTGTCATAATTTCATTTTCTTTAAATCTACAATCAATACTCATGGTAGCAGCAGTCAAGAAATCAAAGGAATGTTGCTTTGGGGAAATCTGCCATCAATAACTTCTCCAAAGTGCTAAAGAGCAAAATCAGTTTACAGACTAAGATGTGTCTAATCCAAGCCATGCTATTTTTAAATTGCGTTGTATGTGTCCAAATATTGGAGAGTTAATAAAGATGACAGATGAGAAATCAAAGTCTTTGAATTGTCATTTTGGAGAAGAGTATTGAATATACTATGGATTGCCAAAAGAATAAATAAATCTGTCTTGAAAAACACAACCAGAGTGCACCTTAAAGGCAAGGATGTTGAAACTTCATCTCACTTATTTCCCAATATGCTCAGGAGGAACTAGCCCTTGGGAGAGACGTCATATTGGGAAAGCTAGAGGATTGGAGAAGGGGAGAATGAAGATGCACAGAATGGATGATCAGAGGGACAACAGGTTTGAATCTTGCCTTAGCCTTTGTTCACAGTGTCACTATAAGTTGTAGTTGACAGCAACTAACAACAACATATATAGATGTAAAAGACATGAAAGCAATACAAATTCTTTACATTGGCAACTAGATGGACTTTTCACACAAGAGACAATTTAATAATATTTTACGGCAGGCATTTAGAAGAATGGAAGTCTCAGAACAAGCAATTGTGTTTATGTAAAACCTGTACACCGACCAAGAAGCAGTTGTTTGACCAGAACAAGGGAACACTGCAAGGTTTAAAATCAGGAAATGTGTGCATCAAAGTTGTATCCCTTCTACACAGCTATTCAATCTGCATGCTGAACAAATAATTCCAGAAAATTTTACTATATGAAGAAAAATGTGACATCCTGCTGGAAAGGCTGAAGGTCAGCAAAAGAGATGAAGACCCTCAAAGAGATTTATCGAAGTGGTGGTTGTGACAATGAACTCGAGCATGGCAATATATATAGTCAAGAGACTAAGGTGCACCTGATCCAGGCCATGGTTTGGTAAAATGCAACTGTGAAGCCATCGGGGCCAGGATATTTTTTAAAAATTATTTTATATTGATTTGCTTACAAAGTTCATCTACATTGTGTTTCACACTATTCGTCATTCACATTGTGTTTCATTCCCATGTATTATATTTTATAAAATTAATCATATTGGACCTTGCCCATCTTTACCTTGTCTCTTTAGGTACTTGTCAGATGCTTCCCAATTCTTTCATCACCTCCCTCCACCCACCAAACTGTGTATCCCTGTGGTTTTGCCCCAACCATCCTCACTATTCCACTCCCACCCCTTCCCCCCCCCCGGGTCCCCATACATATTTTACCAGTTATCCTGCTATGTTTACAATAATGCTCTTATGTTGTTGTTGTTGTTATGTGCCGTCGAGTCGTTTCCGACTCATAGCGACCCTATGCACAACAGCCCTAAACCCTGCTCTATCCTGAGCCAACCGCACTGCCTCTGACACACCCATCCCGATTA
>NW_006399811.1:8464414-8471850 GCF_000299155.1 Elephantulus edwardii | reverse complement strand
TCTTCTCCAGCACCACAGCTCAAAGGCATCAATTCTCCTTCTGTCCTCCCTAGTCATTGTCCAACTCTCTGATGCATAACAAGTGATTGCGAAAACCATGGCCTGTATCAGGCGCATCATATGAAGTTTCTATGTTCAACTTTTTTAGGAAATGCCAGTCTTGGAAGAGAATATATTTATAACCTGCTCATCTTCTTCTTTTGTGATGGGTCTGTTCAAGTGTTCCACTTCTTTCTGTCAATTTGGGTCGAGTGTTGACTTCTAGAAATGTGTCTGTGTCCTCTAGATTTTCGAATTTATCAGAGTATAGATTTTCATAGTATCTGTTATTGTTTTAATTTCATTTGATTCTGTTGTGATGTTGCCTACTTCATTGAGTATTCAAGTTATTTGTGCATTTTCTCTCTTTTGTTGAGTTTATCAGTGGTTTGTCGAGTTTATTAATGCTTTCAAAGAACCAGCTCCAGACCTTGTTGAAGGTTTTAATAGTTTTTCTGTTTTATATCCTATCTATTTCAATTCTTACTCTTAAAATTTTCTTTCTGAGAGGCTGTAGGAGTAGCTTGTTGTTCTCTATTTGCTGAAAATGTTAAATAGCTCATTTTACTTTTTCCTTCTTTCTTCTTGTCGCAAACAGCCCCCTTCTCTCAAGGATGGCCTTTACTGTGTTCCAGAGGTTTTGATATGTGGTATTTTAATTTTCATTCATTTTGAGGAACTTTTAAATTCTCCTGTTTATTTCTTATATGACCCAGTAGCACTCAAGTAAGTTGTTATTTAGCTTCCATATGGATAGTGTTTTAACCCTTTATCCTCTTATTATCAGTTTCTGGTTTTATGACTGAGAAGATTATGATCTGAGAAGATACTTTATAATATTTTAATGTCTTTTAATTTGTAGGCTTGCTTTGTGTCTTAATATATGGTTGATTCTGGAGAGTGTACTGTGTGTACCTGAGAAGAAAGTAAGTTGAGTTTTTGTTGTGTGAAGTACCGTGAAAATGTCTGTGAAATTGAGTTGGCTAATTGTATAGTTTATTCTTCTGTGTCTTTTTAAAATTTCTTTTGAGTTAACTTGTCCTTCAGTGAAAGTGGTGTTTTGAAGTCTTCTATATTACTATTATATTATTGTCTATTTCTTTCTTCAAGTCATTTCCTTTTTCTTTTACATATTTTGCAGGCCTATGATTTGGTGCATATATATTTACTATGGATATGTCCTTTTATGTGAAACCTATACTTAGACCAAGAGGCAGTCATCAGAGCAGAGCAAGGAGAGACTACATGGTTCAAAATCAAGAAGGGGGTCCGCCAGGGATGTATTCTGTCTCCATACCATTTCAATCTGTATAAAGAACAGATCATTCAAGATGCTGGGCTGTACAAGGAGGAATGTGGCATCAGGATTTGTGGAAGAGTCATCAACAACCTGTGTTATGCAGATAACACAACCCTGCTTGCTGAAACTCATGCACTTGCTGCAAAAGGTCAAGGACTGCAGCCTTCAATATGAATTGAAGTTCAACATCAAGAAAACAAAGATTCTCACCACTGGACCAATTGGCAGCATCAGTATAGATGGTGAAGAGATTAAGATAGTTAATAGTTTTAGTTTGCTTGGCTCCACAGTCAACACTCTTGGTAACAGCAGCCAGGAAATTAGGAGACGAATTGCATTGGAAAAGTCAGCTGTGAGCGACCTCTCAAGAGTACTGAAGAGCAATGACATCAGCCTGGTGACTAAGGTGCATCTGATCCAGGCTATAGTCTTTGCAATTACGTGCTATGAATCAAAGTGTTAGACAGTGGCTAAGGATGATAGAAAGAGACTTGGGGCTTTTGAGCTGTGGTACTGGAGATGAGTGTTGAAGATACCATGAACTGCTAGGAGAACAAACGGGTTTGTCCTAGAGAGGATGAAGCCAGAATGCTCCTCGGAGTCAAGGATTCTGAAGCATCATCTGACATACTTTGGGCATGTTGCAAAGAGGGACTTTTCCTTGAAGAGGGACACCATGTTTGGGAGAGTGGAAGGATGGCACAGAAGAGGACGATCCTTGATGAGATGGATCAATTCTGTGACTGGTGCGGTGGGAGTGAGTGTGTTGGAGATGGTGAGGTTGGCCCAGGATTGAGCAGGGTTCAGGGATCTTGTACATATGGTCAATATGAGTCACAAGCAACTTGGCAGCATATAACAACAACTACATGTCCTTTTGTCCTGTTGTGCTTTTAATCATTAAATAGTGCTCTTCCTTATCTTTTATGGTGGTTTTTCACTCTAAAGTCTACTTTCTCAGAGATTAGCATTACCATTCCTGCCTTCTTATGCATGCCATTTGCATGGTATGTTTCCCTTCATCCTTAAATTTTTTTTAATTTTTTTATCCTTAAAATTTTAATCTACCTTTCTTTTCCTTTTCTAGATGTGTGTCTTGTAGGCAACATTTTGACAAATTTTATTTTTTTATTGTTTTTTTCCTCTTAATTGATGTGTTAAACCATTCACATTGAATGTGACTATTAACAGGCCATTTTTATAATTGCCATTTTAGCGCAATCTTTCTTCTGTTGCTGCTAGTTGTTTTAACCAATTCATTTCCATTTGTTCGTCAATGTAAAGGACTTCCTTTACTATTTTTTGGTAGAGTTGGCCTTGTTTTCACAAATTCTTTAGTGCCTGCTTTTCTGCAAATGAACTAATTTTTCCTTTCTATTTGATGAACAGCTTTGCTGGGTACAAGATCCTTGGCTGACAATTGTTTTGTGTTCGCCTTTGTATATGTCATACTTTTGTCTTCTTGATCAAGTGGTTTATCCTGAGAAGTCAGAGTTTCATAGAATTGGTTCTCCTTTGTAGGTGACTCTTCACTTTTCTTGTGCTACTTTTAATATTCCATCCTCTGGTTATGGAGAAGTTTTTTCCCTAACTAGTTTATTCACAAAATTCTAATACAAATTTGAATAAATTCTTTCAATTTCCCTCACTCCCATCCACCCATCAAATTGTGCAACACAATGATTTATCCCCTCTTCCCCTGTACATCCACAGCCCTCTGCTTCCAGCCTCTCCCACACCTCCTAGATCCTTATACTCACTCTACAATAATGGTCTTATATAATATTTATCCTTGTGAGACTGAGTTCATTCAGCTTAATGCTCTCCAGTTCCTTCCAAGTTAGATAATAATTTAGACCAATTGGCAGCATCAGGATGGATGGTGTAGAGAATGAGATTGTTCACAGCTTCAGTTTGCTTGGCTCCACAATCAACACTCTTGGCACCAGTAGCCAGGAAATTAAAAGACGTATTGCCATGGGGAAAGTCTGCTGTTAGGGACCTCTCCAAAGTACTGAAGAGCAATGGTGTCTCTCTGGAGACTAAGGTGCATCTGATACAGGCTATGGTCTTTGTTATCACTTGTTATGCATCAGAGAGTTCGACAATGATTAAGGAGGATAGAAGGAGAATTGATGCCTTTGATCTGTGGTGCTGGAGAAGAGTATTGAGGGTACCATTGACTGCTAGGAAAACAAACAGATTCACCTGGGAAAGGGTTAAACCGGGTGGCTCCTTGGAGGCAAAGATTCTGAGGCTCCGTCTAACATGCTTTGGACATGTTGTAAGTAGAGACCGGTGTTTGGAGAGGGACATCATGCTTGGTAGGATGGAGGGACAACGCAGGAGGGGAAGAACCTCTATGAGGTAGATTAATTCAGTGACTGGGATAATCGGAAAGGTAGTGTGTCAGAAACAGTGCGATTGGCACAGGACAGAGTAGAATTTAGGACTGTTGTAACAAGTGACTCATGGCACATAACAACAACAACAACATTGCTCCTGCGTGGTGTGTATTGTTGAATTGAATCCAGCTGACACAGGAGGAGATTGCCCTTCCTTCTCCAGCAGAGCTTGTGGTGGATTCGAATAATGTGTGTTTGGGATTGCAGTGCAGCTTATTGCCACTAGGCCACCAGAACTCCCCAATTATGGAGAACTTGATTATGATATGTCTTAATGTTCTTTTGTTAGGGGATCAAGCCTATTTGGCTTTGCACAGTGGTGCAGATTTTTGTTTTCTTGACGTTGTGCTTCAATCCATATTGAAGGTTGCAGTCCTCAACCTTCTGCAGCAAGTGCTTCAGATCCTACTCACTTTCAGTAAGCAAGGTTGTGTCATGTGCATAATGCAGGTTGTTGATGAGTTTTCCTCCAAGCCTGGTGCCATATTTCTTCTCATAAAGTCCCGTATCCCAGATAATGAGTTCCACATACAGACTGAAAAGGTTTGGACTTGTATTGGACATGTATTATGCAGATGACACGAACTTGCTTGCTAAAAGTAAGGAGGACTTGAAATGCTTGCTACAGAGGAACCAAGACTACATCCTTAAATACAGGTTACATCTGAACATCAAGAAAACAAAAATCTGCACCACTGCGCAAATAGGCAGCAGCATGATAGATAAGAAGTTGTTGTTGTTAAGTGCCATCAAGTTTGAGGTGACTCACAGCGTCCTTATAAACAAAAGACCTGGACACCTGTATAACTTTCGTCCTTTCTCTAGGTTCCTAGGGTTTCCAGAGGCAAGCTATTATGGAAGCGGATGCCACTCTTGCTTCCAAGCTTGTTTTAATCGGGGAGCTCCAACAAACACTGTCCATCATGGGGAACCATTCTTGCATTTGACACATCAGTGTCACAGTGTTCAGCTTCACAGCAACCACAAGTTACCTCTGTACAGCAAGTGGACAGACCAGGGTTATACTATGAGAAAATGTAGAAATTTACTTCATCTTGCTTAGGTCCACAGTCAACACCCTTGGCACCGGCAGCCACGAAATCAAAAGATGTATTATTGTATTGGGAAGGGTTGCTGTCAGGGACCTCTCCAAGTCAAAGAAGAGCAAAGGTGTCAGTTTGAAGAGTAAGGTGCACCTGATTCAAGCTATGGTCTTTTCAATCACTTGCTGTGCATCTGAGTGTTGGACAGTGAGTCGGGATGATAGAAGAATAATTGATGTCTTTGAGTTGTGGTGCTGGAGAAGGATACTGAATATTCTATGGACTGCCAAAAGAATAATCATATATCTTGGAAAAGGTGCAGCCAGTGTTTTCCTCAGAGGCAAGGAAAGGTGGACAGTCAGTGAAGGAAGTGAAGACTCTCAATCAGATGAATTGATGCCATGATTCTAGGAATGGGCATATACCTTTCCCGATTTTAAATCATGCAAAGTTTCCTTGCTCTGTTCTGATAGTCAATCACAAATTGAGATATGTAGGAATGAACCTAAGTGGAAACACAAAAGATATGTACAAAGAAAGTACAAAACACTTCTATGAGAAACAATAAAACACCTAACTAAAAGGGAGAATGTTCCTTGTTCAGGAATAGAAGACTCAATATAGTGAAAATGACAATCCTACCACAAGCAATGTACATGGTCAACACAATCCCAACATAGATATCAAATTTATTTTTCAAGGAGCTTGAAAAAGAAATTGTCAAGTTTATTTGGGGAGGAATAAGACCTCAAATAAGTGAAGCACTTCTGGAAAACAAAAATGAAGTGGAAGACATAGCACTCCCTGATCTTAAAACCTACTACACAGCTGTAATAACTAAAACAGCATGGTACTGGTACAATATCAGGCACAAAGACCTATGGAACAGAATCGAGAACCCAGAAATGGATCCAGCTACCTACAGTCAACTAATATTCAACAAGGAAATATAGAGAAATGATAACCTTTTCTTTTTTTAATTTTTAAAAATTTTTTGTTACACATTTTTTATTATTATTAATTTCAATGAACATCTACAGAGATTTTGGAATTCCATTCATTCATTGTTGCACTTTTCTCAACCTTTTCAAAAAAGGATGCTGGCAAAACTTAACTGCTACCTGCAGAAAGCTGAAACAGGATCCACTTCTCACACTGTACACAATAATAAATTTAAAGTGGATCAGAGACCTGGGAGGAAAGCCCAAACCCATAAAGTTCATAAGAGAAAAAATGGGACCAAGAAAGCTTAAAAGCCATAGTTGATGGTATAAAAAGGCTGAAATACATAATCTGGAGAGGATAAAATGGATTAATTTGACCGTTTTAAAAAAATTAATATTATTTGTGCATGTACCGTCAAATTGAGTCTGACTGGTACAGGAGGAGATTGCCCCTCCTTCTCCAGCAGAGCAACTGGTGGATTCGATCCATGCATCTCTGAGATTGCAGTGCAGCTTCTTGCCACCACCAGAGTGCCTTGAATTTGACCTTCTAATGATTAAACCCCTATATGCATAAAAACCCTTTTTCCAATATGGTAAAAAGAAAACCTACTGACTGGGAAAAACATTTGGTAATACCATCTCAGACAAGGGTCTCATAACAAAAGTTTACATAATCCTACAGGGCCTCCACAATAAAAAGACTGATACTCAAATTACCAAATGGGAAAAGGACATAGAAAGACTTCGCAGAGGAATACCCTCAGATGGCCAGCAGACACATGAAGAAATGCTCAAAATTACTGACAATAAGAGATGCAAATAAAAACCACTATAAGATACCATCTCATCCCCATCCAGTTGCAAAGTTTAACCGGACACCAAGAAATAAATTTTAGTGAGGATGGGGAGAGATAGGGACTCTCATACACTGTTGGTGGGATTGTAAAATGGTACAGCCACTCTGGAAGGCAATTTAGTGTTTTCTCAAGAAGCTGAACAGAGAAAATTCATATGGCCCAGCTATTCCACTACTGGGAATATACCCAAATGAAATTAGAACTTAGATTTGTACAACAGTTTAATAGCAACATTATTCACAATTACAAGAACATGCAAACAGCCCAAATATTCAACCACATCAAATGAATTGAGATATTGTGGTACATTCAGCACTCATAAGCAATGATTTTAAAATCAATACATTGTTTTAGAGAGACTGGAAGGCATTATACTGAATAACCTAACTCAGTCTCATAAGGATAAATATTGTGTAAGACAATTATAAATATGGAAGCATAATTAGTAAAATATATATAGGAATCCAAGGGGAAGGGGTGGTACAAGAGAGGTAAGGATGGGCAGAGGGGAAATCATAGGGTTGAACAATTTGGTGGGTAGAAGGAAGGGGAAAAGGAAATGGGACCTAAAAAGACAGGGTAATGATGGTCATAGTCCAATAGTGATTTATTTTATAAAACACTGATGGCATGCACCACAACAAGAGAAAGGTCAATAATCCAATAGAAAAATGGGCACAGGATATGAACAGGCACTTCACTGAAGACGACATTCAGATGGCTAACAAGCACATAAAGAAATGCTCAAAATCCCTAGCTCTAAGAGAGAGGCAAATTAAAACAACTATGAGATATCATCTCACCCCAGTCAAAATAGCAAAATTTAATAGAACAGCAAGCAACAA
>NW_006399811.1:8463648-8464314 GCF_000299155.1 Elephantulus edwardii | reverse complement strand
TTCTTTTAATACTTCCTGGATCATTTAATATTCTGCCCAAAGCATCCTTGATTACAGCAACTCTAGGTTTGAATTTGTTCTTCAGTTCCTTGAGCGTCTTATGCAGGGATTATTTTTATGAGACTAAATTATTTCACTTAGCATATTGATCTCCTCTCCACAAGTTATGTAGTATTTTTCAAAGTCATTGTTTCTGAGTGCTGCATAGAATTTCATTTTGAGAATGTAGCATGATTTCTCAATTCATTCAGTTCTGGTTGGACATTTGGGCTGTTTCCATGTTCTTGCAATAGTAAGTAATGCTGCTATTCGTGTACAGATCTCCATTTGTGTCTCAGTTCTAATTTCCTTGGGGTTTATGTCTGTTGTTGTTGTTATTGTTATGTGCCGTCGAGTCGTTTGTGACTCATAGTGACCCTATGTACAACGGCCCTAAACCCTGTGCTATCCTGTGCCAATGTCATGGCTTATTTATTTATTTATTTATTATTATTAAATTTTATTAGTTTTAATGAACATTCATCGAGATTTTGGGTTTTCATTCATTCATTGTTATACTGTTTTCCCACCCTCCTCCCCAGTTCGTTCTTCTTCTCCCCATGTCTGTTTTAATTGTCCAATTGCCATAGTGCTTGTCAAAGCCAGTTCTGATTAATCTCCTTTGTC
>NW_006399811.1:8455653-8460479 GCF_000299155.1 Elephantulus edwardii | reverse complement strand
CAAGCACTGTGGCAATGGTAAAATTAAAACAGACTTTCAAGAGGTGGGGGAAGGAACGAACTAGGGGGAGGGTAGAGAAAATAGTGCAAAAATGAATGAATGGAAACCAAAAATCTCTGTAAATATTCATTAAAATTAATAAAATTTAATTATAAAACACAAAAAAGCACTGATGGCATGAAATATGTTGGTGAAGAAAAGTGTGTGTGAGGGAAATGTGTATAATCTTTTAGAAGACCACTGGGAAAAAACCCTTTTATTAAAACAAAACTAAAAAACATAGGACATATAACAACCATCATGGAAAGAGACCCTCTGGAGCAAACAACCTTACCAGACGGTTGAACATCTTCTGGATCCTTTCCACATTTCTTCCCCCTACTTTCCAGCTCCTTTTGGATGGCCTATTAAAAGACCTGGTTTGATCCTGAGGTGGCACACAACGGTCTTTAAGACATTCATGCTGATATTTTTGCTCAGATTAGTAGCATCTTATAAAGCATGTTTAAAATATTAAAATAAATATTATAACAATTTTATTTGTAATATTCAAATAATTCATACAGTTAAATTATCACCAAGAGTCAAAAGGATAAACCAAATATGAAATATTTATGAAAAGTCATTGTACAGAGTAGTTAACAAGAATAAACTTCTACTGCTAAATAATAACTTGGATCAGACTTTCTCAATTTCATCACTGTTGGCATTTTGGGCCAGATAATTTATCATTCTGAGGGAGCTGCCCTGTATATTCAGGCTTCTACCAAATACATAGTAGTAATGTACTCTCTCCCTAGTTGTGACAAAAATAGCTTCAGATATGGCATTGCCACATGTCTCCTACATAAAACAATTGCCTTTTTTCAACAAACACTGAGGTAGATGAATCTCCAAAATAATATTGAACAAGTAAAACCAGATAATGAAACAATGTAGCTCATGGTCTCCATTTGTTCCATTGCTGTTGCTTTGTTTCCAACTCCTGGTGACCTGTGTAAGTAATGAACAAAAGAAATAATGCCTTTGAATCATGGTATTGGTGAAGGATATTGAATTTACCAAGATCTGCCAAAAGAGCAAACAAGTTTTTTTTCTTTAAATAAATACAGCTAGAATGCCTTAGTTAAGATGATGAGCCTTCACCTCAGATATTTTGGGCATATTATCAGAATGGGCCACTCTCTAAAGAAGGGCATCATGCTTGGTTAAGTAAAAGGAAAAAAGCAGACTCTCAACAAAATGAATTGGCAACATATTTGATTCAATGACTTCAAACTGTAGCAATAGTGAGGATAACTCAAGACTGGGCAATGTTTCTTTGTCTTGTACATAGATCAGCATGAGTCAGAATTGACAAGATGACACTTAACAAGAGTAAGTGCAATACCAAATGAGATCAATAGCTTAACAAAGAGATCGATCAAGAGTTAAGTAAAGAGATCTCTATCAAAACCACTGTCATCCTACTGTGACTGCCCAAATGCCTGGGTGTGTATCTTCTAAGGATCAACACCAAAAGCTACACTTTGCAGTGCTAGTAGACTCACTGTAGCAGTCTAATAACACCACTAAAAAGTGAACCTAGTACACATCAACAAAAGTGCCAGTAAACTAATCAATATTGAAAACAGAGACATCGTATTACCTAAGATACCCAGTTTCAGCCAAAAAACTTCAAGACGTTGTGCATACCTATACTCATTATAACACTATTTATAATAGCAAAAAGACAAAAACAACATACAAGTCATTAATGAATGACTCTGTAAGAAATATGTGGTACATGCATACAATAGAATATTACTAAGCAATAAAGGAAAATGAGTTTAAAAAAATCACAGTGTATATATACCAGGGAAACATGTTAAGCAATGTAAGTAAATCATATTTGTTGTTGTTGTTGTTATGTCCCATTGAGTCATTTGCAACTCATAGCGACCCTATGTACAAGAGCCCTAAACCCTGCTCTATCCTGTGCCAACCTTATTGTCTCTGTCCCATCTACTCCCCTTACCCTAATCACTGAATCGATCCATCTTATCGAGGGTCTTCCTCTCTTGTGCTGTCCCTCCACCCTTCCAAGCATAATGTCCCTCTCCAAGGACTGGTCCCACATGTCCAAAGTATGTCAAACAAAGCTTCAGAATCCTTGACTCCAAGGAGCAGCCTTGCTTCACTCTCTCTAGGATGAACTTGTTCTCTTTGTTAGTCTAGGGACTAAGGTGCACCAAATCCAATTGCCATGGTCTTTGCAATTACTTGCAAGGCATCAGAGAGCTGGACAACGACTAAGGATAACAGAAGAAGAATCAATGCCTTTCAGTTGTGGTGCTGGAGAAGAGTATTGAACATACCATGGGCCATGAAGAAAACAAACAAATCTGTCCTGGAGAGGGTGACACCAAGCTGCTCCTTGGAGCCAAGGATTTTGAAGCTCCATCTCCCATACTTTGGGCATGTGGCCAGGAGGGAACCAATTCTTGGAGAAGAACATCATGCTTGGAAAGTTGGATGGACAATGCAGAAGAGGAAGACTCCAGATGAAATGAATTGACACAATAACTGGGGTTATAGGGTGGGTGTGTCAGAGACAGTGAGACTGACTAAATATAGGACAGGGTTCAGAGCTCTTGTGCATAGCATCACTAGAGTCACAAGCGACTCGATGGCACATAACAATAAAAACAACAACAACATGTACTCATGTGCATATGTATGTATAACTATGCAATTTATGCATATATATTAATCATGATGATACTGCTTTGGGGCCCAACTCTGAAGATTTTTTTCTTCATGTTGAGAAGCAATCTACAGAAAGGTGCAGATTTTGATTTTTGTAAGTGCTTCATGCCATGTTTGTTTTCACCAAGCAAGGCCATATTTGTGTATAACAGGTTATTAATGAGCCTTCCTTCAATCCCAATCTTGGGCTCTTCTTCATATTGTCCACCTTCTTAGATTCTTCGCTCAACCCCTAGATTGAATAAGCATGGTGAAATGATCAAAATCTGACACACATTTTATTTTAAACCACCATTAGTCTCTTGTTTGGTCCCAAAACTGCTTCTCAGTCTAGGTACAGCTTCCTTCTTAGGATAAAGGTCCTGAAATTCCCATTCTGTGCAACATGACCCATAATTTGTTCTGATTTACAGGATGTATACTCAACAAAACACAGGTAAACATATATCTGCTATTTTCTATTTTTAGCCGATATCCATCTCACATCAGCAATGGCAGCACTCATTTTGTATTCTCCTCTGAATCTATACTGAATTTCGAGCAATTCTGTTGTTTTAGTCTGGGTTCTCTAGACAAGCACAATTTCTAATGGCTTCCAAAGCTGGCAAATACAAGGTCAATAGTCAACATAACAGGCTGCTGACACAAAGTCCAAAGAATCAGAAGTCAAATTGATAATGAATCAGATGCAGGATTCAAATACAAGATTATAAAATGAACAAGGGCCATGTGGAAATGGCCACAGCTGACTTCTACCAGCTCCATAATGGACAGCTGTCCCCCGTTGACGGCATCCACAACACAAAACCGATTCCCATGATGTGAAACATGTACCCCATGCTCCTGCAGCCTTTCTTCTCATCCCAACACCAATATTACTGCTCAACTGGGTCCAAAATCAATTGCATGAAACCATATTAAGAAAGTCAAAAGGCATAATTCAGGTTAGTAGCAAAATACAATCACTCAGTCAGCCATGGTTTTTGCAATCGCTTGTTATGCATCAGAGAGTTGGACAATGACTAGGGAGGATAGAAGGAGAATTGACACCTTTGAGCTGTGGTGCTGGAGAAGAGTATTGAATGTACCATGGACTGCCAAGGAAAGAAACAGATTCATCCTATAGAGGGTTAAACCAGGCTACTCCTTGGAGGCAAGGATTCTGGGGCTTTGTCTGACATACTTTGGACATGTTGTAAGGAGAGACAGGTCTTTAGAGAGGGACATCATGCTGGGTAGAGTAGAGGGACAGCGCAGGAGGGGAAGACCCTCTATAAGGTGGATTGATTCAGTGACTGGAGTAATCGGGATGGGTGTGTCAGAGGCAATGCGATTGGCACAGGATAGAGCAGGGTTTAGGGCTGTTGAACATAGGGTTGCTATGAGTCGCAAACGACTCGACGGCACATAACAACAAACAACAACAGTCAGCACAGCTCTGAAATTTACTTGAGGCACTTCAGCCTTCAGCTTCACTATGGCTTTAGGTAGTGTTACAAAGCTTAGCCCTGCCAATTATGACTCTCACCACCTAGTCCTTCAAAAATCTTTGGTAAAAAAAGCACTTAGCTGTCGTTCTGTGGCATAGTCATCCCAAGGTCTCTGGTTCTCTGCTGCTGGTTGCTGCTGCTCTCTTACATTCTGCATTCTCTACAGCTTCTTTGCTCGTGGTCAGATCCCCAAAATCTGCTGCTGAATCTGCTCAAGTAGCAGGGCTAGTCAATCCCCTTGTAGATAGGACAACATGCACTATTCACATATTCCTGGCCATCCATATAGCAAAGTAAAACTCAATGGCTAGGAAAGTAATTTTGAACAATAAACTCTCAACACCACAAAGATTAAGAGAGCTTTGCCATATGTTTATATATATGCAGTGCAGGCTACATCCTCAAAGAAATGCTCTTTCAACTAATTGGCTGCTCATATAAGACCTCATCGTGGATGTAATCTGATTATATTAATCAGATCTTGTCAAGGGAATGACTATATCATCACTGCCAAATCAACAAATCATGGTTAGACAAGATGACATACAATCTTTTTTTTTTTTCAAGGTCAAATTTTTATTCTTTTTT
>NW_006399811.1:8419788-8453477 GCF_000299155.1 Elephantulus edwardii | reverse complement strand
AGAGAAAGCCAACTGATTTTTGTATGTTGATCTTGTATCCTGCTACTTTGCTGAATTGGTCAACTACGTCCAATAGTTTTCTTGCTGAGTCTTTACACCTATCAATGTACTCCTGCAATTGGTTTAGTATCTTTCAGCAGCACACAAATCATCAAGATATGATAAATTATCATCTAAGTGGTGGAAAAGACAATATAAATCCATATGTTCTTTCTTCTCATAACTGATTTTAAAAGTCACTGAAAACCATATGGAAACTAATTCTACTCTGATATACATGAGATTGTTATGAGTTGGAGTAGACTTGATGGCTGTTTTATTTCTTCAGTACTATCTTTTATTTTTTAATTGATTTTCATACAATAATTCATTTACTTTTTCATTGATAGACATTTTATTTTATATAGTCTTTCATTTACAATGCATTTCATACAATCATTAATATACATTGTATTTGATATAATTAATTACCATTGATCTATGCCTATTATTACACTGTCTTTTCAGGTCCCCATTGATTCAGGTCCTCTGTTCCTTTACTTTCTCCTCAATTTGCCCACTAACCTCTGCTATCCTAGTGATTTCCACCTTTCCCCTTTTTCCACCCCTACCCCTTTTCCACATTTATACACATCTTACTAATTATCCTTCTGTTTTTGCAGTAATTGTCATAGGTGGTATTTATCCTTAAGAGACTGAATTAGTTCACTCAGTAAAATACTCTCTAGACTTTCTCATGCTATAAAGTATTTTACAAGTTATTCCTTAGTGCTGCATAGTATTCCATTGTGTTAATATTCCACTATTTCTCAATCCATTTGTTTGTTGATGGGCATTTGGCTGTTTCCATACTCTTGCTATTGTGAATAATGCTTTATGAGAAAACTTGATAGCTGTTTTTTGATGTATATTTTAAGCTCCACTATATCATCTCAAAATTATGCTAACAAGCCAAAGGTGGGTGATTTTAATCTGCGGCCCTCAGGCCTGATTTTAATTGGTTTTGGTCAAACATTTGTGTAAGTGGTATAGCACTGGTATGTCCATTTGCTGTACAGAGGTAACTTGTGGTTGCTGTGATGCTAAACACTGTGACACTGATGTGTCAAGTGTGATAATGGTTACCCCTGATGGGCAGTGTTTGGTGGAGCTCCCCAATTAAAATAAGCTTGGAAGCAGGAGTGGCATCCACTTATGAAATAGCTTGCCTCCGGAAACTCTATGAACTTGGAGAAACAATGAAGTGTTCAGGTCTTTCGTTCATAGGGTCGCTATGAGTCATGTCCTCCTGGATGGCACTTAACAACAATAGTAACATATGATCTCAAAGGGAGCTCTTCTGGCCTAGTGGCAAGAAGCTGTGTTGCAATCCTGAAAGCATGAGGTTCGAGGCCACCAGCTGCTCTGCACGAGAAAGATAGGCAGTCTCATCTCATGTGATTAACTGCCTCTGAAAATTCGCTGGAGGGTCAGCTATGGATCGGTTCCAACTCTACAATACACAACAACAGCAACAATAACACCATCTCAAATACACACACAGAGTCTGTATGTAATGCTCCTGAAAACCAGAGACGGATTTACTCATTCTTGATTCACATGTTTAGTGTCTATTAGTGATTTCAGACACTGAAAAAATAGATTGGAATGGGATGGAATGGAATAATACATATATAAATAGTATGAGGTACATACATCGCAAGAAATTTCTCCTAGATATGATGGGTTTGAAAAATCCAAAACAAGCAGGAGTGACAGATCTAAGTCCTGTCACCTCAGACATATGAAGCATAGGCGACAGAGAATGGGATTGCCCAATCTGATTTACTCATATTCATCCTTTCTCATAATAAACAATTTATGCAGGTGAGAGGTGTACTGATTCAGTAGATTAAAGCATGATAATGAGCCAGCTGTCTTTTTGGTCTGTTTTTTCCAGTGAGAGTTAGGGACACAATAAAGTGTATGCTATAGGCAGACAGGCCACTCTCTAAAACTTTATAGGGTCCTCTTCTCAATATTCTATCAGTTTACTTTTTAGTTCCACTATAATCTTATTCTGTAAAAATTACCAGTAAAACTGAAGCCACATGATTATTGGACTGAGTACCAATAGGCTATTCTTGTTATGTTGTTAGGTGCTGTCGAGCTGAATACGAATCCTATAAACAGCTTTGAACCCTGTCCCACTCTTGTGTTTTCCTCATCATCTCTAGCATACTTGAACCTATTGTTGCAGTCACTGTGTCAAATTATCTTATTCCTCTTTTTCGTTCATTTTCCACCTTGCCAAGCATGATGTCTCTTTTCAAGGAATAGTCTCTTCTAATAACATGCCCAAAGTATGTGAGATGAAGCCTCACCATCCTTGCCTCCAAGGAGCATTCTGGCTGCATTTTCCCCAAGATATATCCCTTTGTTCTTCGGCAGTTCATGGGATATTCGGTACTCTTCGCTGACACCATAATACAAAGGCATTAATCCTTCTGTCATTCTTATTCACTGTCATGCTTTCAGATGTGTAGCAAGTAATTGAAAAGACCCAGGCCTGTATCCTGCACACCTTAGTGCAAGCTAATATTATTCTTCCTCAGTACTTTGGAGAAGTCTCTCGCAGCTGACTTGCCCAATGCAACATGTCTCCTGATCTCCTGACTGCTGGTCAGGATTATGGATTCAAGTAAGATAAAATCATTGACAAATTCAATCTTTTCTCCATCTATCATGATGTTGATTATTGGTCCAGTAATGAGGACTTTTGTCTTCTGGATGTTAAGATTCAATCGCTATTAAAGGTTGTAGTCTTTGATCTTCCAGAGCAAGTGTTTCAAGGCTTCCTTACTTTCAGCAAGCAAGGCTGGGTCATCTGCATAACGCAGTTTTTTGATGAGTCTTCCCTAGATCTTGATGCCACATTCTTCTTCATAGAGTCTAGCTTCTTGAATACAAATACAAATTGAATAGGTATGAAGAAAGGATACAGCCCTGATGTACACCTTTCCTGAGTTTAAACCATGCCATGTTCCTTTGCTCCATTCATATAACAGCCTCTTGATATAGAAATAGGGTTTGAGTGATCATAATTATGTGTTCTGGGATTCCCATCCTTCTAAATATTAGCCTTAGTTTGTTATGATCCACATGGTCAAATGCCTTTGTATAGTTAGTAAAACACAAATAGACATTCTTCTGGTATTTTCTGCTTTCAACTAGGATTTATCTGACATTAATAGGTTATAGGGCTGGATAAATTATAAATAACAAAATTAACATTAAGCAACAGCTGATTCCGCCCACCTCCTGCCAGCTAGGAACAACTTTTGTCACTGGCTGAGCTTGCACTGTTGCAATGTAATATGAAACAATGGGTTCAGACTTTTTTTAAATTTTAAGTCAAAGGGCAGACTTGCACAAACTTAAAAAGGTTGTCTCTGTTCTGTGAGGACACCAAATCCAGGAGCTTCTAGGCAAGAGCAAGGTGCCTTGTCATCTCTTCCCGTCTTATCAATTGTACTTTGTGTCCCTTTTTTTAATAAGCAAAAGAATTTATTTGTATACAATCATTTGTATACCTTGTGTTTCTTTCATGTATATTGTGTTTTATATCATTAATCTCTATTGATCTTTGCCTTTTATCTAGAGATAATGACAGGAGCAAAAGTATGGAAGTCAAAAATAAGAAGCATATGTTAAGGATACAACATGTAATCAAATTTTTTTTTTAAGTAATCAAATTGACTTAAAGACCTAGTGCTTCTCAAACTCTGTGCCAAAAATATCTTCTTTGGAGAAAGACTAAAATTGAATGCTTCATTTTTCTTCGTGTTTTTTTTTTTTGTGCCCAAGTTTATTGAAAATATTACAGCGTAGTAGACAGACTCAAACAGCTCCACGTGGGTTGACTGACCTGCAGGTTGGACAGACTGCCAAAGTCCAAGAGCTTTAGCATTTCCTTAGTATGAGGGCCTACTTCACTGATCTCCTGATCCAGCCTGAAACCTCTGGTACATAATTATCTTTTCTTTCTCTCTCCTTCTCCTGCAGCTTAGTGGAGATGCCTCTCACTCTGAATGTACTTCATCAGGTGTGTGACATCCTGCTGTCTTGTTCCGGAGCTTCTTGCTGGGAATAATGGTGACCTCCTCACACACGGCGCTTATTCGTGTGGAAGTCATTAGCCAGGCGCGTGTAGTATTTCACAATGATGACCTGGGCCGCCTTCTTCACAGTTTTGGTGCAAATGCGGCCCATGTTGGCGGGTCCTTGGTGAAAGAGGAAATACGAAGCACAAGAGAGACCGGTAAAGCGCAGGCCCCAAATGCTCCATTTTTGGAAGAATTATAGCATTTAGCTTCATGTCTTAAAGTATCTTGTTTTAAGCTAAATGCTGAATTCTATCAGTGATTTTGTTTAAGAAATTATATCTTTTTTTAAAATTTCTATTTTATTATTTTTTGTATGTGTACCGTCAAATCAGATCTGACTGTTACAGGAGGAGATTGCCCCTCCTTCTCCAGCAGAGCATCTCATGGATTTGAACCGCGTTCCTCTGGGATTGCAGTGCATCTTCTTGCCACTAGGCCAGCAGAGCTCCCTTAAGAAACTGTATTTTAAAAGTCTGTTATTAGAAAACATTTCCTATTTATATCCTTGGTTTGTTTGTAAGCTTTCACAGAAAAAGTAGTAATTTATTTAATCATGCATCTGGCAAATCGTTGTATGCAAACGCATTTTTAATTATTTTGTGAATATTATCTCCTGTGTGACTAACTGCTTCTGAAAACCCACCAAAGGGTCAGCTATGGGTTGAGTCTGACTTGATGGTACATAACAACAACAATCATAAATATAAGATTACATAGAAAATATAAATATGTAATATCTGTACCTTAGATAATTGTTGACAAACTTTAAAGACTCCAGTTGTCACTCACCCCAAGGTAGGATGTAGAAGATTTTCTTTGTGGACTGTGTTGTACTAGTTCATGTTTCTGGAGTGTATGATTCTAAGTCCGTAGGATTAGCAACTCGTTCCCTCAAAGTCTTTGGTTATGAATAAGAAGTTTCTATATCTTTGTCCCCCATTGAGTCTGTTATGCACGTGGACATATTTATAGCATATACTCATACGAATGGAGAAATGTCTTTTGTGAAACCTAGCCACAAAATAACCTGTTACGCTGATGACACAACCTTACTTTCAGAAAGCAAAAATTTTAAGCACTTACTGAAGAAGATCAAAACATTAAGCTTTCAATATGGATTACATCTCAAAATCAAGAAAACAAAAATCTTTACCACTGGCCAATAGACAATATCATGATAGAAAAAAAGTTTGACACCATCAATGATTTCATTTTACTTGGATCTGCAATCAATACCCATGGTAGCAACAGTCAAGAAATCAAAAGACGTGTTGCATTGGGAAATCTGCGGTCAAGGACCTCTTTAAAATGCTGAACTAGAATATCCATCTAAATATTGAGCTGCTCCTGACCTGAACTATGATATTTTTTATTGTTTCATATGTGAGCAAAAGTTGGACAATGATAAGAAAGACTAAAGATAATTGATGCCTTTGAATTGTGTTGTCGACACAGGATATTGAACATTTTATTGGCTGCCAAAAGAACAAATAAATCTTTGTTGGAGGAAGTACAACCAAGCTCCTTGGAGGCTAAGATGATGAAATATCATCTCACATACTTAGGGCAAGTTGTCAATAGATGTCAGACTTTCGAAAAAGACATCATGGTTAGCAAAGTAGAGGGTCAGTAAAAGAAAGCAAGCTTCTCAAGAAGATGGATCAAACCAGTGACTGCACCAATGGACTTGAGCATGGCAGAGTCTGTAAAAATGGTGCAGAATAAGGCAAGATTCAGATCTGTTGTTTATATGTGGCTATAAGTAGGAGTGGACTCAATGGCCCCTAGCAGCAGTCCTATGTATGATCATGGATGTAGTCCCATTCACTTGCCCATCTCTTTTAATCTTGTCTGTACAAGCTGTATGACCTATACAAATATAACTATGAGCTGTGGTGGCGTAATGAGTAAGGAGTTGTGCTGTCGTCCTAAAGTCACATGGTTCAAACCCACCAGCTGTTCCATGGTAGAAAAATGGGAAATTTCCTATGCAATTTATAGATTCTGAAAACCCACTGGATGGTAAGCTGTGGGTCACTTCTGACTCAATGGCCCATACTATCCCCAACAACATCTATCTGTATGCCTATTTATAGATTAATATTTATTTTTACTGATAATATAAAGTTGTGTTTTTAATACATTTTACCTTTGTTGACAGTTTTTCTTGTATAACTCTGTCTTTCCTTTCTTTAGTGATACTGTCTCATCTTTCTCACATGGAGCAACTGACAAATTCATTCCAGCTTTCATTTAGCAGCTCAATATATAACAAACACAGCTGCTCCATGGAAGAAAAATGAGGCAGTCTCCTCCCCTCTGTCCATATCTCAGAAACCTGATGGAGAGTCACAGTGAGTCAGATGGACTCTGCATAGTGGGTTTTTTCTAAGGTGTGCAAACATGCTTTGGTTTATTGCACTTAAACTTAGGATGCTTTTCAGATGTTGTATTTTTTATTAGTGTTATTTTTTAACAGCATGAGCTCATTTCATGTTTTTGTGTCACATTTTTAAAATTCTTGAGATATTTCCATTTTTCATAATGCTATTTCACACTTGCTAAACTACTAAAAAAAAAATTAACAAAAACCTCATTGTTTTCAAGTCAGAAACAACTCATTTATGGCCCTTCAATGGGGTTTCAGAGGCTATAAATCCCACGGGAGAAATTTTCCATCTTTCTGCCCAGGAGCTGCTGGTAGATTCCTGGAACTACCTGCCTTTGGGTTGGCAGTGCAACATCTTACCCTCTACGCCCACTGCTTTTTATCTTTGTTGCCCGTACTTCTTGCATCTCTCTGTCTTTCCTTTCCAGAATTCTACAATAAGCCATAGTATAGTGTAAAAATAATTTTCTTTTATATACACTTGGGAACTTAAAAATTTATGTGACTTGCTTTATTGTGATATTATCTTTATTGCTTTGATGTTCTGAAATCAAACTGGCAATAGCTGTGAGGTATGCCTATATATAGCCACTACCTTTCTGTTAGTTTGTTATACTGTGGTGGTTTGTTATTGAGTGTTACTATGATACTGGAAACTATTCAAATGCTTTTTCAAATTCCTACAGGATCATCCAAGGTTTCAACAGGACAATTGGGCTAAAACAGACTTGCAATAGCTGTTCGGAGAATCATTCCACTTAAATCTCTAAAATGAGGATACTGACATCTTCAGCTGCAAATCCTCCACAATGAACTCCTAGAAATCTCCATTTTAGTAATAAACAGCAGAAGGATAGAAGAAAATTCCTCTGGCAGCACTATGCCAGCTTCTTTGATGTGTAATATAGAACAATGGAAATGTTTGCAGAAACACAGGGTCACGGTGCATGAGTTCCCAGGTCCAGAGCCCTTTTTCACTATACATGGAGGTTGCAAGGAGGGGATGGAGTGGGAGGAGGCTGGGGGAATGGCAGAGGTGGGACAATGACGAAGAGGGGAATAACACCAAATTTATCTGTCAGTTTTTGTATTGGGGAAGTGGCTTTGTATGTTGATGCTCTTAATAACTTAGATAGGTTTATGTTTGTTTTTTTATCATCTGTTCTTTTAGATAAAATGCTGGTCTGTCAGATATTATACTCAAGCTGAGCTCCCAAATAAAGACAGAGTAGGAAGAAGGATTTGCCATCCACTTCTGAAATAACAGCCCTTTGAAAGCCCTATGAGCAATAGAGCACACTTAGAGTTTTAGATATAGCACTGGAAGCTGAGCCCTCGTATTGGGAAAAACAAAAATGAGGAGGAATAGTTGCAGACAGCTACTAACAGCTGAAACATGGAATGTACAAAGTATGAATGTAGGAAAATTAGACACTGTTAAAAAAATTGAATGCATAAATATTGACGTCCGGGTGGCTGGGCTCTATTAGGAGAAATGTGCGGTCAAGATTGGTGGAAGATCTATCAACAATCTGCGATATGATACAGATGATACAACCCTGCTTGCTGAAAATGAGGAGGACCTGACGCACTTGCTACAGAGGGTCAAGGACTGCAGCCTCCAAGATGGATTGAGGCTCAATGTCAAGAAGACAAAGATTCTCAACACTGGGCCAATTGGCAGCATCAGGATGGGTGGTGAAGAGATTGAGATTATTCACAGCTTCAGTTTGCTTGGCTCCACAGTCAACACTCTTGGCACCAGTAGCCAGGAAATTAGAAGATGTATTGCAATGGGAACGCCTTCTGTTAGGGACCTCTCCAAAGTACTGAAGAGCAATGGTGTCTATTTGGAGACTAAGGTGCGCCTGATACAGGCCATGGTCTTTGCTATCACTTGTTATGCATCAGAGAGTTGGACAATGACTAAGGTGGATAGAAGGAAAATTGATGCCTTTGAGCTGTAGTGCTGGAGAAGAGTATTGAGGGTACCATGGACTGCTAGGAAAACAAACAGATTCATCCTGGTAAGGGTCAAACTGGGCTGCTTCTTGGAGGCAAGGATTCTAAGACTCCGTCTAACATACTTTGGACATGTTGCAAGGAGGGACAGGTCCTTGGAGAGGGACATTATGCTTGGTAGGGTGGAGGGACAGCACAGAAAGGGAAGGCCCCCTATGAGGTGGATTGATTCAGTGACTGGGATAATTGGGATGGGTGTGTTGGAGACGGTGCGATTGGCACAGGACAAATCAGAGTTTAGGGATGTTGTACATAGGGTCGCTACGAGTCACAAGCGACTCGATGGCACATAACAACAACAACAACAATAGGCATTGGCAAGCTGACATGGATTGGCATGCACTGCTTTGAATCAGACAGGCATATGATCTACTATGCTGATAATGAAAACATAAGGGAAATTGGTGTTGAAGTCATATTTAAAAATTACCATTTTCACATACACAGATATCATTTAAAGATCCATCCTGAAATGCATTTGTTGTCAGGGGCATAATACAATCTATGGGCATACAAGGAAGATCTGTTAATACCAATAGCATTCAAATATATGCACCAACAAGTAGAGCCAAAGAGGAAGAAACCAGATTTCTATCAACTTTTGCAGTCTGAAATCTATTGAACATGTAACAAAGATCATTAATAATAATATAGTAACTGATAACTGGAATGGGAAAGTTGGAACAAAGAAGAGATACCAGTAGTCAGAAAATATGGATTTGGTGACAGAAATGAGGCTGGAGATAGAATGATAGAATTTTGTACAATCAGTGATTTATTCATTGCAAATACTTTTTTCTAAAAACCACAAGTGGCACCTAGACACATGGACCTCACCAGATGGACTACACAGAAATCATATTGATTAAATCTGCAAAATAATTGTTGGAGAAACTCATTATCAGCTAAGGCTGACTGTGAAACAGACCATCAACTACTCACAGGCAAGTTCAAATTGAAGCTGAAGAAAATGAAAACAAATCCACAAGAACCAAAATTCTACTTTGAGTCTATTCCACCTGAATTTAAAAACTATCTCAAGAATAGATTTGAGTCCTTAGCACTAACGAATGAAGACCAGATGAGATGTGGGATGATATCGAGGATATCATTGATGAAGAAAGCAAAGTGTCTTTACAAAGGCAGAGGAGGAAGGTAAGACCCAAATGGATGTCAGAAGAGACCCTGAATATTGCTTTAGAATGTTGACAAACCAAAACAAAGGGGAGAATTCAGAAAGTTAGAGACAAACGTTTTTCAAAGGACAACTTGGGGAGGACAAAGTAACGCATTTTTTCCCACTCCCGAAAAAGGTGATCCAACAGAGTACAGAAATTATAGAACAAATAACTAATGTCACATGCAAGCAAAATCTTGCCAAATACTATTTTTTTAAAAAATGACTAGAGCAGGACATTGACAGAGAACTTCCAGAAATTCAAGCTGGGTTTAGAAGAGGCTGTGGCACATTGCTAATGTCAGGTGGATCTTGGCTGAAAACAGAGAGTTCTAGAAGACTGTCTATTTAAGTTTTATTGACTAAGCAAGGGCATTTGACTGTGTGGATAACAAAAAAAATTGTGGCTAACACTGAGAAGGCTTGGAATCCCAGAATACCTGATTATGCTCTCATGAAAAAATACTTAGAACAGAAAGTTATCTTCAGAACAGAGCAAGCAAACTCTGCATGGCTCAAAATTATAAAATTAATACATCAGGGATGTATCCTTTCTCAATCTTTTCAATCTACATTTAGAACAGATAGTTTAAGAGGCTGGGCTTTAGAAAAGGAGTATGGCATCAGGATTGGAGGAAGACTAATCAACAATCTGTGTTATACAGGTGAAACAACCTTATTCACTAAAATAGAGGAAGATTTGAAGAGTTTTCTGCAGAAAGTCAAGGACTGCAGTTTTCAATATGGCCTAAATCTTAACATAAGAAAACAATGATTCTAATCACCAGGCCAAGTGATAGCATCATGATAGATGAAGAAAAGTTTGAGGTTGTCAACAATTTCATCTTGCTGAGATTCACAATCAACACTCATGGCACCAGGAGAAAGGAAATCAAAAGAAGAGTTGCATTGGGAAAGTTTGCTGTCAGAGACCTTTCCAGAGTGCTAAAGAGCAACGATACCAGTCTAAAGACTAAAGTGCACTTAATCTGGGCCATGGTCTTCTCAATTGCTTGCTATGTGTCTGAGAGCTTGACAATGACTACGGACTACAGAGAAGAATCGATGCCTTTGAGTTGTGATGCTGGAGAAGAGTATTGAACATGCCATGGACTGCCAAGAGAACAAACACAATTGTCAAGAAGAGAGCGCAACCAAGTTTATCCTTTGAGGCAAGGATTTTGAGATTCTGTTTCACATACTTTGAACATGTTGTCAGGTGGGACCAGTCCTGAGAAAGGGACATCATGCTTATAAGGGTCAAAGGTCAATACAGGAAAGGAAGACCATGGATGAGCTGGATTGCCACAGTGACTGGGGCAATGGGGACAGGTGTGTCAGAGATGGTGAGATTGAGTCAGGATAAGGCAAAATTCAGAGAGTCACTATGAATCATAAGTGACTCAATGGTACATGACAACAATAATAACAACAATAGACATTATATTTAAAAATTAGGTCTCAAAAATATTTCCCACCCATCTATTCTTTTTCTCACCTCCTGTGCAATTTATTGCCTCTGAAAGCCTGCTGGAGGGCCAGCTAAGGATTGGTTTCCTACTCAATGGCACACAAAAACATATTCCTTTTACAATATGAGTTTGATATGTCTCTTTTTAAAATGGGGTATGTTTGAGAAATTGTTGTACATTCACATGATGGAATACTACATAGCATTCAGAAGCAATGATTTTATAAATTACTATGGAACTTAGGAGGGACTGGAGAGTGTTATTCTAAGTGAACTAAGTCAGTCTCATAAGGGCAAATACTGTACAAGACCATCATTATAGCACATGTATGAGAATCCAAGGGGAGGAGGGGAGGAGCAGAGGGATGAGGATGGGTGCAGGGTGAAGGGGTGGGGTTGGGGGGTAGTTAATCATAGGGTCACACAATTTGATGGATAGAGGGAGTGGTAGGTAAAGGAAATGGGAAAGATCCAGTGTGGAAAACAATATATACAAACTTTGCGAGTAATCCAGTAAAGAGATAAAAATTTTATTTTAAAAAAAATGTGGATAATGGATAGGCTTTTCTGTAACTGTTACAATCAATAAAATATTATTGAAGTAATTGTAATTTTCTATTATTTTCAAGACAGGAAATCATGCAGAATGTGAGCAAAAGGTAGACAATATCCTCTGATGTGATTTATAGCCTCCGAAAACCCATTGGACTGTTAGCTGTGAGTCAGTTCCAACCCGATGGCAATGTGTTGAGATTTCAAGTCTGAGTCATAAAATGCCATGCAGCTTCTACTTCAATAGTTTGAATTCTTGTTCTTAAAGACATTAGCTCCTTGATAAGCTATCTTACTGCCTGTAGCTATGCCTTGAGAAAGCCCAACCCAACTCTTGTGGAGAGACAGAGACACCCTAAGAAACATGAAGAGAGATGCTAGCTAGTCCTCAGCTGCTACAGTCTTCAGAAGGCTGCCTGTCTGAATGAGTGACTCTGGGAGTGCACAACCAAATCATTCTCAAGTTCTTAATCTGTAGTAATGGTGGGCTGTTATTTTAAGCCATTTTGTTCTAGAGTGAGCAAAACATAACCAGATTGGAATAATATTAAATCACCTTTCCAATTGATTGTACTAATTTTTCTTCGTAGTACATAGAAGAAAGGGAGCTCTGGTGGTTAAGTGGTAAGAAACTGCTGCAATGCTGAAGGCACACAATTCAAATCCACAAGCTGCTCCATGGGAAGAAGATGGGAAGTCTCCTCCCATGCAATTAACTGCCTCTGAAAACCCACTGGAAGGTTGGCTAAGGGTTGGTTCTGACTCAATGGTATACAAAAACAATATGGAAGTAAATAAAAATCCATTGTTTCATAGCTTTGTTGGTTTTGCCATCAAATCTATTCCTATTCATAATGATGCTATGTGTTCACAGTAGAATTGCACATGATAAATCAAAAGAAAATATCACCAGCTTGTCTTGTAAGACACCTTTGGTTGGGTTCACACCTTTAAGCTTTCTGTTAGTAGTTGAGTGTTTAACTGTTGCTGCTATTCAAGGACTATTCTATACCTTTAAAACTAAAACCAAACCCACTGTCACTGAGTCACTTTCAATTTATAATGACCCTTCATCAGGTTTCTGAAGTTGGAAATATTTATAGGAAATGATTGCCCATCTTCCTCTGGTGGATCCAAACTGCCATGCCTTCAGTTATCAGCTGAGCTCATAACAAAAGATACCATATTTTAATTTTGATAGATAAAATATGATTACCATTTTCATTTCTCTGATTACTGAGGAGTCTTACTATTTTCACATAGCTAGTGACCATTTGTGTTTTCTCTTCCGTAACATCAAAATTTCCCCCATATTCTTATTAGATTACATTTCAAGATGTAATCAGTTATCCATTTTTACTTATATGTAGTAAATGTAGTATAAGTTTCTGACACAAATTTCCGAAGGACAATGCTTGAATCTTTTCAATGGATGAAATACAAACTCAAGGAATTACAAGACTCTGCAAGCAAAAACCAAGAAGAACTTAAAAACAAAAACAAAAAAACCCCAACCAATCCAAGACAATACAGATAAAATAAATGAGGCATTAGAGGTTCTGGAGAAACAAGAAACCACAATACAAAATTTAAGGACCAATGTTTCAGATGCTGTCAATATGTTGGAGGGACATATGAACAGAGTTGAAGAGCTAGAACAAGAACCAGAGAAATAAAAGATAAAATTGTCACCAGTGATCTGCTAGAACAAAAAGGAAAATAAAAAGGAAGGAAAAAGAAAGCTTAATAATAATGTAGGACATCATCAAGAGAAATAACATTTGCATAATCAGAATACCATAACAGGAAGAAGCAGGTAAAGGCACTGAGAAACTTGTGGAAGAATTACTAGAAGAAACCTTCCCAAACATAATGAACAATGAGAGAATATATATTCAAGAAGCTGAGTGAATACCATAGAATAGAGCCCCCCCCCCAAAAAAAACCCACCACAACAAACCCAAGCTATATCATAGTCAAATTTACCAGGACAAAAGATAAGAATTCTGAAAGCAGCTAGGGAGAAACAAAGAGTAACCTAGAAGAGAAAGCAAGTAAGATCAAATGCTGATTTCTCAGCAGAAACTATGTGAGCAAGAAGACTGTGGAAAGACATATATTGAGCACTCAAAGAATACAACTGTCAACCAAGACTACTGTCCATCAAACATGAAGTAGAGATCAAGATATTCTCAGAAAAGCAGAACCGAAGGGAATTTAAAAACAAAACAAACAAAAAAAAAACCAGCCACAGAGCAGGATGGACCAAAGCAAAAACTCCAAAAAGAGCTCAACAAAATTATAGCAATTAAACCTTGCCTCTTAATAATGATACTAAATGTGAATGGTTTAAATGAACCACTGAAAAGAAAAAAAGTAGCAGATTGGATAAAAACCGAAACTCATCAATATGCTGTCTACAAGAGACACACCAGAAAAGTGAAGATAGAAAAAGACTAAAAACAAAAGGGTAGGGGGAAAAAATATACCAACCAAATGGCAATCACAAAAAAGCAAAAGTAGCAATATTAATCTCTGAAAAAAATATATTTCAATGTAAAATCAATCACAAAGGGCAATGAAGGTCACTATGTAATGCTTAAAGGGTCAATTGAACAAGAAGACATAACAGTGATAAATATCTATGCAGCAAATGATAGAGCTGCAAAATACACAAAGCAAACATTAACAAAACTGAGAAAAAGATGCAAACACTATGTTAGAGTTGTTGTTGTTGTTGTTAAGTGTCATTGAGTGGAACATGACTCATAGCAACCCTATGAACAAAAGATATGAATTCTGTTCTATTCTACGCCATCTTCATACTTCCTGACACACAAAAGCCCATGGCAGCAGTCACCTTTTCAATCCACCTGACTGTTGTCTTCTCCTTTGCCGTCCCCCTACCCTTTCCAACATGATGTCTTTCTCCAAGGAATAGCACCTCCTAGCAACATGTCCAAAGTATATGAGTTGAAGCCTCATCATTCTTGCCTCCATAGAGCACTCCAGCTGCACCATCTCCAAGACATGTCTGTTTGTTCTCTTGGCCATCCATGGAATGTTCTGTGCTCTTCTCCAACACCACAGCTCAAAGGCATCAATTCTTTTTCTTTCATCCTTTTTCACTGTCAAGATCTCAGATGCATATCTAGTAATCAGAAAGACTATGACCTGAATCAGATGGACCTTAGTCCTCAAGCTGAGACATCACTACTCCTCAATAATTTGAAGATCACTACTCCTCAATAATTGTAGATTTTCCCAGTGCAATGTGTTTCCTTATCTCCTGAGTGCTCATATCAAGGGTGTTAATCATGATCCAAACAAGATAAAACTGTTGGCAGTCTCAATCTCTTCTCCATCTATCATGGCACTGCCTATAGGTCCAGTAGTAAGAATCTTCATTTTCCCAACACTGATACGCAATCCATACCAAAGGCTGTATTCCTTGACCTTCTGTAACAAGTGCTTCAAGATCTCCTCACTTTCAGCAAGTAAGGTGTGTCATCTACATAATGCAGGTTATTGATGAGTCTCCCTCCAATCCTGTTGCCACATTCCTCTTCATAGAGTCCAACTACTTGGATAATTTGCTCAGTATACAGATTGAACAGTTATGACACGCTCCTTTCTCAATTTCAAACCATGCAGTGCTCCCCTGCTCATTTGCACAACAGCCTCCTGATTCAGGTAGAGATTCTGCATGAACACAATCAAGTGCTCTGGGATTCCCATTCTTCTCAATGTCAGCCAAAACTTGTTATGATCCACACAGTCAAACTCCTTTGCATAGTCAATAAAGCTTAAATAGACGTTCTTCTATTACTCCTTATGTTTAGCCAGGATCCATCTGATATCAGCAATGATCTCTCTGGTGCCATGGTCTTTTCTAAATCCTGCTTGAATTTCTGGCAATTCACTTTCTATGTACTGTTCCAACCATTTTTGAATGATCTTCAGCAGTATTTTGCTTGCATGTGATATCAATGATATTGTTCAATAATTTCCACATAAAGTTGGACTACGAGAAAAAAATTCAACAAAGAGGCTGAAGAATTAAACCACACAATAAACCAACCTGATTTCATAGATACACATAGGGATTCTTCCAGACTCATCCTATGAGGTAAGCATATTCTTGATACCAAAGCCAGGTAAAGACACTACCAAAGTAGGAAACTATAGGCCAATATTTCTCATGAACATAGATTAAAAAATTCTAAATAAAATCCTAGCCAATAGAATCCAACAAGACTTAAAAAAATAACTCACCATGACCAAGTGGGATTCATAACAGGAATGCAAGGATGGTTCAACATAAGAAAAACAATTAGTGTAACTCATCACATTAACAAAGCAAAGGACAAGAACCACATGATCTTATCAATTGATGCAGAAAAGGCCTTTGACAAAATCCAACACCCTTTCCTGATTAAAACACTCAACAGAATAGGAATAGAGGATAATTTCCTCCACAGAGTAAAACCAAAACCAAACCAAAGAGTCAACATAGTTCTCAATGGAGAGAGATTAAAAGCATTCTCTTTGAGAATCGGAACTAGACAAGGATGTCAACTATTACCTCTCCTATTCAAGATTGTACCGGAAGTCTTAGTGTTAGCAATAAGACAAGAAAAGGAATTAAGATGCATCCAAATTGGCAAAGAAGGGGTAAAATTATCTCTATATGCAGATGATATGATAGTATATTTAGAAATAAAGACTCAGCGAGAAAACTATTGGACATAGTTGACCAATTCAGCAAAGTGGCAGGATACAAAATCAGTATGCAAAAATCAACTGGATTTCACTACAATGACACAGAGAATACAGAACTGGAGCTAAGAAAAACAATACCCATCACAATTGCTAATCACAAGATTAAATACTTGGGAGTAAATCTTATTAGAAACACAAAAGATCTATTCAAAGAAAATTACAAAACATTACTACAAGAAACAAAAAGAGATCTTGATAAATGGAAGAATATATCTTGTTCATGGATAGGAAGACTCAACATTGTGAAAATGACAATTCTACCAAAGGCAATTCACAAGTTCAATGCAACCCCAATAAAAATACCAATTCCATTCATCAACGAGATGGAAAAGGCAATTTCCAATGGAAAGAGACCCCAACTAAACAAAGCACTCCTAAAAAAAGAGAAACAAGGTTGTTGTAGTCATGACAGCATGGTACTAGTACAGTGACAGACACAGAGATCAATGGAATAAAATTGAGAAGCCAGAAATCAGCTCAACTACCTATGGTCAACAGATTTTTTTACAAGGAGATGAAATCCATTACGTGGGGAAATGAAAGCCTCTCTAACAAATGGTGCTTTCAAAATTAGGAAACTACCTGCAAAAAACTTAAGCATGACCTACACGTCACACCGCACACAAAAACCAACTCAGAGTCGATCAAGGAGCTAGGACTAAAACCAAGGACTATAAAATTCATCAGAGAAAAGCTTGGAAGAACTCTAGGAGCCCTAATCCACAACATGAACAGTCAGTCTCTCAAGCATTCTGAAAAACCTATGACTAGGAAAGAAAAAATAGATGATTGGGACCTCCTAAGAGTCAAATTCCTATGCACATCAAAAACTTCTCCAACAGGGTAAAAAAGAAAACCATGGACTAGGAAAAATATTTGGTAATGACATGTCTGTTAAGGAATTACTCCAGCACTGCAACAAGATAAAGGTAAACAAACCAATTGCAAAATGAACACAAGTTATGAACAAATACTTCACCAAAGAAGACGTTCAGATGACACACAAACACATGAAGAAATGTTCAAAATCCCTAGCTCTAAGAGAGATGCAAATCAAAACAACTATGAAATATCATCTTGTTGTTGTTGTTGTTGTTATGTGCCGTCGAGTCGCTTGCGACTCAGAGCGACCCTATGTACAACAGCCCTAAACTCTGCTCTGTCCTGTGCCAATCGCACTGTCTCTGACACTCCCATCCCGATTATCCCAGTCACTGAATCAATCCACCTCATAGAGGGCCTTCCCCTCCTGCGCTGTCCCTCCACCCTCCCAAGCATGATGTCCTTCTCCAAGAACTGGTGTCTCCTCACAACAAGTCCAAAGTATGTTAGACGGAGCCTCAGAATCCCAGCCTCCAAGGAGTCACCCGGTTTAACCCTTTCCAGGATGAATCTGTTTTCCTAGCAGTCCGTGGTACCCTCAATACTCTTCTCCAGCGCCACAGCTCAAAGGCATCAATTCTCCTTCTATCCTCCTTGGTCATTTGTCCAACTCTCTGATACATAACAAGTGATTGTGAAGACCATGGCCTGTATCAAATGCACCTTAGTCTCCAGAGAGACACGATTGCTCTTCAGTACTTTGGAGAGGTCCCTAACAACAGGCTTTCCCATGGCAATGCGCCTTTTAATTTCCTGGCTGCTGGTGCCAAGAGTGTTGACTGTGGAGCCAAGCAAACTAAAGCTGTGTACAATCTCAATCTCTTCACCATCCATCCTGATGCTGCCAATTGGTCCAGTGGTGAGAATCTTTGTCTTCTTGACATTGAGCCTCAATCCATATTGGAGGCTGCAGTCCTTGACCCTCTGCAGCAGGTGCTTCAGGTCCTCTTCAGTTTCAGCCAGCAGGGCTGTGTCATCTGCATAATGCAGATTGTTGATAAATCGTCCACCAATCTTGACCCCACATTTCTCTTCATAGAACCCAGCCTCCCGGATAATCTGTTCTGCATATAGGTTGAAAAGGTATGGAGATAGGATGCATCCCTAGCATGTACTTTTTCTGACTTTGAACCATGAAGTGTTTCCTTACTCTGTTCTGACGACTGCCTCCTGGTCCAAGTATAGGTTTCACATTAGAATGATCAAGTGTTCTGGGATTCCCATTCTTCTCAGAGTCAGCCACAGTTTGTTATGATCCACAATAGCAAAGTTCCACAGAACAGCAAACAAATGCTGGCGAGGTTATGGAGGAATTGGAGCCCTTATTCACTGTTGGTAGGAGTGTAAAATGGTACAACCACTATGGAAGGCAGTATGGTGCTTTCTCAAAAAGTCAGAAATAGAAATACCATTTTACCCTGCAATTTGTGCTAGTGGGAATATACCCTAAAAAGGCCAGAACTCCCACCCAAACGGATTTATGCAAACTCATGTTTATGTTTTGTTCACAATAGCAAAGAGATGGAAACAACCCAAGTGCCTATCAACAAACGAATGGATAGAAAAGGTATGGTATGGTCCACAGCACTGAAAAATAAGGAACTCATACAATATTATACAAAATGGGTGACCATGGAGGACATTATGCTGAGTGAAAGATCTCAGTTACAAAAGGACAATTACTATATAATGTCACTGTTATAAAACAGGACTGGCATTAGGAGTTAGGGGGAAACTAAGAAAAGAGGGAGTAAATAATGAACACTGTTGAAACAGAAGAGGGAAAGACTCTTTTAAAAGAAATAGATGACTAGACATTATTTGCATGATTACAATCCAGAATAAGAGGTGCATAGCAAGGTGGACAGGGTGGGGGGAATTGTGCAACAATGAATGAATGGAAATCCAAGTTTTTTAAAAACTTTTGTTAAAATAACAATAAAAATTACTTTAAAAAGAACTGCCTGCCATATATTGTTTTATGTTTCCTCCTCAAATTCATTTAACTGAGCATCTTTTCTCAACTGATAGCTGTGTTATATATCAAATTTCCATAGTTCATTTCAGAGATTTCATTATTTATTCTTGAGTCAGTAGAAAATTATTTCCGTTTTGTAATTGATAAAAAAAATTGTATTTACTGACCTGATCCATCTCATTTATGTAGAGGTTAAGTTTTCCATTTATTTAATCAACCTTGGTAAGGATCTCTGGTAGCCTAGTGGGTTGGGGGTTTGCTACCAGTCCCAAAAGCATGATTCTCTGACAATCTGAATCCACAAGATTGACATTCTCCTGTGTGATTTATAGCCTCGGAAACACATTGGAGTGTCAGGTATGAGTCAATTCTGACTCAACGGCTTTGTGTTTGAGGACTTTTTAAAAAATATCTTTCTTTTTTTTTAATTTTTTTTAAACTTTATTTGTACTTGATTTATAAAATAAACCATATTTACATGTTTCCTCTGAAGCATTTTTCCTCTCAAATTACTACCAAACAATTTGGTGACATATTTTTAAAAAATATCTTTCAAGGAGCCCGGGTGGTACTTTGGTTTAAGTGTTGGTCTGCTCACTGAAAAGTGGATAGTTTAATATACCACCAACCACACTGTGAGAGAAAGATGAAACAGACAGCTTCTGTGAAGATTCGCAGCCTCAGAATCTCTATGAGGCAGTTCTGTTCTGTCCTGTCGTGCTGCGAATCAGAACGCCCTCAACAACAACGAGTTTGGCTTTTGTGTGGAATGTTTTTCCAATAAGGAGCCTTGTCAGCACAAATAGACAAGCACTCTTCTGCTAAATGGAAGGTTAGCTGTTTGAACTACCTTAGTGGCTCCATGAGAGAGAGATCTAGCAATCTGTTTCTGTAAAGATTGTTTTTCATTGCCTTCAAGTCCGGCAGGACTCATAGGACCCTGTGAACAAAAGGCCTGTAGCCCCGCTACAACTATCGACATTTATCAAAGTCCATAGAGCTTCTGGAGGAAGTTGTTTAGGAAGTGGATGCCACTCCTGCTTCCAAACCTGTCATAGGTGCTTGCAATGTATAGCGACCCTATGTACAGCAGCTCTGAACCCTTCCCTTTCCTGTGCCTGTCTCACTAATTCTGACACACCAACCTTCATTGCCCCAGTCATTGTATCAATCCATCCCATCTGGGGTCTTCCTGGATAGGAGAGGGTTCAGGTCTGTTGTTCATAGGGTCCCACTGAGCCCAGTGGAGGAACATTTGGGTCAGTTCTGACTTGATGGCAATGAGAGAAAGAGATATTATTGGGTATGCTACTTTTTGTGGATTGAATTGTGTTCCTCCCGCAAGAGTTACATTCATGTCCTAACCCCTGCATTTAGAAATATGAACCAGTTTAGAGAGAAAAGATTCTTTTTTGTTATGTTAATGACGTCATACTAGAATAGGGTAGACACTGAAACTTCTGAGTGTTGCCTTATTTTAAAAAAGGATAGGAATCACCAGCAATTGTATCATCATTTCATTCATCAAGTCAAGAAGAGTTTATCAGCCCCAATTTAAAAATGTTAAAGACAGAGTCTACCTTTTATAATCAAGCTTTTGTGGAGACATACATTCTGTCTTTCCCTCATTCAAAACAAATGGCCCCATAAAGGAGGTGGTGCGTAGTAATTACCCTTGGAAGCCAGTCCCATCCAGCATGCTTCAGACCAATGGTGAAGAACTGTAGCCCTTAACCACGAGGGTTTCAACTGTCTCTGAGGAAACATCCTCCTTTTCTACTTTATAAGTGTCATCTCCTGATTCAGCCACTCCAGAGAACCCGGTTCATATCTTACCCTCGATTTTGCCTGGACCTTCCTTCTGGAATTTATCCCACCGACCATCTTCTTCTGCCTCCATTAAAATAAAGATAAGACAGACAGAGTGCTGCACCCCTTTGCTCCTCATGTCCAGCGTCTTCTGATGAAGAGGAAGATAACCACCTCAATATACTGGATATCCTTCCAGATAACTCTGATTCTGCTAAAAATAAGCCCACTCAAATATCTTGTGCTAAGTGGGTGGAGTTTTCCTCCCATAATGTAGACCACTTCACCTCAGTGTCCTGTGTTAGTTTTGAAGCCACCAAAGACTTGCCTAGGGACCCTGAATCAAACAATTCCGTTAGAGTTATTTTAGGAGAGGTGAAAAATGCTATAGTCCATTTACATGAAGATTTGAGCATGGTGATACAAGAACTTAATATGATCAATAGTCATCTGATAAGCATGAATAGAAATAGCAGCAAATAAGCAAATCATGAATGGTAACCCAGTCTCCTGATAGTAGTTTAGATCAAATCTAATCGTCTCAACAACATTTGGTAAAATTCCTGTGGATCCACTTCCTAAAGACTTAAGAAGGTCACATGTCAGATCCAAGATGGCGGCAGAGGCAGAGACAACGTGGTGAGCTGCGGGAGCAGCGGACCACTTGGAAAAGGGCCATTATGACCCTCTACAGACTTCTGTTTATTGATAATTGAACAGTTAAACAGTTGATTACTGGTCTTCAGTGAGAATTGAGGCTCAACAACAGGAATTCAAGGATTTCCAAGGAAGAATAGGTGAGTGCCGCAGCTCCCAACCCCCTCCTGCAGAGCCCGCACTGCGCCTCACCGCAGCCACAGCTCCATAGCCGGAACCTATGGAATCCCTCACCCAGGATGGAGGGTGGGCACCAGGCCTCCCCAGGACTGGTGTGGTGAAGCTGCTACACTACAGCAAAGTGTACTTGTTCCGAGGAGAATTATTGGAGCCAAGATGGCGGCGGCAGAGGAAGCGGGCAGACACTGGCCTCCCTCGCACAAGATGAAGTGCAACCACCAGCCGCCCTGTGGGAGACGATGTGCGGGAGATGGCTTGCGCTCGCTGGCCACCCACATGGAAGATGGCACTCACCCAGCGGCCGCCTGCATGGGGGATGGTGCGCGCCCGCCTGCTTCCCACACATGGGATGGTGTGTGCCTGCCAGCCACCTGTATGGGAGATGACACTCGGGAGGTGGCTCGCGCCTGCCAGCCACCCACGCAGAAGATGGCACATGCCCACCAGCTGCCCATGTGCAAGATGGCGTGAGCCCACCAGCCCCCCACAATGGGGAATGGCATGCACCCACCAGTCGCCCATGTGGGAGATGGCGCACACCTGCTGGCCGCCCCACGCTGGGGGATGGTGCGCACCCGCTGGCTGCCTGCACACGAGATGGCGCGTGCACCCCGAGAGATAAAGTGTGCCCACCTGCTGGCCATGCGGGGGATGACGCGCACCCACCCCCACCAGCTGCCCCTGCATGAGATGATGCCCACCTGCCAAGAGATGACGTGTACCTGCCGAGAGATGACACACTCCCGCAGGTCGCCCGTGCACGAGATGACACGCGCCCGCCAGCTGTCCGTATGGGAGATGATACTTGGGAGATGGCTCATGCCCACCAGCCACCATGCAGGCGGCTGCCCACACAAACACATGGCACATGCCCACCTATCGCCTGTGTGGGAGATGGTGCGCACCTGCTGGCTCACTGGCTGCCTGCGCACGAGATGACGCGAGCACTCCAAGAGATGACGCCACCCACCGAGAGATGATGCGAGCCCTCCGGTCACCTGCGCACGAGATGACATGTGCCCGCCAGCTGCCTGCACTGGGGGATGAGGCGCACCTACCCCCACCAGCTGCCCATGCACGAGATGACACGTGCCCTCTGAGAGAGGACGTGCGCTCGCCGGCCGCCTGCGTGGGAGATGACACGCAGGAGATAGCGAGCTCATGCCAGTCACCTGCACTGGGGGATGGTGTGCGCCTGCCAGCCACCCACACGGAAGAGAGGACGCATGCCCCGCCTCCCGTGGGGGGGATGTGTGCCCCACCACCTGCAGGTTTCCGTTTCTTTGGAAAACCAGAGAAGATGATCACCTATACAATGGATTGTTGAAAGTCACTGTGAGTTGTCTACTTGATGACACTTAACAGTGGCAGCATGTCCAAGAGTACCAACATCCTAAATGCACCACATATTTTGATCTGTTGAATGCTTCTGCCAAAAGATGTTTAGACCTGGGGAGAGCCTGTTCACAAATTTCAGGTTCCCTTTGCCATTTGTCAAGGGGGAGGGAAGTGACACCTACTTCAAATTATAGTATGACTATTTATGGGGGGGGGTAAAAGTGGTGGTGCTGGAATTGGAGATGCTGTCCCTGGCCACACACTCCTTGGTCAGGTGAGGGGACCAAATTAGTGTGGGGGCAATTAGAGGGGAGTGTACCAGCCAGCCCATGGGGGGTGTTGCCCTGCTCAGGACGGGTTGTCTTCAGCCCTCGGCTTGGGGCGAACCATCATGGCCCTCAGGGTGAGCTCCTCAGTCCCCAGATTGTGCCATCTGACCTTGGGGTAGGAAAAAAAATGCCTAAGGTATCCGGAGAATTTTATCTAGGCTACTTTCTGCCACCCTCTCCCCCAGTAAACCTGAAAGGAACACCCCCAAAACCCCTCTATTTGTAACTCACAAGTTTGTTCTTTCTAGGTTTGCTCCCTACCTTACCACTGAGTTTTACTTCAGACCTAACCCCGAACCCAGTGCCAGTGACAAAAAGGAAATACAACTGCCAGCTAAAGAAACAAAGGAGGATGGAGCCTCTGGGTTCAGCCAGCCATCCCCACTGGACCCACCTGGGAAAACACTTTGCAGTCCAGAGGGGAAGCAAATGACAGGAAAATATCTTCTAACAGAACAAGAAGGCAAGCAGCCTTAACCCAAGATCACCAGTAAGGTGATAAAGTGTCCTCCCTTTCCCCCTTCACATCAACGCCCCTGTTCAGCATGAAGAAGCCAGAGAGTCGGCATCCAGTCCCCAAATCAGTAAGACAGTTGATTTAACTACCATTGGAAAATGGTTATCATTTTCCTGTAGCATCTGGTCCCCACTGGATCACTTTCATTTCCTTCACCTGCTCTCCCCACCAACCAATTTCTGCAGCTCTGCATCTGCATCCCTGCCCATCCTCACCCTTCTGCCCCCAACCCTCACTTCCTTGTATCTCCAATTTGTTTTTTCCCCAATAAAAATTTAAAAAAAGAAGGTCACATGTTACGTAATTCTGATTTCTATGCCAAACTATAAGGAGATGGTTCAATTTTTGCTTGTCAAATTTCTTTCAAACGAATAAATGCAATTGGTAGTTAATGTTTTCAAGGAGGAAAAGAATCATCTTTTATTATCTTTTCAGATTTAGATTACTCAAAACTTCACTGGTCCATGTTGTAAATTTACCTCAAAATAGGTTAAGCACTGGTTAAAATTGTAGTAAGACATCAAACTGCAAATAAGTGCAAAGTCCATTGTTTTCATCTGTATGGGGGCCCCATTTTTGTTAATAAGACTTAGCCGTAGACATTGGCGGATCTAGTTCACAGTTTATGTTTCACATGGTCTTTTGCCAAATTTCTAGTTCTGCAAACAAAAGAACAAAATACTTTCTTTGGAATGCTACAGTTGGTTGGAATAACTGTAACAAGTAAGACGTAGGACAATGCTATTTTTTTTTTTAGAACAATGCTTTATTGTTAACATACATTACAAAGTGAATTCAAATCCATACATTTCCCCTCTTCTGTTCTGGGAAATAAATTTTACATTTTTCATCTTATGTATATCTTGTTCAATCCATGAAGACATACTTTCAAAATGGATGCTCAGTTATTTATGGGCAAAATGGTCTAGTTTGGGGTCAAAATTCTAATGATGCTCAAACTTGCTGCAAAATAGAATCTCCATGAAAGCTTTTCCTTTGTTTTTATTTCTTTTAATGAGAATATTAAAATGATTTCCATGTTCCTGTTAAGTTTTAACTACCAATAAATGACTAATATTGTTCTAAAAATTATAATAGATAAAGACACATGGGGGAGATGCTGTTTAATGAAGGAGGCAGACACAACTCCTCTATAAGCATCGAAAGAACACCAAGGTTTTCTGGCAGCCGCCAGAAATGAAGATAGGCCCACAGGGAAATTGACACAGCTGAGATCTTAATTAAACCCACCACTGCCCATCAAGTTGGTTTCAGCTCTTGATTGGGCTTCCAAGGTTGTAACTCTTTGCAGAAGGAAATTGTTCATCTTTTTCCTGAGGAGTGACTGGTGGATTTGAACTGCCGATCTCTTGGTTAGAAGCTTGATACATTATGTATTGTGCCACTAGGCCTCCATGAAATTCTGAAGAATCCTCTAGAACAATGGAGGAGGAGTGGGATTCTGTTCTTGAAAGTCATTAACTTTGTGGTAATTTGTTATGGAATCCTTAGAGATCTAAGGCTTTCCTAAATTACAAAAGCTACATTTCCACCCAGCCCCTCGTGTTGACTGAGACACACAATTTTGCTTTTTTAAGGTATATGGTCCACAGCTTTCCAGATGACCCACAATAATCCACATCTCTTGTTATTCACATGGTTATGCAATTCCTTCTCCCGTTTTACCAGAGTTGGTCTATGTGATTAATAGAAAGAATATGGCAGAAGTGATCATATATTACTGACAAGATAAGTTTACAAAAGATGTTGTGATATAGATAACCATATATGCATGCCACTGGAATAGAATTGAGAGTTCAGAAATATATTTTGTATTTATGGTCAAATGATTTTCAAAAAGAATTTGAAGTCAGTTCAGTGGGGTAAGAATAGCAATTTTCACAATGGTGCTGAGACAACTAGATAGCCACATGTAAAAGAATGAGTTAGATCCTATCTCATACCATGTAAAAATGAACTCCAGATGAATTAAAGACCAAAACATAAGAGTAAAGCTGAAACGGAGGTGGGCAAGACACCCTGATAAATCCTTCTGGGTGGCATATTTTTCTCTCGAACTGAAGGGCCTTTGGAGAAAATATCAGAGATTTTATTTCATCTCCTATTTTAAGAGAACTCAGACTTAGTTTCCTCTCCTGTTCACTTCATGCATTGAAAGACTTCTAGGAGGTAGCATAGGAATGAATTTTTGTGCCCTTATTTATGGCAAAGGAATTCTAGATATTACACAAAAAAGCATAAACAATGAAAAAAAATAGATAATTAGGCCTTTTCAAAATGCAATTGCTTTATTGGAAACTATGTATGACAATAGACTGCAACAGGACAAGCATTACAAAGGGAACTGGGGGAGGGAAGGAAGAAAAGTGTGCTTGAATGTATGAGAAGCAATCTCTTTGTAAATATTCAGTAAAAATAAGTGAAAACATAAAAATTTTAAAAATGCAGTTGCTTTGTGCTTCAGAGGACATCATCAAGAAAAAGAAAAAACAATCCATATAACGGGAGAACATATTTACAGATCATATATCTGGTAAGGTACTCATATCCAGAACACATAATGAACTCTAATAACTCAACAATAATAAGACAATCCAATTCAAAAATAAGCAAAGAATTTCAGTGGATAGTTTGGGAGTTCCCAAAAAGTTGAATATTCTACTTGAGAACTTTATTTATAATTGTAAAAAATAGGCACAAAAAGGGCTTTGTTCACAATAGCAAGGAGTTGGAAACAACCCAGGTGCCCATCAACAAACGAATGGATAGAGAAGCTGTGGTATAGTCACTTAATGGAATACTACACTGCATTGAAAAACAAGGAACTCATGCAATATTATTCAAAATGGGTGACACTGGAGGATATTATGCTGAGTGAAATATCTCAGTCACAAAAGGACAAATACTGCATAATGCCACTGTTGTAAAACAGGACTGACATCGCGGTTGGGGTAAGACTGAGAAAAACTGGGTAAATTACGTATACTGCATTAAATCAGATGAGGGAGAGAATAATTTAAAAGCGATATATTATGGTATTATGGTTATCACAAGAGTCCAGAATTAAGGTTTCATAGTAGAGTACACTTGGGGCTTTGGGAGGGGTGCATGGAGATTGTATACCAAGGAAAGAATTTTTCTTTTACTTTTCAAAGAGAGGAGTGAACTGGGGGAGGAGGGCAGGGTGGGGAGAAAGGTGCAACAATGAATGAATGGAAATCCAAAATCTCTGTAAATGTTCATTAAAATTAATAAGATAAACTTTTTAAAAAATAGGCAAAAAAGAAATGATGCATGGATTTACAAAATGTGACATATTCATTAAAAATATATATAAGTCATAATAATAATGAAGCACTGATCCACAACACAGTATGCATGACGTTTTAAAACATCATGTTAATTGCAAAAAGCCATACACAACTTTTTTATTCCATTTAAGTTAAGTGTCTAGAGCGAATAAATCCAAAGACAGAAAATATATCAGTAATTGTCAGGAACTAGGATATAAAGAGTGACTACTAATGGGTAAATGATTTATTTTTGACATGATAAAAATGTTCTGTAATTAGAAAGAAGTGATGGTTATACAGCTCTGCACATGAATTGATCTGACTTGGCTTTAAAACAGTGAATTTTATGATATGTGAATTATACTTTGGAAATATTCGATAAAGAAATGATATTGTGGCTTTCATCTTTCTCTCTTCATTACTTCATGATAAACCAGCTCTTATGCCAAAATCAGTCCTATAAGGAGGACCAGTGTGAGGTACTGAAGCCTTCCTCTAACTTCCACGTGAGTGAGGTTGGAAGCATATCTTCTAGCTATGCTAGTTTGAATCTTATGTGTCTTACGGGGGTCCAAGGAAGCTCTGGTAGCTTAATGGTAAAGAATTATGCTGCCAACCCAAAGGCACTTGGTTCAAATCCATCAGTTATTCTGAGAGAGAAAGATGGGCAGTCTCCTCCCTTGTGAGTTATTGTCTCTGAAAACCTGCTGGAGGATCAGCTATGAGTTGATTCTGATTCAAGAGTGCATGACAAAAACAACAAAAGGTTCCATAAATTGTATGTTCTTACCCCTTAAGAATTCTCTGAGGCCCAGGTTTAAAGTATCTTGTTCCAGGAAGCATTTGAATTTGCTTCTGTTAGTTCCTTCTGGCAGGAGGTTTGGTGGTGCAAATGTTAAGCATTTGGCTGCTGCCCAAAAGGTTGTAGTTTCAAACTCACCTATGGGAGAAAGTCCTGATGACCTGATTCCTTAAGGACTGCAGTTCAGAAAACCCTATGGGGCATTTCTACTCTGTTACAAGGGGTTACTGCAAGTCAAAATCAACTAATAGCACCTAATATTAACATCAAATACTTTTAAATTTTTTAATTAAGTGAAAGTTTAAAGATATTTAGGGTTTCTAGTCATTCATTGTTGCACTTTTGTCCCTGCCCACCCCCTCAGCCAATTCACTTTTCTCCTTGAAAATAAAAAGTAAAATTTGTTCATTAATACTCACTCCCTCCCCCCAAGTCCACTCCACTATGCAGCCTTCATTCTGGACTCCTGTAATGACAAGAATACCCATTCATATATCCCTTTCAAACAGTTCTCTCTCTCATCTGTCTCAATGCAGTATACATCATTCCTCCCCTCCTTTTCTGTCTTCCCTCAATCCTGATGTCAGTTCCATTTTACAACAGTGGCCTTATGTAATATTTCTCCTTTTGTGACTGAGATATTTCACTCAGCATCATGTCCTCCAGGGTCATCCATTTTGTGTAATATTTCATGAGTTCCTTGTTTTTCAATGCTGCATAGTATACCATTGTGTGACTATACTACAGCTTCTCTATCCATTCGTTTATTGATGGGCACTTCAGTTGTTTCCAACTCTTTGTTATTGCGAACAAAATCGCAATAAACATGGATGTGCATATATCTGCTTGGGTGGCAGTTATGCTTTCTTTAGGGTAAATTCTCAGAAGTGGAATTGCTGAGTCAAATGGTATTTCTATTTGCAACTTTTTGAGAAAGCGCCATACAGTAATGGTTGCACCATTTTACACTCCCACCAAGAGTGAATAAGGATTCCAGTTTCTCCGCAACCTCACCAGCATTTATTGCTTTCTGTTAAATGTTGCTATTCTTACTGGGGTGAGATGATATCTCATTGTTGCTTTGATTTGCATCTCTCTTAGAGCTAGGGATTTTGAACATTTCTTCATGTGTTTGTTGGTCATCTGAATGTCTTCTTTGGTGAGGTGTCTGTTCATAGCCTGTGTCCAATTTTCAACTGGGCTGTTTACTTTTATCTTGTTGTGGTGCTCGAGTATTTTATAAATTCTATATAAAAGTCGCTTATCTGACATGTCATTGTTGTTGTTGTTGTTGTTGTTATGTGCCATAGAGTTGCTTGTGACTCATAGCGATCCTGTGTACAACAGTCCTAAACACTGCTCTATCCTGTGCCAATTGCACTGCCTCCAACACTCCCATCCCAATTACCCCAGTCACTGAATCAATCCACCTCAAAGAGGATCTTCCCCTCCTGTGCTGTTCCTCCAAACTACCAAGCATGATGTCCCTCTCCAAGGACTGGTCCCTCCTTACAACATGTTCAAAGTATGTCAGACGAAGCTTCAGAATCCTTGCCTCGAAGGAGCAGCCCAATTTAACCCTCTCAAGGATGAGTCTATTTATTTTCTTAGTAGTCCATGGTACACTCAATACTCTTCTCCAGCACCACAGCTCAAAGGTATCAATTCTCCTTCTATCTGCCCTAGTCATCGTCCAATTCTCTGATGCATAACAAGTGATTGCAAAGACAATGGCCTGTATCAGACGCACTTTAGTCTCCAGAGTGACCATTGTTCTTCAGTACTTTAGAGAGGTCACTAACAGCAGACTTTCCCATCACAATACGTCTTTTAATTTCCTGGCTGCTGGTGCCAAGAGTGTTGACTGTGGAGCCGAGCAGACTAAAGTTGTTAACAATCTCAATCTCTTCCCCATGCATCCTGATGCTGCCAATTGGTCCAGTGGTGAGAATCTTTGTCTTCTTGTTATTGAGCCTCGATCCATATTGAAGGCTGCTTTTTCCCAGTCTGTGGCTGCCCTTTTTACCCTGTTGGAGAAGTTTTTGGATGTGCATAGGGTATTGATTCTTAGAAGGTCTTATTCATCTATTTTATCCTCTCCTTGTTGTAGATTTTTTCAGGATGCTTGAAAGACTGTTGATGTTGTGGATTAGGACTACTAGAGTTCTTCCAAGCTTTTCTTTAAATGAAGTTTATAGTCCTTGGTTTTAGTGCTAGGTCGATGATCCACTTTGAGTTGGTTTGTGTGTATGGAGTGAGGTGTGGATCTTGCTTGAGTTTTCTGCAGATAATTTTCCAATATTACCAATACCTTTTGTTTAAAAGGCTGTCACTTACCCACTTAAATGATTTCATCTCCTTGTCAAAAATCAGTTGACCATGTTCTCAATTCTATTCCATTGATCTATGTGTATGTTATTGTACCAGTTTCACGCTCTCTTGACCGTCATGACAGTGTAGAAGGATTAACAGCAAAGACTTTTGGTAGGGGTTTTTGCAAGGGGCTAGTTCAAGAGAATTGTAAACTTTCAGGTGGTTGTTGCTATGTGGTGTCAAGTCAACTACAACTCTTTGCAACCCTATGAATCACAGATCTGAACCTTGACTAACCCTGACTCTAACCCTATCCTGTGCCATTTTCATTATCTCTTGATATACATGAACCCACTCTTATAGTCATTGTATCAATCCATCTTTTTGAAGGTCTTCCTCTGTTATGTTGACCTTCCACCTTTCCAAGTATGCTGTTCCTGTCCAAGGCCTGATCCCTCCTAACAAACATGTGAGGCTTTTAGGTGGGAGTTTGGTTTGGTTTTGTATGCTTGGGAAATTTCACAAGAAAATGATTTACCTTCCACTAAAGGTCAAATGGAGGTGGACAGGACACCCTGATAAATCCTTCTGGGTGGTGTATTTTTCCTACTGAAGTGAAGGACCTTTTGAGAAGATATCAGATTAATGTAGAAGTTTTTATTTCATCTCCTATTTTAAGGAAGTTGAGCCTTAGTTTCCTCTCCTCTTCACTTCATGCACTGAAATGCAAACTTTAGACCACTCATATAGATGGTGTTGTTAGGATCCCTCAAGTCAATTTTGATTCATAATGACCCTGTGAACCATGCCCTATCCTGTGCCATCCGCATGATCTCTGACATGCTCAAGCCAAACTCCTAAAGCAAACACCAACTTCACAGTACTTTGATGATTCTAAATTTTCCTACTAGCTCAATCATATATGAAAAAAATTTAAAAATATGTTTTAAAAGTGAAAAAAGACAATTTGTCAATTTTAGATATTTCTTGATAATTAAGATTGTTAACAATTTCACCTAGCTTGGAACCACAATCAACACTCTTGGCACCAGCAGTCAGAAAACCAAAAGATGAATTGCATTAGGAAAAATCTGCTGAAGATAAGTGGTATTAGTCCAGAGATAAAAGTGTACCTGATCCAGGCTGTGGTCTTTGCAATTACTTGCTATGCATCAGAGAGCTGGACAATGACCAGAAGAATTGATGCCTTTGAGTTGTGGTGCTGGAGAAGAATATTGAACAGCCGAGAGAACAAACAGGTCTATCTTGGAGAAGGTGAAAGCAAATTGCTTCTTGGAAGCAAGGATTTTAAAGTTCTGTTTCTCATACTTTGAACATGTTGCCAGGAGGGATCAGTCTTTGGAGATACCATGTTTGGAAGAGTGGAGAGACAGCACAGGAGGGAAAGACCCTGGATAAGATGGATTGACACAGTAACTGGGGTAATGAGGATATGTGTCTTGGAGACAGTGAGCTTGGTTCAGGATAGAGCAGGATCCAGAACTATTGTGCATAGGGTCACTATGATGGCGTATAACAACAACAACAATAATGATCTATCATAAATGGAGCTCTGGTGTCTCAGTGATAAGGAGTTGTGCTTCTGACCCAAAGGAACACACTTTGAATCCACTAGATCCTCTGGGCCAGAAAGATGGGCAGTCAACTGCTATGTTATTTACTGTCTCTGAAAACCCACTGGAGGGTCATCTGTAAGTCAGTTACAACTCGGTGGTACACAATAGTCTGTCATTAAGTACCAAACAAAAAAAAATTCTAACACAGCATGTTAATTATACCAAAGTTCATACTCTCTAAATCTTATCTGAATAAAAAATTATGTAAACACCCCTCTGACAAAGTATACTATGCTATTATGTGGCTCTTTATATACTCCCCGGACAGTCTTGCATCAATTCCGATCAGAGAAGCATAGGGGAGAAGTAGATGGCTACATTGAAAAAGTAAGTAAAATTCACTTTAAAAATCACCTGAAATGTAAAAATAGGAAAATTTAAATATTTGGATATCCAAAATTATTGGATTATTTGGATTTCACACTTTCTCAATCCAGAAGATCTCCATGCCAACAGATACTTTATTTTTATCAAATTCATTTCTTATTCAAATCACTAGCTCATTTCTGTGTGTCTAGTCTTACCTTTATGCTATGTGGAATATAAGGCATAATAAAAAGCACAGCAATTCTAGGAAGTGTGTTTTGTACAGAAAGATTTTCATGCATAGGAAAATATAATATACCAAAAAACCCACAAACCACCGGTAAAATTTTAAAGGGATAAAGATGTATAATACAGGGAACAGTACTTCAGCTTTGTTAGGGGTAGGATGATCAACTGAACAGCGAACCAGGAAAGCTCAACTGCCGTGACAAACCCAGAATAATCAATTTTAGGCAAAGCAAGCCAGTTGGTAATCCTAACACACAAGAATGTAAAGGACAAATATTGCAAAGCGACACTACTGTAAAACAGGACTGACATTGGGGTTGAGGGAAGACAGAGAAGAAGGGGAGGAATGATGTACACTGTATTGCAACAGATGAGAGAGAGAACTGTTTAAAAGGAATATACGATTAGGTATTATTGTCATGATAAGAGTCCAGAATGATGGTTTCACAGTGCATTGAACTTGGGGGGAGGGATTGCATAACAATGGAAGAGTTTTTATTTTACTTATCAAGGAGAAAAGTTAATTGGGGGGAAGGGAGTGGGCAGGGAGAAAAGTGCAACAATGAATGACTGGAAACCCTAAATCTCTGCAAACTTTCATTAAAATTAATTTTTTTCAAAAAGAATGTAGCCTACAAGCAGGAGAAGATAAAATAGATGAATGGGATCTCCTAAGACTCAAATCCCTATGCACATCCAAAAACTTCTCCAACAGGGTAAAAAGGGAAGCCACTGACTGGGAAAAAGTATTTGGTAATAACATCAGATAAGGGACTTATATCCAGAATTTATAAAATACTTGAGCACCACAACAAGATAAAGGTAAATAATTCAATAGAA
>NW_006399811.1:8418298-8419323 GCF_000299155.1 Elephantulus edwardii | reverse complement strand
CATTGAAAAACAAGGAACTCATGCAATATTATTCAAAATGGTTGACTCTGGAGAACATTATGCTGAGTGAAATATCCTAGTCACAAAAGGACAAATATTGCATGGTGCCACTGTTGTAAAAGAAGACTGACCTTGGGGTTGGGGATAGACTGAGTAAGATGGGTTCAATAATGTATACTGCACTGAAACAGAGGAGGGAGAAAACGTTTTAAAAGAGATATGTGATTAGGTATTTCTGTCATGAGAAGAGTCTAGAGCAATGGCTTCATGGTGGAGTGGACATGGGGGAGGGTTTGTGAATCAATGAAAGAATTTTTCTTGTACTTTTCCAAGAGGGTAGTGTTCGGGGGCAGGGGAGGTTTGGGAGGGGAGAAATGTGCAACAATGAATGAATGGAAATCCAAAGCCTCTGTAAATTTTTACTGAAATTAATAAATTTAAAAAATTTAAGTTAGAGTAAGGATGGCAATGGATTTATAACCACTTATGCTAATAGCACTATATCATGGCATGGAGGAGGAATAGTGGAACTTTATCCACATTTACAATATTCTTCTTAACAAAACCATTTATGGGAAATAGGAACTGCATTGGAACATGTATCTCTGGGTTGGAAATGATCATATTGTTAATATTTCTAGCCTTAGGCTGAAAAGATTATAATGTTCAAAATTATTTGTTATATATTCCTTTAAATTTTTCCTTCTTTTAACAACTGGGATCTAGAGGGAAGAGAAAAGACCAGAGAATGGCCAAAGTTATTGGGGCAGCTATTGCTGCCAGTTTAGGGTCTGTGTCAGGACACTCGTAGGTAATAAAGGAGGTCAGAATTGCTTCCACTGTGGAAAGCTGGGTCACTTCAGTTGACAGTGTCACAGAAAGAGAGCCACAGATAGGCAAGGGAGTAGAGAGGAAGCTCCCACTCACTTGCTTTAAGTGTGGATCTGAAGGACACTTGGCCAAGGGTGGCCCACATCAGGTCCTCATGGCTGACAGGACTTACAGGCCCCAGCTCCCAGCTGGAA
>NW_006399811.1:8405636-8416867 GCF_000299155.1 Elephantulus edwardii | reverse complement strand
AAATCTCTGTAAATGTTCATTAAAATTAATAAAATTTAATTTAAAAAAAAGAATGTAGATGAGCCAGAGAAGGTCTCAAAAAACCTGCCTCAACTCTTCAGAACTGAGTCAAAGTGCCTGGTGCAGTGGATTTTCCAAGGTTGTAAATAACAATGGGAGGAGATTGCTCATGTCTCCCTCTGAGCAGCTGGTGGATTCAAACCACTTGTCTTTATACTGGTGGTACAACTCCTTACTTACTATGACACCAGTGCTTCCTTTGCAGGAGATGAAAGTTAAAAAGGATGTTGTAGAATTGGTTGTCTTGAATAGATGGCTCTCATCAATCTTAAAATAAATGCAACTTAAGTCTTCCTCTACATTTACCAATAGGACACTTAGAAATCGGATAGTGATTCCATGTTTGCAAGTACTTTATTTTGATTGACATGAGTTGAAATATTTGATTCGTTCACTGGCTTTTGTTTTCACTACTGCCTTTCCTATCTTAGATAGCTTTGCAGCTTCCAGTAACTATACTCACCTTCATTCTAAAAGAAAGCTGTTTGTGAGACTTCTTCCATGAATTTACTAACTTGCAGAGAGGCCTCTTTCTTTGTGACAATTATGTCCTGAAACAATAATTAGAAAGAAAACTGCTTACAAATGTAAAAATGGTTCTTCATTTGACTGTGGATAATCATAAACAATATGTGGACATGATCAACTGAAGAGAGAAGAAAGTGTCCACCTTTGTAAAATACAATTATCTAGTGCTTTTTAAATGTTAATGTATATTGTCTCCTCATCATGACAACATGCAAATAATGAAAAGTAGGGCTGGGGTTGTTGTTACATGCTATCAAGTTCATTTGACTCATAGTGTGACCCTATAGGAAACTTACTGTAGTATACACAGAAAGGACAATTGTTAGAATCCACTAGTTGCTCTGAGGGAGAAAGGTGGGCAGTCTTCTCCCATAAAGGTCTCAGACAACCTATGGAGGATTACTCTAAGTTGAAAATGACTCAATGTCAGTGGGTTTGGTTTAACCTTGTAGAACAGAGTAGAATTGTCCCATAGGGTTTCCTAAGCTGATCTTGAGGTCTTGTCTTCATAAAACACTAATGGGTTCAAAACATCAGCCTTTGGCTAGCAGCCAAGCACTTAACTATTGCATCACCAAGTCTCCTCCCTTCTGGGCTGGGTTAGGCCTTGAAACTTCCAGTAAGTTCCCAGCTGATAGCAGTGCAGTAATGCAGAAAGGCCCTTTCCTGCATTTCTGTCTTCTCAAATTTCCCTGTTATTGTTGTTATGTGCTGTCAAATTAACTACAAACAATAGCTCTGAATCCTGCTCTATTCTGGGCCAATATCTCTGACACACTTACCCTTATTACCCCAGTTATTGCGTCAATCCATCTCATCAGGGGTCTTCCTCACCTGTGCTGTTCCTCGACCCTTCCAAACATGATATTCTTCTTCAAAGACTGGTCCCTCCTGGCTACATGCCCCAAATATGAGAAACAGAGTCTCAAAATACTTGTCTCTAATGACCAGCTTGGTTTCACCCTGTCCAGGACAGACCTATTAGTTTCCTCGGCAGTCCATGATATATGCATTACTCTTCTCCAGCACCACGATTCAAAGTCATCAATTCTTCTTCTATCATCCTTGGTCATTATTTAGCTCTCTTATGCATAGCAAGTAATTGTGAAGATCATGGTCTGGATCAGGTGCATCTTAGTCTCTAGACTGACATCCTTGCTCTTCAGTACTCTGGAGAAGTCCTTGACAGGAAGTTTTCCTAATTCAATACATATTTTTATTTCCTAACTGCTGGTGCATAAGAGTGTTGATTGTGGAACCGACCAAATTTCCCTGTGTCCCCTAAAATTCTTTTATCTGGCTCACTATTGAGTTTGAAATTTCCCCAATTACTTTTTTAATGAAATAAGATGTAGGTTTATTCACAATTTAATTCATTCAATGAGAAAATTTTCACATCTTGCCCATTAAATTTGCAGCTTTGGGAAAGAACATTGATTCTTGTGGGTCAGAAAGAAAGAATTTTGAGTAATGACACTTTGCATTTAAGAGTGAACAGACAGGGCACAGAAGGCCTTAAAGAAAGGTGGACATTGGGTAGCTTGGAGTATTGTGAAAGCAGGAACACTAGGGTGAGGGCAGAGGCCATATCAGGAAGTAAGAGGTGAAGAAAGACAGGTGGGAGGCTACTGACCTATAATAAACCTGTAGCTTTGCCTTGGGCCTTTCTTGTGATCCTAATAAAAGTGGCAAGCCTAGCCCTAACTTTTTAAAAGAGAGATAGTATGGTGCTTGTAAAGGTCAGGAAAGATTCACTGCTTTTCTTAATTTGGTTATGCAATTGTAAAATGCAAGGAGTCTTACATAATGCATAAGGCAGTTGGGATTATGTAGGAAATTCTTTCTCATATAAAGAAAGATTTCAACATTGAATTTAGGTACAATGGGTAGATGACAACACAGTGATAGAGCTGAAACAAGTCAGAGATCAGCCAGCCTTTTCACTCTGTGGGATGAGGAAACCAAGAGCAAGCTGGCTTAAGTGCAAGCGTCATCCAGGTAGTTCATGAAACAGCCTGACCTTCAGTCCCAAGACTTTTGACTCTTCATACATTTTGCAATAGTACCCGCAATAGTACACCACTGCTGTGAAGTCGATTCTGACTCATATTATTCATATTGACCCTGCAGGACAGAGTAGAGCTACCTGTAAGGTTACCAAGGCATCTTTGTGGAAGCAGACAGCCATATTGTCCCTCTCTCACAGTGCCAAGTTCCAAACTCCTAGCAGCTCAGCACTCACCATTGTGCCACCAAGACTTGCTCTGCAATACTGCATACCCGTGGGAGAGGGGGGAGATTCAGGTTAGCAGTCCCACCAAAGGCTTCAATTTTTCATTTCGCTGGGGTATTTTTTAATGTATAGTAACAGTTTTGTATTTGATGATTCAACTAGGTTTAATTAATTTATGTGTATTTTTGTTGGGATCCATTTTTGTTTTTAATTTTTATTTTTAGGAAATCTTTAACATTTCTTATATTTAAGACCAAAATAGAGATAAATTTACTTATATTCTAAGCATATTCAAAGTATCCCTAGATGCCTTCATTCTGATAAAACAATGCAAGTTAAAATTCTCCTCTCTTGAAAATAAGCCTGGTTGTTTTCTAAAAGTCCTCTCTCTACCGCATACTCAGTGTGTGTATTTGGACAGTGACAGGAATGAAATAGAATTGAGAGCCAAATAAGAGACACCTGGGAGTCTTGACCTTCACTGTTGCTCCACTTGCTAACCTGGCCTACTTATTTCTCTTACCAGGACCTAGCATAAAGCATTTGTTGTCACTAGGTGCCATGGTGACGCTGCTCACAGATTGGAACCTTCCCTTATCTAGTGCCATCTTCACAATCTCCTCCATGCTCAAGCCCATTGTTACAGTCCCTGTGTCAACCCTTCCTGCTGAAGGTCTTCCTCTCTCTCTGACCCTCCACCATTCCCAGCACAATGTCATTTTCCAAGAAGTAGGCCCCTCCTGACAACATGTTAAAGGATGTGAGATGACGTTTCACTACTCTTGCCTCAGGAACATGTGGTTACGCTTTTCCAAGAGTGATTTGTTTGATCTTTTGGCAGTCCATGGTATATGCAACACTCTTTTTCAACACCACAATTCAAAGGCATGAAGGAAGCACTTAGGTAAATTTGGAGCAAATGGAACGTAAAACTGTTACACCACCCAGGTTATAAAACAATGAATTGTATCACCAGAAACAACACAAACTAATGTCTTACCATTTTAAACTCCAGATTTCCCCTAAGCAAAAGATCCTCTGATAGCAGGTATCTATAACCCAATCTGACTTCTTTACCTTTGTTGCATTATCGAAAACAATTTGGATCTTACACCTTAGTTTTACTATAAGCAGGAGTGACAGAATGGTAAGGTTTGCTGTATTATTCACTGCGGACCTTCTGAAATTATTTTCTAAAAAGAGAGGATTTTGGAATTTGTGAAAAGAAAATCTTGCCAGAACCCTTGAAATCATACTGAGAACTGACTATTGTGGCATTATAATTACCAAATCTTAAGAAGATTTGTCACACTGCTGGATATTCTTAGAAGTGAATAATAAAATTAGAATCACATAATTGGGGTATCATAACTATCTTGAAGTTGACTTTACTAAAGAAACCTACTTACAAAACATCCTTTGGTGTCAATACAAGAGTCAAGTGATGCTAGATGAATCACAAATATTTCATATAACAGCAAGTAAAGCAATGGAATCCTATTGGCTATCTAGTACAAACTTGCATTTTGTAGATGATGAAATAAATTCTCATGTTCTTATGTACTTAATATTCTGCAATTAATAAACTAAAGAGGGGAAGAGTATCCTTTTTAAAATCTATAAAAGCATAAAAAATCAGAAATATATCCAGTTGTTACATTCACTATCGATTACATCCTTATAGTTATTCTCATTTTCTCATTCTAAAAATTTCTATTTTATGAGGATCAGTCTTCCATTAAGTACCTTAAAACAGAATTTGAGGCATGAAACTAAACACTGCCTCAGTGTAGTTTAAGGAAAGTATGAACAACAGAGGAGGACACTATAAACAATGTTGACATTAAAATTCATCAACATCTCAATTTGGATACACATTATCATTGCTTTGGAGTCATCCCAATGCATTCTGACCCCACATGTTCAGAGGAGTGCTGCACTCCATAAATTTTTTGAGGTTGTTGCTCTTCAGAAGCAAATTACTAAACTCTTGTTCACTGTGGCATCTCAGGTGTTCAAGTTCAGCATTTGTTAGTAATCGAGACATATAAATGGTTGTGTTACCCACTGAAGCTACTTCTCACATACTTCAGGCACGTGACCAGGAAGGACTATTCCTTAGAGAAGGACATCATGCTTGGAAGGGTGGAGGGACAGCACGGGAGAAGAAGACCGTTGATGAGATGGTTGGACACAGTAACTGGGATAATGGAATGAGGGTGGGTCTATCAGAGTCAGTGAGACTGGCTCAGGACAGGGCAGACCTAAGAGCTGCTATCGGGTCTTTATGATTTGCAGACAACTTAACTGGCACACAACTACAAAAATCCACTGACTGCTCAATACAGGCATATATATTGTTCCGTTTTCTAAGACATTGTCAAGTATCACTCAGTCACTACCAACAGGAGGAAGTTGCCCATCTTTCTCCCTTGTAAACATTGGATGTAAATCACCAAAAGAAAATGCTGTCTTTAGGTTGGCAGTGCAGCTCCCTACAGACTAAGCCACTACAGCTTCCCCACAATGAACAAGATTGTCTGAAATGTTCAATAGAAAGTACACATGAACACACCTGAGGAAAATTGTGTTTCAAATTCAGCCTTATAAGGATCAAAAGAATTTGTTTTTCTGTCTTCAGTAAGTGTTTCCTTTGATCTGTTTTTTAATATTGCTGAAATACAATCCCAAATAATTTTTTTTGTATTTTTAAAATTTATTATTCGTTTCAATGAAAATTTACAGAGACTTTGGGTTTCCATTCATTAATTGTTGCACTTTTCTCCCCTCCCAACCCTCCCCCCCTAGTACACTTCCCTCTTGGAAAAGTAAAGGAAAAATTCTTTCATTATTTTACAAACCCTCCCCCAGGTCCACTCCACTATGTAGCCTTCGCTCTGGACTCCTGTCATAATAAAAATACCTAATCATATATCCCTCTTAAACAGTTTTCTCCCTCATCTGTTTCAATGCAGTACACATTATTTAATCCATCTTTCTCAGTCTTCCCCCAACCCAGAGGTCAGTCCTGTTTTACAAGAGTGGCACCATGCAGTATTTGTCCTTTTGTGACTGAGATACTTCACTCAGCATAATGTCCTCCAGGGTAACCCATTTTGAATAATATTTCATGAGTTCCTTGTTTTTCAATGTGGCATAGTATTCCATTGTGTGAATATACCACAGCTTCTCTATCCATTCGTTTGTTGATGGGCACTTAGGTAGTTTCCAACTCCTTGATATTGTGAACAAAGTCGTGATAAACATGGGTGTGCATATATCTGCTTGGATGTCAGTTATGATCTCTTTGGGGTATATTCCCAGTAGTGGAATTATTGGGTCAAATTGTATCTCTATTTGCAACTTTTTGAGATAATACCATACTGCTTTCCACAGTGGTTGCACCATTTTATACTCCTACCAACAGTGAATAAGGGTTCCAATTTCTCCACAACCTCGCCAGCATTTGTTGCTTGCTGTTTTGTTAAATTTTGCTATTCTGACTGAGGTGAGATGATATCTCATAGTTGTTTTAATTGGCATCTCTCTTAGTGCTAGGGATTTTGAAAATTACTTCATGTGCTTGTTCGCCATCTGAATGTCGACTTCGGTGAAGTGCCCTGTTCTTATCCTGTGTCCATTTTTCTATTGGATTATTTACCTTTATCTTGTGGTGTTCAAGTATTTTATAAATTCTGGATATAAGTCCCTTATCTGATATGGTATTACCTTTCCCAGTCAGTGGCTTCCCTTTTTACCCTGTTGGAGAAGTTTTTGGATGTGCATAGGGATTTGAGTCTTAGAAGATCCCATTCATCTATTTTATCTTCTCCTGGTTGTAGGTTTTTCAGGATACTTGGAAGACTGTTTATGTTGTGGATTAGGACTTGTAGTGTTCCTCCAAGCTTTTCTTTAATGAAGCTTATAGTCCTTGGTTTTAGTCCCAAGTCCATGATCCACCTTGAATTGGTTTTTGTATATGGAGTGAGGTGTGGATCTTGCTTGAGTCTTTTGCAGATACTTTTCCAATTTTGCCAACAGCATTTGTTAAAAAGGCTGTAATTTCCCCACTCAACTGATTTCATCTCCTTGTCAAAAATCAGTTGACCATAGATAGATGGGCTGGTTTCCGGGTTCTCAATTCTATTCCATTGATCTATGTGTCTGTCATTGTACCAGTACTATGCTATCTTAATCACCACAGCAGTGTAGTAGGATTTGAGATACCTCCTACCTTTCTTCTTTTTTTAAAGAGTGCTTTGCTTATTCGGGGCTTCTTTCCATTCCAAATAAAACTGGAGATTGCCTTTTCCGTCTTTCTGAAGAATGGGAAGAACTTTTTCCTTTAAATTTAAAAAAAAACAGGGGTCCAAATAAGTAAGAGTTGGGAGCAGAAAAATGAGGATGGGCAGGGATGAAATCACAGGGCTGCACAATTTGTTGGGTAGAGGGGGTAGGCAAAGGAAATGAGAAAGATCCAGCAGGGTCCAGAAAAGACAGGGTAGCAGTGAGCATAGTCCAATGATGGATTTTTGTTTTGTTTTGGTTTTGGTTTTCTAACAAGGAAATTGTCTTTTCCATTTTTGGGTTTCTCATTTGGTAATGGGGCACAGACTCTCTAGCTTTTTCATGCTGAATAAGGGCATTGAGATGAAAGGAGAAAGAGAGCCCATTTTAACACTTTAAAATTTAAACTCAGGTGGTCCTGAATTGAAGCTGCATGCCTTTTTGTTTAGTTAGAAGATATTTTCCTGACATTTTCTGCCCTCTGGACTGCAAAGTATTTGCCAAGATGATTCCAGTGGAGGTGACTTGCTGAACCTTGAGGCTCCATCCTCCGTCACTTCCTTAGCTGGCAGTTATATTTCCCTTTTGTCTCTGGAACTGGAATCAGGTTTCAGGTCTGGAGCAAGACTCAGAGTTCAGGTTACCTATAGGAAAGGGAGCAAACCTAGAGAGAACAAACTTGTGAGTTACAAAGAGAAGGACTTTGGAGGTGTTATTTACCGATGTACTAGAGAAGGAGGAGAGGAAAGTGGCTTAGATAAAATTCCTTGCATACACCAAGTGGCTCTCCCCAGCAACTTAATGGCTCTCCCCTGGGCCTATGCACTTCTCCACAGAGCCCCTGCACGGCCAGCCGTTGGCAGCAGTTGCCAGAAGCCATGGGCCTACAGCATAGAAGGGGATGGTGTGAAGGGGTGGGGGTGGCGGGGAGTGACAGCAGTGCCATGGAGCTGTGGGAGGTGAAGGACTGGATCCAGGAGAGCCTCTCACTGTCCGTGAAGAAGATTTTCTTTATTTTTTTTAAAGATTTTTTTCATTTTTTTATTATTATTTGTGTCTGTGTGTACCGTCAAATCAGATCTGACTGGTACAGGAGGAGATTGCCCCTCCTTCTCCAGCAGAGCATCTGGTGGATAAGAAGATTTTCTTGGATAAGTCAGAGAAGAAAAGAAGATCCTCAACATGATAGATTGATAACAGTGACTGTAGCAATGGGCTCAAGGGTGTCTCGGACTATGGGGATGGTGTAGGATAGGGCAAGGGTTAGGTCTGTTAGTCATAGAATTGCTGTGAGCCATAGAGAGAGCTCTGTTGGCCTACTGGATAGAAAGGTATGCTACCAAGTCAAATTTGGGTGATTTTAATCTGCAGTCCTCATGCCTGGTTTTAATTGTTTATAGTCAAATATCCTAAGTGGTAAATCACTGGTCTGTCAATTGGCTGTAAAGAGGTAATTCATAATTGCGTTGATGTGAAACATTGTGAAACTGATGTGATAAATGCAATAATGGTTCTCCATGGTGGACAGTGTTTGGTGGAGCTCCCAGATTAAAATAGTGTTGGAAGCAGGAATGGCATCCACTTCCGAAATAGCTTGCCTCCAGAAACTCTATGAATTTAGAGAAATGTTGAGAGTTACACAAGTGTTCAGGTCTTTCATTCATAGGATCACTATGCGTTGGTAAGGAGTTGCACTGCCAATTCAGGCATGCAGTTCAAGTCTTTACAAGAGAAAAATGGGCAATCTCTTCCTATATGATTCACAGAATTCTCACCAGATACTCAGTTACGAGTTGGTTCCAACTCAATGGCACATAACATTTTCTTTATAAATTTTTTAAATTTAATTTATTTTATGTGTGTGTGTGTGTGTGTGTGTGTGTGTGTGTGTGTGTGTATCATCGAATTAGATCTGACTGTTACTGGATGAGATTGTCCCTCCTTCTCCAGCAAAGAATCCAGTGGATTCAAACCACACACCTCTGGGATTGCAGTACAACTTCTTGCCACTAAGCCACAAGAGCTCCCTATAACAACAACATTTTATCTTTAGGTTATCAAAGCCAGTGTAGCAAAATAGTTTGTATTCCCCACCATATTGTTTTATCTCTGAGGCATCATTTGGAAGCTCTGCTGGTACAAGCTGTAGTGAGTTGAGTGAGGCCACCTGTTCAATGGAGGAAAGATAAGCAGTCTCCTCCCTTTGTGGTTTACAGCCTCAGAAACCTAACGATGAGTATTATGAGTTGGAACCAATTTGATGCTGTCATAGCTCATGGGGACCTCAACCTATAATGGCCTCACACACAACATAATGCAGTGCTGCTGGTCTTGCTCCATTTCCATGATCAGATGTGTATCTGAATGGTTGTGAAGTACAAAGTTTTCATTGACTAGTTTCCAGAAGTAGAACACTGATCCTTTCATCTTAGGCCATCTTAGAGGGACAGCTCTGTTAAAATCTCTTCAGTATCAAAGCAACATGCAAGGGTGCCCCTGACAGATCTTGGTGGCTGGCCAGAAGGCACATATTGGCTGGGGAGTGAACGTAAGTCTCCTACATGGAAGGCAAGAATTCTTCCATGGAACCACCAATGTTGGCTCTGTCTCACAGCAAGCCCATGTACAATGTAATGAAATAAGGCCCTATCCTCACAATGTCTGATATGCTTGAGTTTATGGCACCTGCCACTATGTCAATCCATCTCACAGAGGATCTTACTCTTTTTTGCTGACCTTTTGCTTTTCCAAGTATAAGATCTTCCTCCAGAGATTAGAACCTCCTGATAACATGCCCAAAGCATATGAGATGAAGTCTCACCACTCCTGCTTCTAAGGTCCCAATAATACACTCATTTTCAGCTCATTGCTATCAAGTCAGAACCAACTCAATAGCGGATCCTCCAGCAGGTTTCCAAAGCTATCCATCCCACAGGAAAAACTGCATGATTCAAGATCAGGAAAGGAGTGTGTCCGGGATGCATCCTGTCTCCATACATTTTCAATCTATATGCAGAACAGATGGTTCAGAATGCGGGACTTAAGAAGAATGTGGCATCAGGATTGGAGAAAGATTCATCAACAACCTGCATTACATAGATGACACAACCTTGCTTGAGGAAACTGAAGAGTGAGTCATTTGCTGCAGAAGGTCAAGGACTGGGGGGGAAAAAGGACTGTGGTCTTCAATATGAATTGAACGTCAAGATCAAGAAAACAAAGATTCTCACCACTGGGCCAATTGGCAGCTTCATGATGGATGGAGAAGAGATTGAGATTGTTGATAACTTCAGCTTGTTTGGTTCCACAATCAACACCCTTTGCACCAGTAATCAGGAAATCACAAGACCAATTGCATTAGGAATGTCAGGGCCTCTCCAGAGTATTGAGGAGCTAGGGTGTCAGTCTGGAGATTAAGGTGTGCCTGATCCAGGCCATGGTCTTCACAATTACTTGCTCTACATCAGAGAGCTGGACAATAACTAAGGGTGGTAAAAGAAGAATTGATGCCTTTGAGTTGTAGTGCTGGAGAAGAGTATTGAACATACCATGGACTGCCAAAAGAATAAATAGCTCTGTCTTGGAGAGGATGAAAACAAGCTGCTTCCTGGAGGCAAAGATTTTGAGGCTTTGTCTCACATATTTTGGGAACATGCCAGGAGGGACCAGTCCTTGGATAGGAACATCATGTTTGGGTGGGTGGAAGGACAGTGCAGGAGAAAGACCCAGGATGAGATGGATTGACTCAGTGACTGGAAAAATGGGATTAGATAGATCAGAGTAGATGAGATTGGCTCAGGACAGGGCATGTTTCAGAGCTGTTGTAAATAAGGTAGCTATGAGTCACAGGAGACTCAATGGCACATAACAACAACAACAACAACCAGAATACATACCTCAGTATTAGATTGCCCCTCTTTATCCCATGGAGTTGCTGGTGAATTTGAACTGCTAGAAAGGCACAACCTTTAGGTTAGCAGCATAATTCCCTATGGAATTAATCATGCTCAACTCGATGGAAATCAACAACAACAAATATCACAAGTACCTGTTTTCATATTCTTCACCCACCTAATTCTACCACTTTGTATATTAAAAAAAAATATATATATCATTTCCATTT
>NW_006399811.1:8390236-8404405 GCF_000299155.1 Elephantulus edwardii | reverse complement strand
TGCCTATCTGTGCCTCTCATCTGTGACACTGTCTACTGAAGTGGCCCAGCTTTCCACAGTGGAAGCAATTCTGACCTCCTTTATTACATTTGGGTGGCACTGTTTATAAGACTTCCTTTTCCTGATACAGGCCCTAAACTGGCAGCAATAGCTGCCCCAATAATTTTGGCAATTCTCTGGTATTTCTCTTCCCTCTAGATGCCAGTTGTTAAAAGAGGGGGAAATTTAAACAAATGTATAACAAATAATTTTGAACATTATAATCTTTTAAGGTTAAGGTTAGAAATATTAACAATATCATCATTGACAGTCCAGAAATACATGTTCCAATGCAGTTCCTATTTTCCATAAATGGTTTTGGTAAGAGGAATGCGGTAAATGTGGATGCATTTCCACTATTCCTCCTCCATGCCACGATACAGTGTTATTAGCATGAGCAGTTATACTTTAACTTAATTATTTTTTTAAATATTTAAATTTGTTATTAATTTCAGTAAAAATTTACAGAGGCTTTGAATTTCCATTCATTCATTGTTGCACATTTGTCCCCTCCCAAGGCTACCCCCCAGAACACTACCTTCTTGGAAAAGTAAAAGAAAAATTCTTTCATTGATTTACAAACCCTCCCCCAGGTCCCCTCCACCATGTAGCCATCGCTTTAGACTCCTGTCATGACAGAAATACCTAATCACATATCTCTTTTAACACAGTTTTCTCCCTCCTCTGCTTCAGTGCAGTATACATTATTGAACCCATCTTACTCAGTCTATCCCCAACCCCAAGGTCAGTCCCGTTCTACAACAGTGGCACCATGCAATATTTGTCCTTTTGTGACTGGGATATTTCACTCAGCATAATGTTCTCCAGAGTCAATCATTTTGAATAATATTGCATGAGTTCCTTGGTTTTCAATACAGCATAGTATTCCATTGTGTGACTATACCACAGCTTCTCTATCCATTCGTTTGCTGATGGGCACTTAGGTTGTTTCGAACTCCTTGCTATTGTGAACAAAGCTGCAATAAACATGGGTGTGCATATATCTGCTTGGATTTCGGTTATGGTCTCTTCGGGGTGTATTCCCAGTAGTGGAATTGCTAGGTCAAATGATATCTCTATTTTAACCTTCTATTTTTACAATAATGGTTTATGCAGTATTTGTCCTTATGAGACTGAGCTAATTCACTCAGCATTATGCTCTCCCATCTCTCCCAAGTTATGTAGTGGTTTTTGAAGTCATTGCTGCTGAGCACTGCATAGTATTCCATTGTGTGAACATACCACGATTTCTTAAGCCATTCAGTTTTTATTGGACATTCCGGCTGTTTCATGTTCTTGTGATAATGAATAATACTGCTTTGAACATTGGTGTGCAAATCTCCATTTGTGTCTCAGATCTCATTTCCTTGGGGTATATTCCTAGTAGTGTAATGCTGGGTCATATGGAATTTCTACATTCAACTTTTTGAGAAAACAATGTCTTCCAGAATAATTGAACCATTTTACAATCCCACCAACAGTGTATAAGAGTTCCCACCTCTCCACATCCTCTCTAACAGGCATTGCATGCTGCCCTGCTAAACTTTGCTACTTCTTCTGGGGAGAGATGGTATCTCATTGTGGTTTTGACTAGCATTTCTCATATTGCCAGTGATTTTGAGCATTTTTTTCATGTGTCTGTTGGCTATCTGAATATCTTCTTCTGTGAAAAATTGTTTACCCATTTTGTAATTGAGTTATCAGTCTTTTTCTTCAGAGATAAGGCATGAACCTATGCTCCATTTCCAATGAACTTGTTACTTCTCTATTTGGTTCAATAATTTGTTGCAAAGGCTACATAGAACTCAAGACAATAATAAAAATTAAAAGGTTTATAAAGAAAGTAGTGCTACCATTCAGGTACAGGTAGTGGATTTAACATCCAATTCTTTGATCAGGACAGGCTTTTCCCAACATCTGCACAGCTTGGGCAAATGTTATAAAGCTCTCTCATTCTGTTAAAGGAGAACTCTCTGTAGCCCCAGCCTCTTGGTCTTGGCCACAGCCTGTTCATACAAGTGTTTACAAAACTCCTTTTAACTCTGTCATTTTTAAAAATAGTAATAGCACTCCTCTCTACCACTAGCCTGGTGCATGGCTCAGTCTCTGATAGTTGGAAAACACAGCTCCCTGACAATTGTCTAAAGGCACCCACTCAACCAACTTGTTCAGCTTTCTCACTCATGAGTTGGGGTCAACAGGTCTATTATACATCAATCAGCTAGTTCTCAGTCTCAGCCACCACACTAAACTCTCTAACACTCAGGCATCACATCTCTATATTTCCTGCCAGTGCAAGAATCTTAGAGCTAAACAATACCCTGCAGTTTCTAACTCTTCTTTCATGGTGGTAGCAAGATCCCCATTTTATGATTCTGGGATGGTTCAATGTAAGCCTGATGGGATGGCAAAACTGACCAATCCCTATACTATCTTTGGGGTTTTTTTAAATTGTTGGATGCCATCAAATACAGTATAACTCATAGCAAGCCTATGAACAAAAGATTGGAACCCTGTCCTATCCTGTACCATCCTTACCACCACTAATATACTTGAGACCATTGCCACAGTCACTGTATCAATCCGTCTTATTGAGTCTTTCTCTCTTTACCTGACTCTCCACCTTTCAAATATAATGTCTTTTTCCAAGTTAGAGCCTCTGCTAATACCATGCCCAAAGTATGTGAGATGAAGCTTCATCACCCTTGTCTCTAAGGGACAGTCTGGCTACACTTTTTTCAAAACATCTATTTTTTTCTTTTGGCAGTCCATGAAATATTCAGTACTTTCTTCCAACACCACAACTTAAAGGCATTGATTCTTCTTCTGTCCTCCTACTCACTGTCCAGCTCTCAGATGCATAGCAGGTGACTGAGGAGACCAGTGTTTGAATCAGGTCCACCTTAGTCTTTAAACTGACATCATTAATCCTCAGTACTTTGAAAAGGTCCTGACAGCTGACTTTCCCAACACAATACATGTACTCATCTCTTGAATGCTGATACTAAGGGTGTCTATTGTGGATCCAAGTAAGATGAAACCATTAACAATTTTAGTCTTTTTCCCATTTATCATAATGCTACTGATTGGTCCAGTGGTGAGGACTCTTGTCTTCTTGATGTTGAGATGCAATCTATATTGAAGGTTGTAGTCCTTGAGCTTTTGCAGTAAGTGCTTCAGGTCTCCCCGACTTCAGAAAGCAAGATTCTGTCATCTGTCTAACTCAGGTTGTTGATGAGTCTTCTTCCAATCCTGATGCCATAGTCTTGTTCATAAAATCTGTCTTCTCGAGTTATGTATTCAGCATACAAATGAAATAAGGAGGAGTGGCATCCACTTCCATAATAGCTAGAACCTGGGGAGAGGATGAAAGGCACCCAAGCGTCGAGGACTCTCCTTCATAGGGTCACAATGAGTCGCCTGCCACTCGACGGCACTTAACAACAACAAACAAATGAATAGGTATGGAGAAAAAATACATTCCTGACATATACCTTTCTTAATTTTAAACCATGCAGTATTCCCTTGTTCCTTTGGAAAATAGCTTATTGGTCTAGGTATAGGTTTCACATGAACACAGTTAAGTTCAATGTTAGCTATAGCTTGTTGTACTCAAATAATAAGAGCCTTTGTATAGTCAATAAAATATGACTAGACATTTTTTGGTATTCTCTGTTTTCAGCCAAGATCCATTTGACATCAGTAATGATATCCCTAGTGCCATGACCTTTTGTAAACCCAGCTGTGTTTCTGGAAATTCTCTGTTGATGTACTGTTCTAGTAATGTTTGGATAATATTCAGCAATATTTTGATTGCATGTAGTATTGATTATATTGTTTGATAATTTCTATATTCTATTGGATCACATTTTTTGGGAATGGCAACAAATATGAGTTTCTTCCAGACATTTGGCCAGGTAGCTGTCCTCCATATTTCTTGGTGCAACCTGGTAAGCACATCCAGGACTACATCTGTTTGTTGAAATATGTCAATTAGAATGCCCTCAATTCCTGGTGTCTTATTTTTTCCAGTTTCTTCAGAGAAGCTTGAAATTCTTTATTGCCATTAGTTCTTGATCATATGCTGCTTCTTGAAATGGTTCTGTGCCAGCCAATTATTTTTGGTACAGTGTCTCCATGTAGTCCCTCCATCTTCTTTTGATGCTTCCTGGATCATTCAAGATTTTAGCCGTAGATTATTTCAATATTGCATCTCGAGGCTTGAATTTGTTCTTCAGTTCCTTTGGCTTGAAAAGTGCCAAATGAATTCTTCCCTTTTGATTTTCTGACTCCAGTTCTTTACATATTTCATTATAATACTTTGCTTCGTCATCTTGTGCTGCCCTTTGAAATCTTCAGTTCAACATTTCTTTAACTTGTCAACCTTCTAGTCCAATATTTAGTCTCTTCTGTCATCCATTTTTTCTTCCTCCTATGTCTTTGTAATGACTTCTTGTTTCTTCATGGATGATAGTCTTGATATCATCCCCACAGCTCATCTAGTCTTTGTTCAATAGTGTTCAGTGCCTCAAATCTATTCTTGAGATGGCTTTAAAATTCAGGTGGAAAAAGTTCAAGATCATGTTTGGTTCTTGTGGCTTTGTTTTCATTTTTTCAGCTTCAATTTGAACTAGCACATGAGTAGTTGATGGTCTCCTCCACAATCAGCACCTGGTCACTGTGGAAATTCTAGTATCCTGTCTCCTGACTCATTTCTGTCACCAAGTCTTAGTTTCTGACTCCTTTTCTAGTTGTTAGGTATTATTGAGTTGACCAGGACTCATACTGATCCTGTAACAGCTGACCAAAACCTTGCCCTATTCTGTGCCAACCTCATCTTCTCTGACAGTCTAGAGCCCATTGCTGTAGTCATCATGTCAATCCATCTCATGGGGGGGTCTTCCTTTCCTTTGCTGACCCTCTATCTTCCAATAATGGTGTCCTCTTCCAAAGAATAGCCTCCCTTCCTAGCTACATGTCTAAAATACAAAAGACGAAGCGTCACCATCTTTGCCTCTAAGGAGCACTCTGTCTGTAGTTTTTCCAAATACTATATTTATTCTTTTTTTTAATTAATTGTTTTTAATTAACGTTTACAGAGACTTGGGATTTCTCTTCATTCATTGTTGTGTTTTTCTCCCGGCCCACCCCTCCCCCCATTAGCTTTTCTCTTTGGAAAGTAAAAAAAAAAAATTCTTTCATTGTTATTTAAACCCTCCCTCTAAGTCCACTCCACTATGCTACCTTCGTTCTGGACTCCTGTCATAACAATAATATCTAATCATATATCCCTTTTAGACAGTTCTCTCTCCCTCATCTGTTTTCCTCTTTTGGCAGTCTGTGGGGTCTTTGGTATTCTTCTGCAGCACAACTTAATAACTTAAAGGCATCATGTTTTCTTCTTCCATCCTTCTTTATTGTTTAGGTCTCTGACGCATAGCAGGTGGCTGAGAAGACCATGGCCTGAATCAGGCATACCTTAGTCTTCAGACAGACATCATTGCTCTTCAGGATTTGGGGGAGGTCCCTGACAGTGAACTTGCCCAATACAATATGCCTTCTGACTGCTGGTCCAAGAGTGTTGATTGTTGATCCAAGCAAGATGAAATATTTGACAGATTCAATACTTTCTGTATCATGATGTTGACTGTTAGTAAATAGGAGAATATTATTAAGAGCTATTGGGTCAATTCTGACTTATAGTAACTCCATGGAACAGAGTAGAATGGCCCCATATTTTCTTTCCTGTGAACCTTCCAGAAGTACAGCACCAGATGTGTAGCTACTGTTGTTGTATACCATCGAGTTAGAACTGACCCATAGCTGACCCTCCAGTGTGTTTTAAGCAGTTAACCACATATGAGGAGATTGCCCATTTTTCTCCTCAGAGTTCCTGGTGGATTCGGACCATATGTTTTTGGGATTAAAGTGCAGCTTTTTGCCACTAGGCTACCAGAGGCTTTAAACATCATCCTTTTGGTTAGCAGTCAAACACTTAAATACTTATGCCACTAGGACTCCACACAATATAAACTACTTAGAAAGTACTCATTGTGTTTGACTCATAAAAAACACAAGTGAAAAGCTTAAATGGAGAGTGGATTTTCCACAGCATTCTAGAAAGGAATGCCCATAGGCTATGAGTAAACTTGGGAAATGAACAGAGAGCAGAGGTTAACCAGAATGTACTGTCGTCGTTAATGTCCCTTAATTTAATATTTTATACATAGGTTATGGCCAGGCTTTGAAGACTCACTGATCTTTGGCAATTTCTAAAAGAGATCAGAGAAGTTAGCTAGGTAGCTCAAATCACAAGCATGCATGTGAGTGAGGCAAGGAGCTAGTTTGGAAATAACATCTAGTTCCATTAAAGAGATAAAGAGACTTGTGCTTTGTTTTGTTTAGGTTAGATTTTTCTGGCTAGTTTTAGATTATATTATTTCATGTGTGACGTCCATTTTCATGAGAATAAGGGGAAGATAAATTATAGAAAATCAGATCTTACAGAAATGCCATGCTAACACATAAATTTTAAAACATACTTATTTTTAAATGAATTCATTTAGAGTTATGGATTTCTCATTTAGGAACTTCTTTTATGGCTTTGAGTATAAACTACATGCATATTCGTGAATATTATTAATGCATTTGGTAATTAATTGGTCACAAAATTCATAGTAATTTACATATGAGTACAGTTTTGTGCTCACAATTCTAAAAATTAAATTTTACCTTTAAAAAGGAGATCGTTGGATACAGTAGAACTGAGGTTTGTGCTGGTCTTCCTTTTTAGTGTGTCCCAAATCAATAAAATGTTATTCTGTGTACTTCTGGATAATGGTGATTTATAGCAAGTTTTCTAATTTTGGTTTAAATTGTATATCTTTATGTAGATTACCTAAGAGATCAAAATAATAGAGATACATTATGGTGTTAGGACTTTTTTTTTTATTTAGGTTGTTTATTTTTCATTTCAATGAACATCTACAGAGATTTGGGGATTCCATTCATTCATTGTTGCACCCTTCTCCCCGCACAAACCCCCCCCCCCCCCCCCTCGTTTGCTCCTCTCCTTGAAAAGCAAAAGATGGCTTTTCTAGCCATTGCCTTAGTACCCTCTTGGGCTGTGATCTCCAGGTGCCTTAACTGCAGACGTGTGGTTCACCCTTTGATCAGCATCTTTGATATCATCAGCAGCTGTGAGACTAACATAAGAGATCCAGCCACAGAAAGTCTGTGGCGAGGTGTAGCCTGACAGAAGGGACGCTGAAGATAAACCTGAGTTAAAGATTTTGCTTAAGAATGAATGAGCGAAGAGCTGCCTTGGGTCTACTATGTGACCAGTCTTGCTGAACAATTGAGGACACTAGAGGTTTATTTGTGTTACTGGACTGAACCTGGGCTCTTGCTGTGTGATATCCTCTGCCTTTCTCTGACACTCTCCAACATATTTCTTTAATAAACCCCATAACTTTTGGAACAAGTATCGGGCTCTGTGATCGATAGAAGTAGATGCAGTGGTGTGTGTGTGTGGGGAACTGTCTTAGCATGGCATCGGTTTTATATGTTGTTGTTGTTGTTATATGCTGTTGAGTCACCTGCAACTGACTCATAGTGACCATATCTATGTCCAACAGCTCTGAAGCCTACCCTGTCCTGAGCCAATCTTGCTGACTTCGACACACCTATCCCCATTGCCCCAGTTACTATATCAATCCATCTCATCCAGGGGTCTTCCTCTCCAGTGCTGTCCCTTTACCCTTCCAAGCATGATGTCATTCTCCAAAGACTGGTCCCTCCTGGTCATGTGCCCAAAGCATGTGAGACAAAGCTTCAAAATCCTAGTCTCCAAGAAGAAACTTTATTTCACCCTCTCCAAGAAAGACCTATTTGTTTTCTTGGTGGTCCATGGTATGTTCAAGACTCTTCTTCAGTACCACAGCTCAAAGGCATTAAATCTTCTTCTGTCATCTTTAGTCATTGTCCAGCTCTTTGATGCATAGCAAGTAATTGCAAAGACCATGGCCTGTATCAGGTGCACCTTAATCTCTAGACTGACATCATTGCTCTTCAGTACTCTGGAGAGGTCTCTGACAGGAGATTTTCCCAGTGCAATTGGTCTTTTGATTACCTGATTGCTGGTGCCAAGAGTGTTGATTGTGGAGCCAAGCAAGCTGTAATTGTTAACAACCTCAACCTCTTCTCCATGCATAATGGTTCTGCCAATTGGCCTGGTGGTGAGAACCTTTGTCTTCTTGATGTTGAGCTTCATTCAGTTTATTTTGAAGACTACAGTCCTTGACCTTCTGCAGCATATGCCTCATGTCCTCTTGTTTCCGTGAGCAAGGTCATGTCATCTGCATAACGCAGGTTGTTGATGAGTCTTCTTCCAATCATGATGTCATATTCCTCCTCATAAAACCCAGCCATACAAAAAAAAACAAACAACTCAGCCTTCCGAATTATCAGTTTTGTATGTTGTAAGTGTCATCAAGTCATAGGTGACTCATAGCGACCCTATGAATGAAAGACCCGGACACTTGTATAACTTTCATCCTTTCTCCAGGTTCATAGAGTTTCCAATGTTATTTATGAGCACAGTTTTCCTTTGTGGAGTTAATGGACTCAGACTCAGGCTTCCTCATGTTGCATTTGCTCCTATTACACCATATGTTCATTTTGCAGAGAGTAGACACTAGATAAGTAAAAGGGGGAAAATAGACAATCTCCTCTCTTGCCTAGGGAACCTGCTGGAGTGTCTGCTGTGAATTAGTAACAACTGAACAGCAATGATGAAGGGTCAGTTTTGCCATCCTACTAGGTTTATAAAGGTTAATTCCACAGTGTATGAGGGTAACCTCCTTACCACCAAGAAGAAAAGCCAGGAATAGAGTGGTTACTTTGGAGCTACAGTTTCTGAGCTAAAAACCTCCTAGGTTTAAGAGACAAAAGATTTACAATATAGGAAATGCATGAGATGATATGGACTGAAGTAAGATAGCACCAGCAAAGATGTGAGCTTGATGTGAAACCAGTGCAAGGGATTTCTGGCTCACAGAGCAAGAGAACTGAGTGCATTCAGATTGAAGGCTTACTGGTAAAGTGAGTTGCTTTCCAGCACTTGAGAGCAGAGCAATAAAGAGCTATAACTCTTGCAGCAGAGGTCAGATCCATAAGAGGCTGGTAGCAAAAGAGTCCCAGGAGGGCCCAACCTGAAGTTATAGGCAAGCAGTATGGCCTGCCTGGGCACAGCCAAAAAGCAGCTGAGAACTCTTAGCTGGAAGTGTATTAATTAATGAACTGTAGTAATCCTGTGTGCTAAGTTGTTCCTATCACTCTCAAGTTTACTCTAATCCTAAATAGTAGCCTATCACTTTTCTAATGAACCACATGATTTTCAGTATAGCTTGGAGGTTCTGTGTTGCCAATGCAATGACTTATCAAAGTCAACAAAGAAGTAGAGAATGCCATAAATGAGGGTGATTGGTGTCAGAATTGGCAGAAAGTTTGGTGTGTGGAGGCATGTCTAACCATTGCCTCATAGGAATCTGCTTTAGGCTGGTTTTCATCTCTTCCCCCTCAAATTAGATGAGGACTGACATTACTACAAGTGGCAATTCTTATCTTTTAAGTAATGTTTATTATTTCCTTCATAATGGAGCAATCCTAAACTAAATCATGAAATGGAGAAAATGTGTCTTTTGCTTGCCCTTTGCTTTTCTTCCCCTTTCCAAAGTTCCATCTAAGAATTAAAAGCTTGCCTGAGAGCCATTCACCTTTCTGCCTCTGTCTTAACTTAGATGTCTGTCATGTAAAATGACATGATGAATTAGTCTCTGCTGATATGTTAACAGGTGTCGACTTGCCAATGTACTCACTAAAACGATTCCACTCTTGAGAACATTCTCACTTAAGGCCTTACCCAAAGGTCTATTGAGAGTGATTTCAAGGTCTTTAAAAACCTATATGATTAGGGTGCTTTTGAGAATAGGCAATTCTGAAAGAAATCTCACCACATAGAAACTTGATTGGCAATCCTATGGTATGACTAGAGTGACCCTCTAAAGGTTTTTTCCATATTTGCCAAAGTAAATGAGAATTCTCATACCTGATATGATATGTAAAACCTTTTTGTATACCAAGGATTACATAGTATGAAATTAATCTCTTCATCGTAAAAGTTAGACCACAGTATGTTGAAATCTGTGCTGGTTTTCCATAACCAGCAAACATCCTCCTAATGTGATTAAAAAAAAAAAAACAAAAACAGAAAGTTTTAAACTGCAATCTTTTAGTGAGTAAGCATCTATTAGGTGTCAGATGTTACGTTACATGGTTTTAAATGCGCATGTGTGTATTTTATTATCCTCATTAATCCATTCCTCCTTTTTACAAAGACAATCTAGTGGTTTAACATGAAGGTACAGAATTTATTGCTGCTATACTGAGGCCGGGCTTAGAAGGGGTTGTGGTGCTAGGGATATTGTAGCCGATGTTAGATGGATCTTAGCTGAAAGCAGAGAACACCAGAAGAATGTCTATCTATGTTTCATTGATTATGCAAAGGCATTTGACTGTGTGGATCATAACAAAATGTGACTGACTCTGAGAAGAATGGGAATTCCAGAACATTTAATCGTGCTAATGTAAAACCTATACTTGGACCAAGAGGCAGTCTTCAGAACAGAGCAGGGCAACACTGAATGGTTCAAGGTTGGGAAGGGTGTGTGCCAGGGATGTGTCCTATCTCCATACCTTTTCAACCTGTATGCAGAGCAGATTATCCGAGAGGCTGGGCTCTATGACGAGACGCGTGGCATTAGGATTGGTGGAAGATCTATCAACAATCTGCGTTATGCAGATGACACAACCTTGCTCACTGAAACTGAGGACCTCATGCACTTACTGTAGAGGTTCAAGGACTGCAGCCTTCAGTACGGACTGAGGCTCAACGTCAAGAAGACAAAGATTCTCACCACTGGACCAATTGGTAGCATCAGGATGGATGGCGAACAGATTGAGATTGTTCACAGCTTCAGTTTGCTCGGCTCCACAGTCAACACTCTTGGCACCAGCAGCCAGGAAATAAAAAAACATATTGCGATGGGAAAGTCTGCTGTTAGGAACCTCTCTAAAGTACTCAAGAGCAATGGTGTCTCTTTGGAGACGAAGGTGTGCCTGATACAGGCCATGGTCTTTGCAATCACTTGTTATGCATCAGAGAGCTGGACAATGATTAGGGAGGACAGTAGGAGAATTGACGCCTTTGAGCTGTGGTGCTGGAGAAGAGTATTGAATGTACCATAGACTGCCAAGCAAACAAACAGATTCATCATAGAGAGGGTTAAACCAGGCTACTCCTTGGAGGCAAGGATTCTGGGGCTTCGTCTGACATATTTTGGACATGTTGCAAGGAGAGACAGGTCTTTGGAGAGGGACATCATGCTGGGTAGAGTAGAGGGACAGCGCAGGAGGGGAAGACCCTCTATGAGGTGGATTGATTCAGTGACTGGGGTAATTGGGATGGGTGTGTCAAAGGCAATGCGATTGGCACAGGATAGAGCGGGGTTACGGCTGTTGTACATAGGGTCACTATGAGTCTCAAGCAACTCGACGACACATAACAACAACAACAACAACATACTGAGGCAGAACCCCACCAGGAAAGTGAGATGTACCCTATACTGAATGCTATGCTGGTCTCACATTCTGGCTCTGCCCAGGCACTAGCATGATACTGATTCATAAATCTTCTCTATCTACATGCAGGGCTGCCTTTGTGTTGTAAACTAACCCTGGATCTCAGAGTCAGGATGCTCTTAGAGATTTGTCACTTTGTCCACCCAAGGCTCTAGCTAGTATTTCTTCTTCATCTTCTTCTCCTCCTCCTCCTCTTCTTCTTCAAGAGAATCTTGCTGCCTTTTGTTCAAAGCCATTTTCAAATACAAGAATGTACTAAAGTTCTAACTTGAATCTATAGCCAAGCCTACTTTATCCTGAATTATAACCAACTGCTAAGTCTCTAGACTCCATGAGTGTAAAGATTCACCTCCTTGTTTATATTTACAAACAAGCCCTCTCATAATTTTCTTGGTTCCTATTACAAGATTCGATCCATTTCAGACAGCAAAAGTTGACAGAAATCTTATATTTCCTCTTTTTTTACTCTAGTTGTTCAAGCATATATTTGAATGATAGTGCTGTTCACTGAACTTCCTTGTGCGCATATGGATATGGACAACATTGTATTTCGAGGTAGACCTAGAAGTTACTTTTTAAACTATGGAAGCAACCCTATTTTCTTCTCTTTTTATATCCAGCATAGTAGATCATATGCTTGTCTGACTAAAATGTCCCAGGCCATTCCATATCATTTCGCCTATATCTAGTATGTCAGTATTTATCCACCCCATTTCTTTCTTAACAATATCCAATTTTCCTAGGCAAAGAGGAGGTAAAATTATCTCTATATGCAGAAGGCACGATAGCATAATTAGAAAACCCTAAAGACTCAGCAAGAAAACTACTAACCATAGTTGACCAAATCAGCAAAGTGGCAGGATACAAGATCAACGTACAAAAATCAGTTGGATTTCTCCACAGTGACAAAGATAATATAGAGCTGAAACTAAGGAAAACAATACCCTTAACAATAGCTAATCACAAGATTAAATACTTGAGAATAAATCTAACCAGATGCACAAAGGATCTATTCAAAGAAAATCAAAACTTTACAACAAGAAACAAAAAGAAACCTGGAGAAGTGGAAGAATATCCCTTTATTATTGTTAGGAAGACTCAATATTGTGAAAATGACAATACTACCAAAGGCAATTTACACATTCAATGTAATCCCAATACAAATAACAATTCCATTCTTCAATGAGATGGAAAAGGCAATTTCCAATTTCATTTGGAACAGAAAGAAGCCCCAAATAAGCAAAGCACTCTTTAAAAAAGAGAAAGTAGGAGGCATCTCACTCCCTGATTTCAAATCCTACTACACTGCTGTGGTGGTCAAGACAGTGTGGCACATAGATCAATGGAATAGAATTTAGAACCCAGAAATTGGCCTATCTACTTAATGGTCAACTGATTTTTTACAAAAAGATTAAATCAGTTAAGTGTGGGGAATGACAGCCTTTTTAACAAATGCTGTTGGCAAAATTGGAAAATGATATGTAGAAAACTCAAGCAAGATCCACACTTCACTCCATACACAAAAACCAATTCAAAGAGGATCAAGGACCTAGGACTAAGACCAGGACATATACTTCATGAGAGAAGAGCTTAGAAGAACTCGAGAAGCCCTAATCTACAACATAAACAGTCTTGCAAGCATCCTGCAAAATCTACAATCAGGAGAGGATAAAATAGCTGAATGGAACCTTCTAAGAATCAAATCCCTATGCAAATCACAAAAACGTCTCCAACAGTGTAAAAAGAGAAGCCACAGACTGGGAAAAAAAAAATATTTGGTAATGACATGTCTGATAAAGGACTTATATCTAGAATTTATAAAATACTTAAGCACCACAAGATAAAGGTGGTGGTGGTTGTTGTTAAGTGCCGTCAAGTCGTAGGTGACTCATAGCGACTCTATGAACGAAAAACCTGAACACTTGTATAGCTTTCAGCCTTTCTCCAGGTTTATAGGGTTTCCAGAGGCAAACTATTTCGAAAGTCAATGCCACTCCTGCTTCCAAGCCTGTTTTAATCGGGGAGCTCTACCAAACACTGTCCACCATGGATAACCAGTCTCACAACTCGTAGTTGCTGTGAAACTGAACACTGTGACACTGATGTGTCAAATGCAAGACTGGTTGCCCATGGTGGATAGTGTTTGGTGAATATAACAATGAAATAATTGTCTCTTTTCTTTTTTTTACTTTTCAAAGAGAAAAGTGAACTGGGGGAGGGGTGGACAGGAAGGAAAATGTGCAACAATGAATGAATGGAAATCTGAAGTCTCTGTATATTTTCATTAAAAAATTGCAAATAGAGATACCATTTGACCCAGCACTTCCATTCCTGGGAATATACCCTGAAGAGACCATAGCTGACATCCAAGCAGATATATGCACACCCATGTTTATTGCAGCTTTGTTCACAATAGCAAGGAGTTCGAAA
>NW_006399811.1:8378060-8384761 GCF_000299155.1 Elephantulus edwardii | reverse complement strand
GGATGCTTTAGGGAGAACAGTAAACGTTCCAGGAAGTATTAAAAGAAGATGAAAAGAGTATACAGAGTCATTGTACCAAAAGGAATTGGCAGACACAGAAGAATTTAATGAAACAGTAGGAGCAGGAGCCTTTGGTGATGAAGGAAGAAATGCAAACTGCTCTGAAAGAATTGGCAAAAAAACAAGGCCTTTGACAGCATACCAATTGACATATCTCAACAATCAGACGCTGCCCTGTATGTGCTTACTACGTTGTGCCAAGAAATCTGGAGGACAACCACCTGGACAACTGACTGGAAGAGATCCATATTTGTTTCCCATCCCAAAGAAAGATGACCCAAGATAGTGCAGAAATTATCAAACAATATCATTAATACCACATGCAAGTAAGATTCTGCTGAAAATTATCTAAAAACGACTGAAACAGCACATCAACAGAGAATTGCCAGAGATGTAGGATGGATTTAGAAGAGACTGTGGTACTAGGGATATTATAACTAATGTTAGATGGATCTCGGCTGAAAGCAGAGAGTATCCGAGAAATTTATATCTTTGTTTCATTGACTATGCAAAAGCACTTTATTGTGTGGATCACAACAAACTGTGGTTGACTCTGAGAAGAATGGGAATCCCAGAACACTTGACTATGCTTATGCAAAACCAGAAGGCAGTCGTCAGAACAGAGCGAGGAAACACTGTTATTGTTTTTGTTAAGTGCCGTTGAGTCATAGATGACTCATAGCGACTCTATGAACAAAAAACTTGAACACTTGTATAACTTTCGTCATTTCTCCATGTTCATAGTTTCTGGAGGCAAGCCATTTAAGAAGTGGACGTGACTCCTGCTTCCAAGCTTGTTTTAATCGGGAAGCTCCACCAAACACTGTCCACCAAGGGTAACCATTATCACATTTGACACATCAGTGTCACAGTATTTTGCATCACAGCAACAACGAGTTACCTCTGTATAGCAAAACATGATTCAAAATTGGGAAGGGTGTACGCCAGGGTTGTGTCCTATCTCCATACCTTTTAAATCTATATGCCAAACAGATTATCCAGGAGGCTGGGCTCTATGAGGAGATAGATGTGGCATCAAGATTGGAGAAAGACTCACCAACAATTTGTGTTATGCAGATGACACAACCCTACTTGCTGAAACTGAGGAGGACCTGAGGCATTTGCTGCAGAAGATCAAGGACTGCAACCTTCAATATGAATTGAAGCTCATCATCAAGAAAAACAAAGATTCTCACCACTGGGCTGATTGACCTCATCATGATAGATGGTGAAGAGATTGAGATTGTTATCAGCTTTAGTTTGCTTGGCTCCACAATGATCACTCTTGGTACTAGCAGCCAGGAAATTAAAAGATATATTACATTGGGAAAGTGATATCAGAGACCTCTCCAAAGTAATGAAGAGCAATGATGTCAGTCTGGAGACTAAGGTGTATCTGATCCACTCTTCCCAATTACTTGCTATTCATCAGAAAGCTGGACAATGACTAGGGATAATAGAAGGAGAATTGATGCTTTTGAGCTGTGGTGCTGGAAAAGAGTGTTGAATTTTATCCTAGAGAGGGTGAAACCAGGCTACTCTTTGAAGGTAAGGATTCTGAAGCTTCATGTGATACACTTTGGATATGTTGCAAGGAGGGACCAGTCCTTGAAGAGGGACATCATGCTTGGGAGGGTGGAGGAACAGTGCAAGAGAGGAAGACCCTCAATGAGATGGATGGATTGATTCAGTGACTAGGGTAATGTATATAGGTGTGTCAGAGACAATATGTTTGCACAAGATAAAGCCGGATTTAGGGATATTGTACATAGGGTTGCTATGAGTGACTAGACAGCACATAACAGCAGCCACGTAGGAAAGAATCTACCCTGGATAAAGTCAGTCCCCACACTACCAGTGTCCTCTTATCTTATGAACATTTCATTCTCTGCCTCCTTTCTCTTTTGAATTCTTACTACCTATAAAGGGAGTAAAAGCTGTTCACAGCCAGTATACCTTGGCTCCTTTTGCTGAACACACCTTGTTTCTTGCAAAGTCACATGTGGTCTTTTTCATGTTATTGTTACTTGCCATTAAGTTGATTCTCACTTGTGGTAACCTGATACATAATGGAAAAAAGTGCTGCTTGGCCTCACCCCATGCCCATGATCAGTTAAAGATGGATCAGTGTTATCTAAAGGATTTTCATAGGCTTAATTGTTAAGGTGCTATTTCCAGGACATTATTCCTAGCCTATCTTGATCTGGAACTTCTGCTGAAATTTGTGCAGCATCATAGTAAATGCAATCCACCAATGACCGACTGATTTTGCTTTATGTACATCAGCTGGGAATAAAACTTTGATATCCTATTTGAAAAATTAAAATTAAACCTTGAGATAATCTATTTCCTATTCACCTTAGTGTTATTTTTGTTAGGTACCATCAAGTAGGGGCTGGCTTCTAGGTGAGGCAGCGGTCTGGAGCAGCCTGATTCTACAGAGGTTTCATCTTGTTTTCAGGTGAGACATAATGGACAAAATTTATTAGTCATTGGGAGTGAATTGATTGTACTCGGCCTCCACTTTAAAAAGGCATTTGGGCCCTTGGGCCTGGTTTTAATTGTTTTTAGTCATTCTTCTAAGTGGTATAGCACTGGTCTGTCCATTTGCTGTACAGAGGTAACTTGTGGTTGCTGTGATGCTGTGACACTGATGTGTCAAATGCGATAATAGTTACCCATGGTGGACAGTGTTTGGTGGAGCTCTCTGATGAAAACAAGCTTGGAAGCAGGAGTGGCATCTAGTTCCAAAATAGCTTGCCTCTGTAAAAGCTTGTCTCTGGAAACTCTATGAAACTGGAGAAACAATGAAAGTTATACAGGTGTTCAGGTCTTTCATTCATAGAGTCACTACATGTCATCTACAACTCATGGCACTTAACAACAACAACAATGCTCAAGTTGGAACCTTTCATACCTGACCCCTCTATCGAGTTTTCAGAGACTGCACATTGCACAGGAGGAGATTGCCTATCTTTATCCCATGGTGGTGAGAAAGTGCACCACAATCTTGAAGGCCTGCAGTTCAAGACAACCCGTGCTCTACTGGAGAAAGATGGGTAATCTCCTCTCGTGCGATTGGCCTGCCTCAAAAGCCTGCTGGAGGGTCAGCTGCAGGTCAGTTCTGACTCGATAGTACACACCACCACCACCACCTTGGGGCTGGCAATACAACTCCATACCCAATACCACCAGAATAGCTCTCTTTAAAGATTAATTTCTTCAAGAGTTAAAGAAAACTATTGTCACTGCTAGAAAATTCCTTTCAGTCATAAGAGACTTTGAAGAACACGCCAAAAATTCTGAGCAGCAATCAGCATTCATAATCAACTGTTAAAATCCTGGTGAGAGCATTTTCAGTTCTGTGGCATCAGAACTAAAGGAAAATTCATCAACAACCTGTGTTATGCAGATGACACAACTTTGCTTGCAGAAACTAAGGAGGACATGAGAGGTTTGTTGCAGAAAGTCAAGGATTGCAGTCTTCAATATGGATTGAAGCTCAACATCAAGAAGACAGATTCTCACCACTGGGCCAATTGGCCGCTTCATGATAGACAGAGAAGAGATTGAGATTCCTAATAGATTCAGCTTGTTTGGTTTTACAAGCAACATTCTGGCTCCAGCAATCAGGAAATCAAAAGACAAATTGCATTGGGAAAGTCAGCTTTCAGGGCTATATATCTCCTGATTCCTTCACTGCTGGCATCATAGGTGTTGATTGTGGATCCAAGTATGATGGAATCATAGACAGTTTCAGTCTTTTCTCCACTTATCATGATGTTGCCTATTGGTCCAATGGTGAGGACTTTTTTTCCTTGATATTGAGATGTAGTCCATATTGAAGTCTGCAGTCCTTGATCTTCTGAAGCAAGCATTTGATGTGTTTCTCACTTTCAGTAAGCAAGATTATGCCATCTGCATAATGTGAAGTATTTGCGTTAGCCTAATTGACTCCACTTTAGAAGTAAATTATCTCTTATAAATGTCTTGTTTTGTTAAATAGTTTATTTAGTGTAATCTACCTGCTGCTTCATTGGATATAGAGAGCAAAACAAGGTGTTCTGTGAAACCACAACACAGGGGAATTCCTGCCTATGTAGGGAGCTGTCTGCCAGCAGACTAGGGTGTTAACCTCTCAGGATCCTGTTGGCTTCTGTAAGTTGCTTTTGCTTTTTAGAGTAGGATTAGCATGTTCCAGAGCAAAGCCTAACTGTAACCTTCCTGTTTGCATTTTTTTCCTTTATAAGGCTTGAGTATGAAATCATTAGGGGTTGAGGGTTCTTTGGAGCATGCTCTTGCCCCTGCTGCCAGCTAATAAAGGATTCATAATTTGGTACTCAGTGTATGGCGCTTCCTAGATCCTGACCTGGGTATAACAAATGCAAGTTATTGATAAATTTTCCTGATGCCACACTTTATTTCATAAAGTTCAGTTCTTGAATGATTTCTTCAGCATATAGATTGAATCAGTACAGAGAGATGATACACACTTTTCCTGATATTAAACCATTAAAAGAGCAGAGTTTTCTTGTTCTTTTCTGACATCAGCTTTTTGGCCTAGGTATAGGTTTCATATGAGTGCAATTAACTATTCTGGAATCCCCATTCTTCTTGAGGTTGGCTACAGTTTGTTATGACACACACAATCAAATGCCTTAGCATAGTCAATACAACGCAAGTAGACATTCTTCTGATACTCTCTGCAATCAGCCAAGATTCATCCGACATCAGTACTGATATCCCTAGTGCCATGGCCTCTTCTAAACCCAGCTTGAACTTCTAGCAGTTCTCTGTCAACGTACTGGTCTAACTGTTTTTGGATGATTTTCAACAATATTTTGCTCACATGTGTTATTAATCCTAAAGGCTAAGAAAAAGAAACTGAGAAAGTCTACCAACTTTTACAGTCTGAAATTGACCAAATGTGCAGTTAAGATGCATTAATACTAATTGGAGACTGGAATGCACAAGTTGGAAACAAAGCAGAAAGATTGGCAGTTGGAAGTTATTAACTTGGAAAGAGAAATGAGACTGAAAATTGAATTAATTTTGTACATTCGATGATTTATTCATAAAAAAACTCCTTTTAAAAGAAACTGATGGTGTTTATACACATGGATGTCACTGAACAGACTGCATAGAAATCAGATTGATGTGGGAAGAATTGTTGGAGAAGCTCAGTATCAGCAGTCAAAACCAGGCGAGGTGCTGACTGGGAACAGGCCACCACTTATTCATGTACAAGTTAAAATTAAAGTTGAAAAAAATTAAAGCAAATCCACAAAAGCCAAAATACAACCTTGGGTCTTTGTCACTTGAATTTTAAAATCATCTCAAGAACAGGTTTGAGGCATTGAACACTAAGGATCAAAGATCAGATTAATTGTGGGATGACATTAAAAGTATAATTTATGAAGAGAGCAAAAGGTCATTACAAACGCAGAGGAGAAAGAAAAGACCAAAATGGATATCAAAAAAGACTCTGAAAATTGCACTAGAGATCAAGCAGCCAAAGCAAAGGGAAGAGATGCCAAAAAGAGGTGAGCAGAAGATTTCAAAGGGAAGCTTGAGAAAACTTACAAGAATGTAAAAATGTCTCCCTGGAGTCATAGAGACATTTGCTGCTGAGGGGTCCCCAATAACATTTAGGATAACACACTGGAAGTGCTAAATTGATAACGAGTTGTCCCTGTCTCTTTTGCAATATTTCAGCAATTTTTTTTTCTGTAGTGAAATCCTATTTGCTTCTTGCCCTAGGGTAGAACATTCAGTTCTAGGTAATACCTTTGGATTCTCAAAATTACTTCAACCACAGGCTGAATAGCCTTTCCCACAGCTGGTTGCAACAGTCACACTGGGCATGTCTTTAAGTCTTGCCCACGCTTGGGGTAATCAGGGTTTTCTTGTATACCAAGACTTATTACAGTTCTTACTTCATGAGGAGTGTAATTTTAGAGCCTTCTGAATTTGAAACTTCAGAAATTATCTACTGTGTTTCTCCCCTGCTGAAAACTCCCCAGTGTGAAGATCATAAAGAATCACATCTTCTCTCCTGAACACCCTACTAATTACTCCATTTGACTTTAAAACATAGTGTAGGTGCTTTCAAGCTCATTTCATCATAGATCATTAACCTGTAGAATTTAAAGCATTCATTCTTATCTAGAAGGAACTCTTATGGCAGAGTACCTTGTGTGTTGAAATAACCAGAAGGTCAGTGGTTCAAATCCACCAGTTGCTCCTTGGGATATAGGTGGGTCAATCCTCCCACAAAGGTTTGTAGCCTCAGAAACCTGAGAGAAGGTCATCACAAGTCAGAATCCAATGACAGTGTGTATACCTATCCATGTATTCTAGTTTGTTAGCAATTGTCAGCATTGCTATTATCTAAAATTCTCAAGGACTTTGAGAGTTTCATTTAGGCCATAATTCAGGTATGTGCTAGACAAGAATTCATAAATATCTTGGGAAAATGGAGCATGCATGACAGAGTTTTTGACTGGTTAGTAACTTAATTCTTGATGGTTTGAACTCACTCAGTGTCCTTGGAAAAAAGGCCAAGCATGATGTCCCTCTCCAAGGATTTGTCCCTCCTTACAACATGTCCAAAGTATGTCAGACAAAGCCTCAGAATCCTT
>NW_006399811.1:8374760-8377960 GCF_000299155.1 Elephantulus edwardii | reverse complement strand
CTTTATTAATTTTAATGAAAGTTTACAGAGACTTTTGGATTTCCATTCATTCATTGTTGCACTTTTCTCCCTGCCCACCCCTCCTCCCCAGTTCGCTCTTCTCTTTGAAAAGTACAAAAAAACAAAAAACCAACTTTCATTATTATATAATCCCTCCCCCCCAAGTCCACTCCACTATGCAGCCTTAGTTCTGACTCCTGCCATGATAATAATACCTAATCATATATCTCTTTTAAACAATTTTCTCCTTTATCTGTTTCAGTTCAGTATACACAATTTATCCCATCGTTCTCAATCTCCCCCCAACCATGATGTCAGTCCCATTTTACAACAGTGGCACTATACAGTATTTGTCCTTTTGTGTCTGAAATATTTCACTCAGCATAATGTCCTCCAGGGTCACCCATTTTGTATAATATTTCATGAGTTAGTTATTTCCCAAAGCAGCATAGTATTCCATTGTGTGAATACACCACAGCTTCTCAATCCATTCGTTTGTTGATGGGCATTTAGATTGTTTCCAACTCTTTGCTATTGTGAACAAAGCCACGATAAACATGGGTGTGCATATATCTGCTTGGGTGGAGGTTATGGTTTCTTTGGAGTATATTCCCAATAGGGGAATTGCTGGGTCAACTTTTTGAGAAAGCACCATACTGCCTTCCATAGTGGTTGCACCATTTTACACTCCCACCAAGAGTAAATAAGGGTTCCAGTTTCTCCACAACTTTGCCAGCAATTTTTTTTTGCTGTTCTGTTAAATTTTGCTATTCTTACTGAGGTGAGATGATACCTCGTATTTGTTTTGATTTGCATTTCTCTTAGAACTAGGGATTTTGAACATTTCTTCATGTGTTTGTGTGTCATCTGAATGTCTTTTTTGATGAAGTGTGCCTATTTTTCAATTGGGTTATTTACCTTTATCTTGTTGTGGTGCTCGAGTATTTTATAAATTCTAGCTATAAATCCCTTATCTGACATGTCCTTATCAAATATTTTTCCCAGTCTGTGGCTTTCCTTTTTACTCTGGTGGAGAAGTTTTGGGATGTGCATAGCTATTTGATTCTTAGAAGGTCTCATTCATTTATTTTATCCTCTCCTGACTGTAGATTTTTCAGGTTGCTTGCAAGACTGTTTATGTTGTGGATTAGGACTTCTAGGTTTCTTCCAAGCTTTTCTTTAATGAAGTTTATGGTTCTTGGTTTTAGTCCTAGGTCCATGATCCACTTCGAGTTGTTTTTTGTGTATGGAGTGAGGTATGAATCATGCTTGAGTTTTCTGTATATAGTTTTCCAATTTTGCCAACACCATTTGTTAAAAAGGCTGTTGTTACCCCACTTACCTGATTTCATCTCTTTGTCAAAAATCAGTTGACCATAGGTAGATGGGCTGATTAAAGCACTCAACAAAGTAGGATAAGAGAGGAATTTCTTCAACATAGCAAATAGTATACACACAAATCCAAGACCCAGCTTTGTTCTCAATGGAGTAAGATTAAAGGCATTCCTTTAAAGAACAGGAGCTAGGCAAGGATGCCAACTATCACCTCTCTTATTCAATATTGTGTTGGAAGTCTTAGTGATAGCAAAAAGACAAGAGAAGAAAGTAAGAGGTATCCAAATTGGCAAAGAGGAGGTAAGATTATTTCTATATGCAGATGATATGACAGTATACTTAGAAAACCCTAAAGACGCAGCAAGAAAACTACTGGACATAGTTGACCAATTCAGTAAAGTGGCAGGATACAAGATGAACATACAAAAATCAGTTGGATTTCTCTACAGTGACAAAGAGAATGTAGAGCTGGAGTTAAGAAAAACAATACCCTTCACAATAGCTAATCACAATATTAAATACTTGGGAGAAAATCTAACCAGAAGCACAAAGGACCTATTCAAAGAAAATTACAAAACATTACTACAAGAAACAAAAAGAAACCTGGAGAAATGGAAGAATATTCCTTGCTCTTAGATGTTGTTGTTGTTGTTGTTAAGTGCCATCAAGTCATAGGCAACTCATAGCAACCCTATGAATGAAAGTCCTCAACACTTGTGTGACTTTCGTCCTTTCTTCAGGTTCATAGGGTTTCTGGAGGCAAGCTATTATGGGAGTGGATGCCACTCCTGCTTCCAAGCTTGTTTTAATTGGGGAGCTTCAACAAACACTGTCCACTATGGGTAACCATTATTAAAATGACAGTACTACCAAAGGAAATGTACACATCCAATGCAATCCCAATACAAATACTAATCCCATTCTTTAACAAGATGGAAAAGGCATCCCCAAATAAGTAAAGTACTCCTTAAAAAGAGAAACAATGTAGGAGGTATCTCACTCCCTGATTTCAAATCCTACTACACTGCTGTGGTGGTCAAGACAGCATGGTACTGGTACAATGACAGACACATAGATCAATGGAATAGAATTGAGAATCCAGAAATTGGCCAGTATCTCTTGAGTTTTGGAGTCTCTAAGTCCAAATACCAGGTCCTAGTATTAGGGAAGTCTACCTATCTCAGATGACCGGAATGCAAGTGTTGGGAACAGAGAAGAAGGATTAGTAGTTGGAATTCATGAACTTTGGGATAGAAAGTTGCAGATAGAATAATAGAATTCTGTACAATCAGTGATTTATTTATTGTGAAACATAAATGCAGGCTACACACATGGATTTCACCTGATGGTATGCTTAAGAATCAGATCGATTACATCTGTGGAAAGAATTGCTGGAGAAGCTCAATATCAGCTGTGAAAACTAGGCCAGGAGCTGATTGTGGAACAGACCACCAACTACTCATATGCAAATTCAGGCTAAGGAAAATTAAATTAAATCCACAGGAACTAGAATTTGACCTTGAGTCTATCCCGTCTGAATTTCAAAGTCATCTCAGGAGCAGGTTTGAGCCCTTGAACACCAATGAGTCTTCACTGTGAGAGAATATCAAGAATACTTTCCAGGAAGAATGCAAAAGGTCATTACAAAGACAAGAAGAGGAAGAAAAGAGCAAGATGGAGGCTCTGAATATTTCACCAGAGCTCCGAGAAGCCAGAGCAAAGGTAAGAAATCATGAAATTAAAGAGCTGAACAGAATATTTCAAAGGGCAGCGCAGGAAGTCAAAGTATTACAATGAAGTGTGCAAAGAGCTGGAGTCAGAAAATCAAAGAGGAAAACTCACCCAGCATTTCTTTTTTTTTTTTT
>NW_006399811.1:8358904-8364922 GCF_000299155.1 Elephantulus edwardii | reverse complement strand
AACTTTATAAGCAAACCAATAATTAAAAAATAGAATGAACTATTGATACATGCAAAAACATGAAGAACTTGAAAAAAAATTATAGTGAGGAAAAAAAAGTTAGGTTTGGAACAGTAATACATAAATAATACAGTTTTGTTTTATTTAATTTATGTGAATTTTAGAAAATGAAGACTAATGACAGAAAAGAGATGAGCAGTTGCCTGGGGTTGAGGATAAGAGCTGAAGAGGTGCATAATGGAAGGATTACAAAGGTTTAGGGGTTACTATGTTCACTATTTGCTGTACATGAAATTATCATTATAATCATGATAAATTTATCAAATTTTATTCTGTACATATGTATATGTCTTTATATAAGTTATACATCAGTTTTAAAAGATAATAATTCTTTTCGATTGAGACACAGAAGAGCCATTTCAATGTGTAAGCATTCATTTGGCCCTTTAAAAATCTTACAAAATATAATCATAAGACAACTGAGGAAATTTGCACGTGGATTAGATAAGTAAGATAGAATTCTGGTTCTTTTTCTTTTAGGTTCAATAATAGTACTAGAGGGAATTTGGGAGTATTTTGTTTCTTTTTTATGATAATGGTGTTTATTAGTGAAGTCAAAAGACTTATTAGTTCGAGTTGGCAGCAATATACAATCGTTCAATCAGCTTCCAAAATGTGCTCACAGGCACAGCCTTCAGCCTTATGGCTTTAGGCCAGTCTTACAAAGATCTTAATCTTGCCAATTATAGTATTCCCCCACCTCTTTTATTTTCTTAGATAAGTTATTCTAGCCCTAATGGCACATTAGTAGAAAGTCTAATATTTCTCTTTTCATCCTTCCTTTTTCCTCTGAACTTCCAAGTAACTCAAGGGTTAGGCAGTCCAAAAGGATGGATTAGTCTGACACTCTTCCTTTGGCAGATCACCAAACTCAGTGCTCCAAATGTAGCAAATACGACTATAACTCACTCATTGTACAGAGAGTATGGCGTGCAGAGGGCCACATCTGACCTCTGTTAACTTCAAAAAGGGGAATTGTTCCCATCAGCAACATTCACAATATAAAACTAATTCCCTTAAGATCACACATGCCCTTCACACTCCCACACCTGTTTCTACTCGTTGTGACACCAATCCTACTGCTCTACTATTGGATCTGAAATTCATTTCAATGGCTACAAAGATCTCAGAGAACCATATTTAAGGTTATGGGATTAATTTATGGAAGTGAAGAAGTTACAATTCAGGTTGGCAATCGGGTTCAATTTCTCAGTTGGAACAGCTATCCACACATGTTTACATGCATTTCAACCTTCAGCATTGCAGCTTTAGGTCAGTGTCATAAAGCTCTTAGTCTTGCCAATTACAATCTCTCTTCACCTGCACCTCCAACCCTAGTCCTCCAGAAAGTTTGAGTGAAAGCCCTGGTCTGGCTCTGTGGCGTAGCAGTCCCAAGTCAGATATGAGTCTCTGGTATTCCACTGAGGCTGGTGCAACTTCACATGTAGGTGTAACTGGTGCAGTAATCTCTCTGGCTTCAAAGGATGCTCACTGCACACTCTGCTTCTTCCTTGTTGGTAGTGAGAGTCCCCTCTTCAATGTTAAATCTGCTCAACTTAAACTTTATGGGATGGCAAATCCAATCAATCCCATCATTTATACATACTCTATTTTATATTCCCACCCAGATATGTGGTGAAAGTTAAAGCTGATGATGAGGAAAGCCATTTTCAACGGTAAGACAATGACACCATGCTCATTACTATTGAGTCAGTTCTGATTTACAGCTTTAGTGGGTTTCAGAGGCTGCAAATCTTAGTGAGAGGAGATTGCTCGTCTTTCTTCCAAAGAGCCACATGTGTATTTGAACCACCAAAGACCTGGCCTTGGATTAGCAAGAAATCCTACATTAACCTCTCTAAAAATATCACTGTAACCTATATCCCAGCTTCTCTTGCAGGCAAATGCAACCAAGTGGCCAAGTTTTAGCCATGGAAACCTCTCAAGTACAATTCGTCTTCCTCTTTTCCTGTCTACTTAGCTAGGGGATCCTCATGGATCCTCAAAATGTTAGGAACCTGGATTCCCAGATCAAATCTTAAGTGAGAGACTCACCCAGAAGAGTCAGTACCATGAACACCTGCATGAATTTCTATTGGAGTACGAAATGAGCTTTTGCTATGTTAAGCCATTGAGATTAGGTGTTTATTTATTATAACACATAGTACTACCTTAACCCATACAGAACAGTAATACTTGAAGTGGTGTGCTGCCTTAGCAAAAAAAAAAAAAAAAAAAAATCTATGATCTCATTTACGTGAATCAGAGGTGGAAGTTGAGGGCAAAGGAGTTTTTCAAAACAAGAAAAGTAGAGTAACTGACAAAACATTTAATCAAATGTCATGTGAAATAACTTGGAAGCAAACTGTGCTTACCAAGATCTATACAGCTGCCAGGTAGATTTTAACATATAGCAAACCTGTAGGGCAAAATAGAACTGCCTGTTAGGGTTTCCAAGTCTATTGATCCCTATGAATCCTATTTCAGTTTTCTGCAGGTAGCAGTCCAGTTTTGTCAGCACCATTAGTTGAAGAGGTTATTGTTTCCCCATTTGATAAGTTTTATTTTCTTGTTGAGTTTCAGTTGACCATAGAGAGATGAGTCCATTTCTGGGTTCTAGATTCTGTTCATTGGTCTATATGCCTATCATTGTATCAGTTCCATACTGTTTTGGTTTTTACAGCTGTGTTTAGCGAGCGCTGGTGGCCTAGTGGCAAGAAGCCATGCTACAATTCGGAAGTAACGTGGTTTGAATCCACCATCTATCTACTTCATGGAAGAAAGATGTGCAATCTTTTCCCAAGCAATTAACAGCCTCTAAAAACCCATCAGAGGGTAAGCTATGGATCGGTTCCAACTCAACTGTACACAACAACAGTAGGTTTTAAAGTGAGAGAGTGCTATGCCTACATTTAATTTTTGGTTTTCAGAAGTGCTTTGCTTATTTGGAGTCTTCCACTACTAGGAATATACTCCAAATTAAAATTGAGACACACACAAACTGATAGTTGTATACCAATGTTCATAGCAGCATTATTTACCATCACAAGAACATGGAAACTGTCCAAATGTCCAACCACAACTAAAAGGATTGAAAAATTGTGGTTGTGGTTGTTAGTTCCATCGAGTATGTCTCATAGCAAACCTATAAACAAAAGATCTGAACTCTGCTCTATCCTGCACCATCCTAGACTTTATGACACCCAAGAGACCACTGCAGCAGTCACGATGTCAATCCACTTGGTAGAGGGTCTTCCTCTCCTTTGCCAACCCTCCACCTTTCCCAGCATCATGTCCCTCTTCATGGAAAAGCCCCTCATAGCAACATGTCCAAAGTTTGTGGGATGAAGCCTCATCATTCTTGCCTCCAAAGTGCACTCCAGTTGCACCCACTCCAAGAATTATCTGTTTGTTCTTTTGATCATCTTTGGGTTGTTCAGTGCTGTTCTCCAACACCACATCTCAAAGGCATCAAGTCTTTTTCTCTCATCCTTATTCATTGTCCAGCTTTCAGATGCATAACAAGTGATCAGAAATACTATGGCCTGGATCAGATGCACCTTACTCCTTAAATAGATGTCATTACTCCTCAATAATTGGGAGAGGTCCATAACTGCAGATTTTCCCTGTTCAATGCATATCGTTATTTCCTGACTGCTAGTACCAAGGGTGTTAATTGTGAATCCAAGCAAAATGAAGCTGTTTACAATTTCAATCTCCTCTCCATCCGTCATGATGTTGCCCATCAGTCCAGTGGTAAGAATCTTTGTTTTCCCCATTTGTTAAAAAGGCTATAGTTCTCCCACTTAACTTATTTCATTTCCTTGTCAAAAATCAGTTGACCATAGGTAGATGGTCTGATTTCTGCATTTTCAATTCTATTCCATTGATCTATGTGTCTGTCATTGTACCAGTACCATGCTGTCTTGACCACTACAGCAGTGTAGTAGGATTTGAAATCAGCGAATGAGATGCCTCCTACTTTGTTTCTCTTTTTAAGGAGTGCTTTGCTTATTTGGGGATTCTTTCCATTACAAATTAAACTGGAGATTGCCTTTTCCATCTCATTGAAAAATGGGATTGGTGTTTGTATTGGGATTGCATTAAACATGTAAATTGTCTTTGGTAGTATTGCCATTTTCACAATATTGAGTCTTCTTATCCATGAGCAAGGGCTATTCTTCCACTTATCCAGGTCTCTTTTTGTTTCTTGTAGTAATATTTTGTAATTTTCTTTGAATAGATTCTTTGCACTTCTGGTTACATTTACTCCCAAATATTTAATCTTGTGATTAACTATTGTAAAGGGTATTGTTTTTCTTAGCTCCAGCTCTGTATTCTTTTTGTCACTGTAGAAAAATCCAGCTTGTTTTTGTATGTTGATTACGTACCCTGCCACTTTCTGAATTGGTCAACTATGTCTAGCAGTTTTCTTGCTGAATCTTTAGGGTTTTCTAAGTATACTAGCATATCATTTGCATAGGGAGATAATCTGACCTTCTCTTTGCCAATTTGGATACTTATTAGAAAACTATGTGCAAAAAACTCAAGCAAGATCCACTCCTCACTCTATACACAAAAACCAACTCAAAGTGGATCATTGACCTAAGGCTAAAACCAAGGACTATAAACTTTATTAAAGAAAAGCTTGGAAGAACTCTAGAAGTCCTAATTCACAACATAAACAGTCTTCCAAGTATCCTGGAAAATCTACAACCGGGAGAGGATAAAGTAGATGAACGGGACCATCTAAGAATCAAATCCTTTTGCACATCCAAAACTTCTCCAACAGGGTAAAAAGGGAAGCCAGATTGGGAAAAAAATTTAGCAATGATATGCCAGACAAGGGACTTATATCTAGAATTTATAAAATAATCGGGCATCACAACAAGATAAACGTAAATAACCCAATTGAAAAATGGGCACAGGACATGAACAGACACGTCACCAAAGAAGACATTCAGATGTGTAATTGGTTTGGAGGTCAGGGAGTTTTATGCCTCCCACTTCACTTTTCTTTATCAGAAGTGTCTTGCTTATTTAGATTTTCTTTCCTCTCCACATAAACGTGACAATTTCCATTTCAATCTTCTTGAAAAATAAATTTGGTATCTGGATCAGGATTGCATTGAACATGTAGTTTATTTTTGGCAAGATTGTCATTTTCTCAATATTGAGTCTTCCTATCCACGAATACGGTACATTTTCCCATTTTTTTTTTTAGGTCTTTTATTGTGTTTTCCAGAAATGTTCTGTAGTTTTCTTTGTACAGGTCTTTTGTATATTTAGGTTCATTCCCAAGTATCTCAATTGGTGGTTGGCTGTTGTAAACGGCATTGCTTTCTTGGTTTCCTTCTCTGAGTTTTCTTTGTTACTGTAGAGAAATCCCACTGATTTTTGGATATTGATCTTGTATCCTTCCACTCTCCTCAATTGGTCTATTAGCTTTAACAGTGTTTTTGTTGTGTCCTTGGGGTTTTCTGTGTACACTATAATATTATCTGCATATAGAGACATTTTAACCATCTCTTTGCCAATCTTGATGTCTTTTGTTTCCTTCTTTCCTCATGTTGCCCTAGCAAGCACTTCTAATACAATATTAAATAGAAGTGATGACAATGAGCATCCTTGTCTGGTCCCTAGTCACAAGGAAAATATTTTCAAAAACTCCCTCACAAAAAATCCTGCACCAGATGGCTTCACGCCAAATTTTACTAAACATGCAGAGAAGATTTATCAAATTTACTTAAATTATTTTTAAAAAATAGTGAAAGAAGGATGTCCCAGGGACATTATATGAAGCAAGCAAAATCCTAATATCAAAACCAGGCAAAGATATTGCCAAAAAAAAAAAAAAAAAAAAAGACCAGTATCTATCATGAGCATAGCTGCAAAAACCCTTAACCAAATTCTAGCCAATAGGCTAGAATTAAATTAAAAAAAAAAATTCATCAGGAC
>NW_006399811.1:8346444-8357954 GCF_000299155.1 Elephantulus edwardii | reverse complement strand
GCTCTGCATTTTTCAAGCTGAGAGAACTGAAAAACAAATTTAAATCTCAAATCACAATATTGAAAGATGCTATTGGCAGTATATTGAATGATACAAAAAGTATCAAAAGAAGATGGAGGAAATGCACAGAATCACTGTACCAAACAGAATTGACCGACACTGAAAAACTTCAGAAAGTACTATATTAGCACGAGCCAATGGTAATGAAGGAGGAAGCTGAAGCTGTGTGGAAGGCATTAGCAAAAAAAAAAAAAAACAACAACAAGGCCCCAGGAATCGATGAGATACTAATTGACTTGTTTCAATTAATTGATGCAACCCTGGTTACATTCACCAGTCTATCCCAGGAAATTTGGAGGACAGAAGTCTGGCCAATGGATTGGAAGAGATCCATCTTTGTTCCCATTCCCAAGAAAGGTGATCCAACAGGATGTGGAAACTATCAAACAATATCATTAATATCACATGGAAGCAAAATATTGCTGAAGATCATTGAAAAAATGACTAGAATAATACATAGATAGGGAACTGCCAGAAGTTCCAGAATTATTTAGAAGAGGTCATGGTACTAGGGATATCATTGCTGATGTCAGATGGATCCTGACTGAAAGTAAAGAATACCAGGAGACTGTCTATTTGTGCTTTATTGACTAGGCAAAGGCATTTGACTATTTGGATCATAATAAGTTATAGCTAGCATTGAAAAGAATGGGAATCCCAGACCATTTAATTGTGCTCATGTGAAATCTACACCATGACTAGGAGGCTATTGTGCAAACAGAGCAAGGGAACACTACATGGTTTAAAATTAAGAAGGGACTGCATCAGGGTTTTATTGTCTCTCCATATTTATTTATTCAATCTGTATGCCGAGCAAATTATTCAAGAATCTTGACTCTATGAAGTGGAATGTAGCATCAACCTCAGAGGGAGACTCATCAATAACCTGTTTATGCAGATAGCACAACCTTGCTTGCTAAAAATGAGAACTTGAAGCAATTCTTGCAGATGATCAAAGAAAAATCAAAGTTGCACCTCAACTTTAAGAAAACAAAGATTCTTACAACTGAACTTATACACAACATCATGATGGATGGAGAAAAGATTGACATTTTCAACAATTTCATCTTGCTTCGATCCACAATCAATACCCTTGATACCTACAGTCAAGAAATCAGGAGATGTATCACACTGAGAAAGTTAAGGACTTCTCTAATAAATTGAGTAATGATGTCAATTTGAAGACTAAAATGCATTTGACTCAGGCCATGATCTTTCTAATCACTTGCTATGCATCTAAGAGCTAGAGAATGAATAAGGAAGACAGAAGAAGAATTGATGTCTTTGAGTTGTGGTATTGTGGAAGAGCACTGAACATCTTATGGACTGCCCAAAGAACAAACAAATAGGTCTTGGAGAAGGTGCATCCAGAGTGTTCTTTGGAGGCAAGAGTGATGAGGCTTCAATTGTTGCAGACTGAGGGTAAAGTATATTAATAAGTATTAGTAATGAGACAGAACACCAAGAATGTAGGAGAAAATAGGTAAAGCAGGAGGCAAAGTTATCAAACAACTGAAGTGAACTTTGAAGCTCTGACCTTAGCTTCCCTGTGTCTTTATTGAAAATTGCCAGGGAGCAAATCACCAACAGAATTCAATGCAAATGAAGCTAAGCTCTTTCTATTGAAAACTTTGTGCTTGACTCAGGATGGAGGGGTTAGTAAATACAATACAAGGATCCTATAAATGCTTAAGGATAGCCTTAGTGTCTACCCTTGTAAACATTTAAGGATTGCCTTAGTGCTTCAGAGTGAATTCCAGCTTTTATCAGCCTCCCTCATAATCTGAAGTAGCATTCGGTTTATTACAAATATTTAGTATGAAATTTGGCTTCCCATATTCAAGTCACATACTTTGGGCATGTTGCTAGAAGAGGGCGTGCAAAGGCATATTCCTTGGAATGGAACATGATTCTCAGAAAGGCAGAGGGTCAGAGAAGGAGGGAAAGACCCTCCACTAGGTAAATTGACGCAATGACTATCATAATGAGCTGTAACGTGTCACGAAGTGTGAGGACAGCATAAGATATGGCAGGGTTCAGATCTGTTGTTAGGGTCACTGTGAATCATACTTGACTTCATGGCACTTAACAACTAATCTGTAATTTTAATTGTAAAAAGTTGCAGAAATCCTAATGATACTGTGCTTTGCTGGCCACATTCTTAACTGGTAGAAATACTAAATTACACTTCAAGTGTATTAAAAATTCAGATATTATTTGTTTCCTGTCTTGAAATACTATTGGTGCTCTAATTGATCCCGTTGAAACTCCTTCACCAATTCTGTGTGCCACTCCTCAATTTGTATCGACTTCTACCAAATCTTGCTTGAGATTTATTTTTAAAAATTACCCTTGGGCTAGAGTCCATGAGTAGTACAAATAAGTTGACATTTTTGGCTACTAATGAAAAACTTGAAAGTTTGAGTTAACCCAGAAGCATTTTTTAAGAAAGTTACAGAGTTCTACTTCTAAAAATTAGTCATTGAAGACCTTATAGAACATAGCTGAATACTGACACACATGAAATGTCATGACTTGTAATATATGGCCCCTGGTAACTGGTAACCCTAGGCCCTTTGTATACAGGAATCCTTCCATCCCCTGATAGCCAGTGATTGACTGATGAGAGTTTGAAAACTTTAGTTTTAGCTTCTTTGAGGTGGGAAAAACTCTGAAGCATTTCTTTTGCTCCAAACATGTTAATATTGAGATTTTTGCCCAAAATTGCACCCTTGTCTGGCCTTTTTACATCACTATCCATCCTGCTTTCCTTCACTCCTTAGGAACACGACCTCAATAAAATTCTTACACCTGAATCTTCATCTCAGGGTCTTCTTCCAAAGAAATTTCTTTTATGAACATACATATTTATAGAAACTGTAGGTCAAGAACCCTTGTTCTAGAAGAATCAGTTGGAAACAGAGTGCTAGTTATTATAAAAATAGCTCTGGGGACCTAGTGGGTAAGGAGTTGTACTAACAACCCAAAGGCAGGTGGTTCAAAACCACCAACTTTTCCTCAGGAGAAAGATGGACAATCCCCTTCTGTGAGATTCACAGCCTCTAAAAACCAGCTGGAGAGTCAGCTATGAGTTGGTTCTGGTTCCAATAGCATATAACAACAACAACAAGAAGTAGAAGCAATTGGCAAGCTTCCTTATCAAGACAAAAGTCTTGTACACCAAAGTTTATAGCAGTGTTATTCACCATCAAAGAACATGGAAGCAGGCCAAATGTCCAGCCACAATCGAATGGATTGAGAAATCATGGTACATTCACACAATGGAATACTTGGCAATATGCACAAGCAATGATTTTGTAAATTACTACCTAACTCAGTTTTGGCAAGCAAGATTGTGTCATCTGAATAACACAGTTTGTTGATGAATCTTCCACCTATCCTGATGCCACATTCTTCCTCATACAGCTCAGCATCCTGGATGATCTGTTCTGAATACAGATTGAAAAGGTATGGAGACAGAATACATCCCTGGTGGACTCCCTTCCTAATTTTGAACCATGTTCTGTTTTGACGACTGCCTCTTGGTCCAAGCATAGGTTTCACATAAGCACAATCAAATATTCTGGGAATCCCATTCTTCCCAGAGTCAGCCATAGCTTATTGTGATCCACACAGTCAAAAGCCTTTCCATACATAGTCAATGAAGCACAGAGAGACTTTCCTCAGGTACTCTCTGCTTTTTGCCAAGATCCATCTAACATTAGCTATAACATCCCTAGTACCACGACCTCTTCTAATCCCAGCCTGCACATCTGGAAGTTCTCTGTTGACGTGTTGCTCCAGTCGTCTTTGGATCATTTTCAGCAGAATCTTGCTTGCATGTAATATTAATGATGTCATTTGATAATTTCCACACTCTGTTGGGTCACCTTTCTTTGGAATGGGAACAAATATCAATCTCTTACAGTCAGTTGGCCAGCTGACTGTCCTCCAGATTTCTTGGCACAACTGTTTGATGTGCCAACAGGGCAGCATCTGTTTGTTGAAATATGTCAATTGGTATGCTATCAACTCCTGTAACCTTGTTTTTTGCCAATTTTTTCAGAGCAGCTTGAACTTCCTCCTTCATCATCACAGGTTCTTTCTTGCAGAAGGTCAAGGACTGCAGCCTTCAATACGGATTGAAGCTTAACAACAAGAAAACAAAGATTCTCACCACTGGGCCAATTGGCAGCATTAATATGGGTGGTGAAGACATTGAGATAGTTAACAGTTTTAGTTTACTTGGTTCCACAGTCAACACTCTTGGTCCCAGCAGCCGAAATCAAAAGACAAATTGCATTGGGAAAGTCAGCTGTCAGGACCTCTCTTAAGTACTGAAGAGCAACAACATCAGGCTGGAGACTAGGTGCACCTGATCCAGGCTATAGTCTTCACCATTGTGTGCTATGCATCAGAGAATTGTACAGTGACTAGGGATGATAGAAAGAGAATTGATGCCTTTGAGCTGTGGTGCTGGAGAAGAGTGTTGAATATACCATGGACTTCTAGGAGAACAAACACATTTGTCCTGCAGAGGGTGAAGCTGGAATGCTCCTTGGAGTCAAAGATTCTGAAGCTTCGTCTGACATACTTTGGGCATGTTGCGAGGAGGGACCTGTCCTTGAAGAGGGACATCATGTTTTGGAGAGTGGAGGGACAGCGCAAGAGAAGAAGACCCTCGATGAGATGGATCAATTCAGTGATGGGGGGGGAGTAGGTGTGTTGGAGAAAATGAGTTTGGCACAGCATAGAGCAGGATTTAGGGCTCTTGTACATAGGGTCGCTATGAGTCGCAAGCAACTCAATGGCACATAACAACAAACAATAAAACTACCTAACTTGGGAGAGACTGGAGAGGATTATACTAAGTGAACTAACTCAGTCCCATAAGGACAAATGTTATATAAGACCATTATTTCAGAACAAGTATGAGGATCCAAGCAGGGAGAAAGTGGGAGCAGAGGGATGAGGATGGGTGGTGGGGGTGGACATTCACCATAGGTTTGCACAGTTTGATGGGTGAAGGTGTGTGTATGAAGGAGATGGGAAAGACCTGGTGTGAAAAACAATATATTTAAACATTGTAAATAAACAAATATTAAAAACAAGCAAACAAACAACAACACCTGACAGAACTCCTTTGATGTTGTTTGCCTATCTGCTTGCAATCTGTAGCTGAAAATTATTTCTTTCTGGTAAACACGCTATTTTATGACCTTGACAAGACAGGGTCAGTTAGCTCAGGACACAAATATCTAGACCTGAACTCCTAGACAAAAGAAGACTTCAAAAAACTTTACTACACTTTCCTCCCCTTCCTCTGTACTCAAAAGAAAAGCTCACACTCCACCGTCTTTGCCCTCTCCTATATAAACCCCAACAGCCTCCAAAATCGCAATGCAGGATTGGTAAACTCATCCTATTCTGTCCCTTTATATACTAAAAAAAAAACTCCCAAAACCAAACAAATCCTAAATCTCACAGTCATTTCCAGAGAGTTTGGAACCAGTGACTCTCCAGTGGACTTTCAGAGACTGTAAATCACATGGGAGGAGATTGTTCATCTTTCTCCTGTGGAGCAGCTGGTGAACTCAAATCATCTGCCTTTGGGTTAACAGTACACTGGGTCCTCTCCTTACGTGTTGTTGTTAAGTACCATCGAGTTGGAGTTGACCCATAGCTGGCACTATAGTGTATTTTCAGAGGCAGTAAATTGCACAGGAGGTGATTGCCCACCTTTCTCCCTTGGAGCAGCTGGTGGATTCAAATCTCATGCCTTCAGGTTAGCAACAAGACATCTTACCACGAGGCCACCAAGGCTCCCTCCTAAACACTAGTCTATAATAAAACTGCTTTTTCCACTCCAACTCCTGTCTCCAATTTTGGTTTTTCAAAGAGGAAGGCAGACAGTAGAACCATGTTTTTTTCTGGTAACAAAGTTTATGTGAAAGTAAGGATTATGCAAAAATAGAGGATGACCATATCGAAACACAAAATGAAGGATGATTACATCATTATAGAACTGCCAATTACATCATCATATAGCTTTCAAGTTACTGACAATTATAGCTCAGCCAAATTGATATACATATTCAACAATTGTAGCCAGAATTACTCTCAGTTAACACCCCACAGTAACTATGTGTTACAGCTGGCCTTATGTAATTAATGTCCAAAATAGTGAGTTTGCCACAATATTTTAAAAGATGTGAAATGTTGGATAATAGAGCAGACACAATGAGAAGTAGGTATATCAATTGTATGGAGGCAAGGATCTTTGTTTAGTTTGCCGATATATCCCAATTGTCTTGCTTGCTTGATGTGCCATAGTTAAACAATGAATGCTGAATGAAAGTACTGGTAGTGTTAAGCGTGCTAAAATGTTCATATGATTGTACATTTCCCTGTAGTGGATATTGACAGCCTTTCTCCAGAAAAGAAAGATAAGTCTGTCTGTCATCTTCACATTGCTGCTCCAGAACAAACAGAAAGGATGATGGTCTAAGTGAGTGATGTGTGGGGAAGGAACAAGGATTAAGGATTGCAGCCAGTCTGTGTTCAGATTTGCCTATCCTCTTTTTCAGTTGAAAACAAACAACCCCACCAGAGTATTTTCTTTGACTTTGACTTTAATTCCAAGTTATTTAATCCTTAAGTAAATGAGGTCACTCTGGTGCCGTAGAGTATAGGGAGTTGTCTTGCTAACCCAAACAGTATGCCTCTCTGACAGTCTGGATCCACCAGCCTCTAGGTGGGAGAATGATGCATGATCTCCTCCTGTGCAATTTATAGCCTCAGAAACTGCTGCAGGGTTCACAATGAATCAGTTCTGACTCGGTGGCAATGAGTTAAGAATGAAAAACTACTGTTTTCATCAGAGAGAGAATGAAGCCAGGTAGCTAAATGGCAGTTTTTCTAACTCTGTCTCCTTTTGTGCCCCTTTCTTCAATATCCTTCTTGAAATTCTTACCCTGAGTAAGTCAGAATGCTCACACCCATACTCATTGCCATCAAGTGGGAAGTAACTCATAGCTGATCCTCCAACTAATTTCTGAGGCTGTTCATCGCATGAAAGGAGACTATCTTTCCTCAAAGTCACTAATGGGTTAAAACCAACAGAGAGACAATGACTTTTCGATTAGCAATGCAGCTCCCTACAGATGAAACCACCAGAGCTCCCCTGAGCCAGTACAGAAAGTATTTGTTGACCTTAGATTCTGCCTGCTTCAAGCTCATGAAAAAGCTGGGGTTGGTTTCACAATGCACTTCAGGTATGGAAAATTATTCTATTTCAGATAACAACTTCAATGTGGATAACTCATATGCAAATTCTAAAACACACTCTGATTATTTGGATGTATTCAGCACCTGAAAATTAAGTAATATCACACACTGTTTTATTAATACAGCAAGAACTAAGTGTCACATTGCAGTTAAAAAATTATCATATTTCAAGCTAGACTCATTGATTTGATAGCTTGATAACATCATTACAATAGAGCCTGACTTCAAATTCAAGCTCTACTATTTCCTGGGAGTGTGATCTTTGGACAAGTTATTTAATTTCTCTGTCTCTATTACTTTATCTGTATGCAGTTAATAGTATATACTTTATAGGATTGTTATGATAATCACATTTGAAGAATTTTAGATACTTTATAGTACAAAGTAAACCATATATAAATGTTGAGTGCATTTAAACACTAAAATCCCAGAAATGGGTTAGAAATGTCAAAAACCTCTTTTGAGAGCATTTTTAGAAAATGGACAGAATGTGTAGTTTCAGATTCAGAGTTGAAATTGCTCCACAGGTAGAGCTAGACTGTCCAATAAGCAAAGGAAGTGCAGGCTTCCTTGTGCTTTCCTTCTAATCTGTAGTGAACAAATTCACCAGTTTTACTACGTCTTTGATGTAATCTTGGCTATAATCTTTAGAGGGTAAGGTCTCCAGCTCTTTTCCCTATAGAGTCCCTGAATGAGTTTATACTGTTAACTTTGCTGTTAGCAATAAAGCTCCTAACCACTGTGCCACTACAAACTCTCAAACTCATTGCCATTTAGTTGATCTTGACTCATAGCTTCTCTCCTTTGGGTTTCTGAGGCTGTAAATCTTTTTGTGGTTGTTGTTGTTGTTGTGTACCATCAAATCACATCTGATTGGCACAGGAGGAAATTGCCCCTCCTTCTCCAGAGGAGCATCTGATGGATTTGAACCACGCACCTTCAGGATTGCAGCATGGCTTCTTGCCACTAGGCCACCAGAGCTCCAGCTGTAAATCTTGAAAGGAGGACATTGCCTGTCTTACTCTCATGGAGACATGGGTAGATTTGAACCACTAGAAATGTACAGTCTTTTGGTTAGGAATGCAAAGCACTATGAACAAAAGCACCAGAGCTCCTCATGTCACTAAAGTTCCTCTAAAAATCTTTTCATTGTAAAATGGTGCAACCACTATAGAAGGCTGTATGATGCTTTCTCAAAAAGTTGCAAATAGAAATACCATTTGACCCAGCAATTCCTCTACTAGGAATATACCCTAAAGAAACCATAACTGCCATCGAGGCAGATATATGCACACCCATGTTTATCGTGTCTTTGTTCACAATAGCAAAGAGTTGGAAACAACCTAAGTGCCCATCAACAAAGGAATGGATAGAGAAGTTCTGGTATATTCACACAATGGAATACTATGATGCATTGAAAACAAGGAACTCATGTAATATTATTCAAAATGGGTGACTCTGGAGGACATTATGCTGAGTGAAATAGATCAGTCACAAAAGGACAAATACTGTATGGTACCACTGTTGTAGAATGAGGCTGACATCAGGGTGGGGTAAGTCTGAGAAAAACTGGATATTATGTATACTGCATTGAAACAGATGAGGGAGAGAACAGTTTTAAAACGATATATGATTGGGTATTATGGTTATCACAAGAGTCAAGAATGAAGGTTACATAGTGGAGTGGGGGGGGGCGTGGGTATTGTATACCAATGAAGGAATTTTTCTTTTACTTTTCAAAGAGAAGAGCAAACTGGGAGGGAGGGGTGGTCAGGGAGAAAAATGTAACAATGAGTGAATGGAAATAGAAAATCTCTGTAAATGTTCAGTAAAGTAAAAAAAGAAATCATTTCATTATAATATAGAAGTGTGCCAGCCTGGAGGGGGCTCTGGTGGCCTAGTGGGTAGGGAGCTGCACTACCATCCCAAAGGTGGGTGGTTTGAAGCCACCAGCTGTTCTTCAGGAGAAAGATGGTCAAACTGCAGTATGATTTATAGCCTCTGAAAACCCACTGGAGTGTCAGTTATGACAGCATACAACAACCTGGAGGAGAAGATGGGTACAGGAAAGACCACACTGACACTGAGGAGTCTCCCATAACCTATGCTGTCCACCCTACACTTGCAAAAGCATTTCTGTCTAAAGAATACAAACCATTATTATAAGCATTAAGTAGAAAGAGATTGAGAGGAAGAATAATTTTTTTCCTTTTTATTAATTTTAATGAACACTTACAGAAATTTTGGATTTCCTTTCATTCATTGTTGCATTTTCTCCCCGCTCCCCGCCCCCACCTGCCCAGTTCAAAAGTAAAAGAAAAATTCCTTCATTACTATACAATACCCCCACCCCGGGTACACTCCACTATGGAAACTTCATTCCAGACTCTTATGCTAATCATAATACCCTATCATATATCACTTTTAGACTGTTCTCTCTCTCTCATCCATTTCAATGCAGTATACATAATTTATCCATTTTTTTTCAGTCTTACCGCAACCCTGATGTCAGCCCCATTCTACAACAGTGGCAGCATACAGTGTGTGTTCCTTTGTGACTGAGATATTTCACTCAGCAAAATGTCCTCTAGGGTCGCCCATTTTGACTAATATTTCGTGAGTTTCTTGTTTATTTTTTTTTTTAGTTTCTTGTTTATTGATGCAGCATAGGATTTCATTGTGTGAATATACTACAGTTTCTCTATCCATTCATTTGTTGATGGACACTTACATTGTTTCCAACTCCTTGCAATTGTGAACAAAAAGAAGAATAATTTTTAAAATCTATTTATATATTACATATTTATACATTTATTTTTTCCCCAACTGCTGACTATGGAAATATCAAAAGTCAAAGTCACTACTGTGGATTCAGAACTGACTCCAAGTTAACCCTCCAAGTGGGATTTTGAGAGGCTCTATATTGCACTCTCCTCTAGGTCATATAGCCCTGGTGTACAAGTTGCAGTACCACGGTCACTTGTGGTTGCTGTGAGTCTGAACACTGTGACACTGATGTGTCAAATACATTAATGGTTGGCTACCCAATGTGGACAGAGAGTCGGGTGGAGCTCCCCGATTAAAACAAGCTCGGAAGGAGGAGTGGCATCCACTTCCATAATAGCTTGCCTCTGGAAACCCTATCAACCTGGAGAGAGGATGAAAGGCACCCAAGCGTCGAGGACTCTCCTTCATAGGGTCGCTATGAGTCGCCTGCGACTCGATGGCACTTAACAACAACAACAACATATTGCACTCTAGGAGATTACCTATCTTTCCCCCTCAGAGCCACTGGTGGTTTCAAATTGCCAGAGAGGCATGGCATCTTGGTTCACAGTACAACTCCCTATGGACTACACCACCAGAGCACCTTATGGATGACATCTGTATGTTATTACCATAAAGAAACAATACACATTTTTTCCTGTCAATAGAAAGAAACATTAGCACTATGTGACATATGGTTTTTTACTTGTACAAGTTTCCTACTTTCCCCAATGACCAAGAAAGCTTGAAAAGAAGTTATAGAACCCAAGAATATAAGTCAACTGAGAGAAATCAGAAATAAAATGTTAGCTAACATTATTTCTTTTTTTGCATGCATTCTGAAACCACATTGACTTACTCACATCTCAGCTCTGCTAACTTCCTTACTATTTGATCTTGAGCCAAGTGGGCTCTTGGTCTCTCAGCACCAAGAATTTTGGTGGTGGTTGTTGTGAGGTGCCATTGAAATAACTCTTACTCAGAATATGTAGAACAGAATGCTGGAAACTCATCAATCATGAGCCATGCTCACAATCTTTGTGCATATGTGCATCGTTGTAGTCACTGTGTAACAGTGTCAATCAATCTCCTTGTGGATCTTACTCTTTTTTTTTTTCACTAACCCTTCATTTTCCAACCATAATGATTCTCAACATTGGACCAATTGACAGCAAGTGTCATGTTAGAAGGTGAAGAGATTGAGATTGTTAACAGCTTCAGTTTATTTGGCTCCACAATCAACACTCTTGGTACCAGCAGCCAGGATATCAAAAGACTGGGTAAGTCTGCTGTCAGAGACCTCTCCAGAGTACTGAAGAGCAACAATGCCAGTCTGGAGACTAAGGTGTGCCTGATCCAGGTCATGCTTTTTGTAATTACACACTACGCATCAGAAA
>NW_006399811.1:8340754-8345399 GCF_000299155.1 Elephantulus edwardii | reverse complement strand
ATCAGCTATGAGTCAGTTTTCACATGATAGCAGCAACAGCATAAAATAAGTACCAAATCAGATGACATGGGATTAGCTCTGACTCATGCAACTCCATGTGTGTCAGGATAGAACAGTGCTCCATAGGGTTCTCAGTGGTTGCTATTTCAGGTGTATCACCAGACCTTTCTTCTTAGGTACCTCTAAGTGAGATATTGTGTGCAAAATGCTTACCAAAATCCCTTAGGCATGGCATTTATACTTGTTAGGTGTTGTCAAGTTCAATCTGACTTAAAGATAATGCTGTGTACAATACAATGAAATCTTTGTCCAACAAAGTCAATAGGGAGCTAGTATCACTATAACTTGAATAAATCTGAGGATGTTAATGTATAATTATACAATTTAAATAACACACAGCAAACTATGCCCAAAATATTAACTTATCTCCCCAAACTCTCACAGCATCTACCTTCAAAACTACTCTCCTTAGTCTTTTCATAATCTCGCACTCTTTCAAGTGCTGAGTCACTTCTGCTGGGCATCTCTTTAATGGACTTCTAGTTATTTAAACTCCTTTCACTCAGCTTCTCTACTCGCTTAAATGAATGTGTATGATGAAGGTATGACAGTTGAATAGTAACAAGATAATAATTTTTAAAAGAATGGAAACATCTGTGAATATATACTGGTCTATTTAGAGTTGTTGCGTACCATCAAGTTAAAACCAAGCTATAGCTGATCCGCCAGTGGATTTTCAGAGGCAGCTAATTTGCGTGAGAGGAGACTGTCCATCCTTCTCCACAGCTGGTGGATCTGAACCATGTGCCTTTGGGATTGCAGTGCAGCTTCTTACCACTAGAAGTAAGAAGACCATTAGAGCTCCCTAGTCACTTTATTTTATTACCCTCACACTGTCTCAAGTGGCAACTTTCTTCCTGTGCCGAAGGTTTGGAGAACCATCTAAGTAGAGCTTATTTATGTTCACTTTAGAATTTGGAAACCTGGATTTGACTCCTTAATCTATGTTGACTGGTAAAAAAAAAAAATTCTTTCTTTCAGGAGTGGCTGCTCTAGTGCTTCCAGCAAGAGGAAGCAAAACGTTTCTTCAATACAAGGCAGACATCTAGAGGCTTTATGTGGTATTGTAGCCTATCCCGAAATGCTTTCTCTATTTTCTCTGGACAGATCCAATCATAAACCAGTCCAGCTAGAAAAACTGCCAATGTACAGCTGAGTTTTAGGCAGAGAAGCCAATCTAAAGAAGTTAAGTTTGTTTCATATGCACAGTAGAAGTAAATTACAGGGTACAGAAATATTAAAAAAATATAATAAAGGTGAGGATAGGGCTTGGGGATGTTTGAGGGAATTTGAGTGTGGTTAATATAACTGAGTTAATGTTGATTTCCTCAGGTGAAATAGGACATGGTGTTTGAAGATCTCTGTTTATGTACATAAATGTTGTCATATTTAATGTAATTTAATGTTGTCATATTTAAGAGTAACATATGAAACTGTTAGCAGCTTACTTTTAAATGTTTTGGCAAAAGAGAAGTGCATGTAAATGTATAGATTTAGATAAAACAAGTGTGAGGAGATGTCAACCATAGTTGAATTCCAATGAGGAGAAATTCTTCCAACATTTCCACCAATTATTTTTTTCAAAATAAAATTAGAATGCACAAACATTGAGAAAAAGCAAGTAAATGTTCTTGAATTTGTACCTTAACTACTGTGACATCTGTGTTGTGTTTAGCTGTGTGTCAAAATTTAATCTTTTTATAGCTCACATTTCCACTTTGTTACAATTATTTTACTAACCTCTGGTCTATTTTCATACTTAAAAAAAAACAACACACAAACTCATAGCTGACTCTGCAGCAGATTTCCATGGCTGTAAATCACACAGGAAGAAATTTTCCATCTTTCTTGCTTGGGGCAATTCATGGATTCGAACCACCAGAGAAAAACAACCTCTGCGTTAGCATTGCAACTCTCTACAGACGATTCTAACACACAACAAATGCTTTCTCCTGCCCTAGTACTGATCACGTAAAACTTTGCAAAAGATAGCTTAAAAATTATACAACAGGATACCTTCAAAGAACTGTTAGAAATTAAAGTCGGTTTCAGAAGAGGATGTAGAATGAGGGATATCAATGCTGATGTCAAATGGATCTTGGCTTAAAACAGAAAATAACAGGGAGAGGTTTACTTGTGCTTTATTATGCAAAGGCATTTGACTGTGTAGTTGTTAGCCATCATGTAGTTGACTCAGACTAATATGTCCATATACATGCCAGAAGGAAGGACTGCCTGATTCTGTGTCACCCTCACAATTTCTGCTGTGCTTACGCCCTCTGTTACAGTAATGGTGTTGATCCGTCTCACTGAGAGTCTCCCGCTAATTCACTTCAAGTTTTCTAAGTGTGATGTCCTCCTTCAGGGACTCTCTCTACTGATAACACCCAAAGGATGTAAAAGAAGTCACAGTAACCAGGTAATGTTTTGCTCTATTGTACGTAAGGTCAACGGGAATTGGAACCAGCTTGACGATGCCTAACAACAACCTTTAGTCTGTTTTCACAACTGAACTCCCCACTAGACTGTCATTTTCTTGAGGAGAAGGAAAATTTATCTTTATTTTTAGTTGTAAACTTAGTTCTAGCACTGTCTCGTGCATAATAAGGGTGTGATAGACTGAAAGAGTGACCACTGCTAAATGACCAATTTTTCAGAGAGCTGACTTCAATCACAGCTATGTGGACCTTTCCTACCAATAAACTAATAAACACACACACACAGAGAGGGGGAGAGAGAGAGAGAGAAAGAGAGAGATGTGGACATACAGCATTATTAGTTTAATATGAAGCTTGAAAAATAAAAAAATATGTTTTTAAAAATCACACAAAAGTCATATATTTCATAATTCTAAATCTCCCTTCTCAGGAGTGCTGTCCTTAGTGAGCTGATCTGTGTATTTTTTTACCATGCTGTAATACTTCTTTCTTATTTAATATGTATGATTCTGACAAATTTACATATACCGATTATATGCATAAAACTATGTAGGAAGTTCTGGTGACTTAGTGTTAAGGAATTGTACTGCCAATGCAAAGGTATGCAATTTTAATCCACCAGTTGCCCCCCGGGAGAAAAGTGGATAATCTCCTCCAGTGCAATTTCCTGCCTTTGAAAACCCACTGGAGGAACAGCTATGGGCCCGTTCCAATTCAACTGTAAACAATAACAGCAACATATGTACGACTAACACAGTGACTCTAACAATGAACTTGAACATAGTAATGATTAAGAAGATGAAGTAAGACGAAACAATTTTTGTTCTGTTACACATATGACGGCTATAAATCGAAATCAATACAATGTCATCGAATAGCAAAAAATTAATATATACATGTTTGCAGTTGTATTTTTCACTGTATTATTCCCATAAAGGAAAACTACTAAGTGTGCATATCCTCACTTATATCTAAGTAAGCTAGTGGCAGAGTTCATAGTATGTTACATTGCCAACCTCTAAGTTAGAATCTACCAGCTGCTTCTCTGGAGGAATACAGGAAGCCTCTTTCCATTAAGATTTAAAGCCGTGGAAACTTGAGGATGGGTTCCTATGACCTGGAACCAAATTGAAAGCAGTGAGTTGAACTGAGTACTTTTGTGTAACCATTTTAGCTTGTTGCACAATTCTAAAACTCTTTAGGCAAGGATCCTAGATTTTCTAACTATAAATTTGTATCTACAGTTAGTCATTCTGCCAATAAAGATACCATTGGGTTTTACTATTTCACATTATTACTAAGATAATGGTGTTCAAATTAGAACATATATGTCTGCATTAGTGGTTCAGTGGGATAATTCTTGCCTTCCAAATTTACATATATGCACATGTATCTTTAAGGTACACAAAAACCTTACCAACAATATATGGGTAGGGAAGCTTCTTGGTCAGCTGTTATGTTGGGGTTTCTCTGTCTCTCCCTCTCTCTCTCTCTCTCCTATGATTGATTGTTTCTGTTTCTTACATGGACAGGGACTTTTTGGTGATATTCAGAACTGTAGTTAAACTTTCCAGTGACAGATATATTCCAGGCATCTAACTTGTTCTTCATTTTACAGTGCAATAAGCTGTGTGGCACTGAGATTGTTTTCACTCCCACTGGCTCACAAAATCCCACATCACCTTCTTTTTGTAAGTAGAAGAATGTAAATTGTGGGATCAGGAATTTAAAACTTATTTTAAGCTTTTTAATCTCTAATTTTATCAAGAAAATAAGGTTAAATGTTAGAATTAGTACTCCTGTTTTCTTGCAGTCTAACTTACTTCACTTGCAATTTTGGGCACAGTTGAGTTGATTTCAACTCATAACAACTCCATTTAACAGAATAAAACTGCCTTATAGGTTTTCTTAGGAAGCTTTGGTAGCCTATCAGTAAGGAATTATGCTGCCAACCCAAAGGCAGACAGTTCAAGTCCACTAGCTGCTCAGTGAAAGAAAGAAAGACAATCTCCTTTTGTGCCATTTAAAGCCTCTAAAACATGCAGGAAGGTCAGCTATTAGTTGATTCTGACAGAACTTTGTGTGATGCTACATAACAACAACGTTTTTGGGAAGAGATATCTAGGTTTTACTCCCACAGAGCAACT
>NW_006399811.1:8336137-8340176 GCF_000299155.1 Elephantulus edwardii | reverse complement strand
TGAGAATCTTTGTCTTCTTGATATTGAGCCTCAATCCATATTGAAGGCTGCAGTCCTTGACCCTCTGCACCAAGTGCTTCAGGTCTTCCCCAGCTTCAGCAAGCAGGATTGTGTCATCTGCATAATGCAGATAGTTGGTGAATCTTCCACCAATCCTGATGCCACACTTCTCCTCATAGACTCCAGCCTCCCGGATATTCTGTTCTGCATATAGGTTGAAAAGATATGGAGACAGTACACATCCCTGGTGTACACTTTTTCCAATTTTGAACCATGCAGTGTTTCCTTACTCTGTTCTGAAGACTGCCTCCCAGTCCAAGTATAGGTTTTGCATTAGCACAATCAGGTGTTCTGTGATTCCCATTCTTCTCAGAGTTAGCCACAGTTTGTTGTGATCCACACAGTCAAATGCCTTTGCATAATCAATGAAACACACGCATTCCTCTGATACTCCCTGTTTTCAGCCAAGATCCATCTAACATTAGCTACAATTTCTCTAGTACCACGATCCCTTCTAAACCCAGCCTGGACTTCTGCCAGTTTTCTGTTAATGTGCTGTTCCAGTCATTTTTTTATAATCTTCAGCAGAATCTTGCTTGCATGTAATATCAATGATATTGTTCTATAATTTTCACACTCTGTTGGGTCACCTTGCTTTGGAATGAGAACGAATATAGATCTCTTCCAGTCAGTTGGCCAAGTGGTTGTTCTCCAGATTTCTTGGCACAACTTGGTGAGCACGTCCAGGGCAGCATCTGTTCGTTGAAATATGTCAATTGATATACCATCTATTCCTGGGGCCTTATTTTTTGCTATTTCCTTCAAAACAGCTTGGACTTCTTCCTTCATACAATAGGCTCTTGCTCCTATATTGTTTCATGAAATTCTTCTATGTCTACCAATTCCTTTCGATACAATGACTCTGTTAATACTTCCTGGATCACTTAATATTCTGCCTAAAGCATCCTTGATTATAGAAACTCGAGGTTTGAATTTGTTCTTCAGTTCCTTGAGCTTAAGAAATGCTGGGGAGGTCCGGCCCTTTTGATTTTCTGACTCCAGCTCCTTGCACATTTCATCGTAATATTTTACTTTGTCATCCCATGCTGAACTCTTTATCTTTCTCTTGAATTCTTCTTCTGCTTTGACTTCTTGGCGCTCCAATGCAATATTCAGAGTCTCCTCTGACATCTATTTTGGTCTTTTATCCTCCTCTGTCTTTGTAATGACCTTTTGCACTCTTCCTGGATGATGCTCTTGATATCCTCCCACAACGCATCTGGTCTTCGCTCTTTAGTGTTCAAGGCCTGAAACCTGTTCCTGAGATGGTTCTGAAATTCAGGTGGGATAGACTCAAGGTCATATTTTGGTTTCCGTGGATTTGATTTCATTTTCCTTAGCTTCAGCTTGAACTTTCATATGAGTAGTTGGTGGTCTGTTCCACAATCAGCACCTGGTCTAGTTTTCACAGCTGATACTGAGATTCTCCAGAGGTTCTTTCCACAGATGTAATCAATCTGATTCCTAGGCATAACATCAGGTGAAATCCATGTGTATAACCTGTGTTTGTTTCTTATAAAACATATTTGCAATGAATAAGTGATTGATTGTGCAAAATTCAGTCATCCTATCTCCAGCTTCATTTCTGCCACTGAGTCCATGCTTTCCAACTACTGGTTCTTCTTCTTTGTTCCCAACTTTTGCATTCCAGTCACCCATTGTATCACCCTTAATGGAATCACCCTCACTACCACCTGTTTTCTACCTAATATTTTGAGTTTCTATTATCAATTAGACAACCTAAAGTATAGTACACAGCATATTATGTTACTAACAGAAGGGAGGAGGGAAGAAAATGTGCAACAAGGAATGAATAAATATATTTTAAAAAGAACTCAAACCTTATATATAACCACAACCTCTCGATACTCATTGTTGTCAAGTCTGACTCATAGCAGACCCTCCAGCAGGTTTTCAAAGGCTGTAAAGTACATGGAAGATTTCCCAATTTCTTCCCTCAGAGTATCTAGATTTGAACTGATTACCTTTGAGTTGGCAGCACAACTCTCTATCTAGTAGGTCACAAGAGCTCCCTCACATATAAACACAATTGCTGTTATGTGCTGTTGAGTTGGAACCAACTCATTGCTGGCCCTCTAGTGAATTTTCAGAGGTTGTAAGTCACATGGAGATTGATTTCCCGTCTTTCTCCCACTTATAATGACACTGTTGTTGTTATGTGCCATTAGGTTGACTGTGACTCATAACGACCCTGTGAAAAAACAGATGTGAATCTGGCCCTTTCGTGGCCCTTCTCACTCTCTCTCATAAACCTGAACTCGTTGTTAGTCACTATGTCAATCCATCTTGTTGAAGGTCTTCTTTTTCTTACCAAACTTTTCAAACATGATGTCTTTCTCCAAGAACTGGTTCCTCCTAACAACACGCACAAAGTACGTGAGATGAAGTTTCGCCACCATCCTGGCCACATTTTCTCTAGGACAGACTTGCTTCTTCTTCTGGTAATCTATGATATATTCAGTACTGTTCTTCAACATCACAACTTAAAGCATCAATTCATCTTCTGTTATCCTTAGTAATTGACCAACTTGCAGATGGCTTGGATCTGATCTTTAGTCTTTCAACTGACATCATTGCTCTTCAGCACATTGGAGAGGTCCCTGATAGCAGATGTTCCCAATAGAATATGTCTTGGATTTTTTTTTTTTTACTCCTGATACCAATGGTATTGAGTGTGGATACAAGTAAAATTAAGCGTTGACAATTTAAATCCTTTCTCCATCTATCATGATGTTGTCTATTGTCCAGTGGTGAGGATTTTTGTCTTCTTAGTATTGAGATGTAATCCATCTTGAAGACTGTAGTCTTTGATCTTCTACAGCAAGCGCTTCAGATCCTCTTCATTTTCAGTGAGCAAGGTTGTGTTGTTTCTATAACTCAGGTTGTTGATTATCCTTTCTCTGATCCTGCTGCCACACTCTTCTTTATAAAGAGCAGCCTCCTGAATGAAGATGGACTAAATATGAAGAAAGGCTACAGGCCTGATGCACACCTGTCTTGATTTTAAACCATGCCGTGTTCCGTTCTCTGTTAGAACTACCTCTTCCTGATCTGGGTATAGATTTTACATGAGCACGGCTAGGTGTCCTCGGATTTCCATTCTTTCCAAGGTTAGCTATAATTTTTTGTGATCCACATAGCCAAATGCCATGATACAACTATCAAAATCAGAAAACAAACATAGATATATTGTTACCTTCATAGCCCATTCAAGATTTGCCAAGTATCTCTCATGATGATCCTTAAACAAACCTAACCAGGATCCTGTTTTGTCTTCATGCTTCTTTTAATCTCTTTTATTCTAAAACAGTTCCTCAGTCTCTCCGTGACTTTCATGACTGGAACACTTTTCCAGATTACAGAAAAGGTGTTTTATAGAATATCTCTCATTTGAGGGCGAGTTGATGCTTCTTTGTGATTAGATTCAATTTGTCTATCTTTTGCAGAAATATGGGGAGAACACAGTCTACAAGTTACAAATGAGATCGCTTCCTGTGTCTTTAAAATTTTTTAGGGATTTGAACCAGTATTGCCGGTTTATTCAATGGCCAAGAGAATGTCATCAGACAGGTCCAAATTTTTAAATTTATGGTAAACCATAGCCAGGGATGGGAAAACCTAAAAGCTAACTTCTTGCAAGAAACTTAATTTCCTTCTCATAGAACAAAGGTATAGCAGTCAAATATCTTGCCATTGGATGTAGAGCATTGTCCTAAGCAGCATAGGCCATCTTTAAGATGATAATACCTCACGTCAAACGTGTCAGCTCACCATACCCACTTTGAATGTGTATCCCCCTCCTACAGTCCTGCTCATAATCTAGTCCACTAAACCAGACTTTTAAAGAGAATAGCTCGCACCACAACAAGATAAAGGTAAACAATCCAATTGAAAAATGGGCACAGGATATGAACAGACACTTCACCAAAGAAGACATTCAGATGGCCAACAAGCACAT
>NW_006399811.1:8333559-8335277 GCF_000299155.1 Elephantulus edwardii | reverse complement strand
AGAGAGAGAGAGAATAGCTCTTTCCAGAGCTTCATACTATAGTCATTCCCATTCTGGGTATAGTGTGTGTCCAGATCTGCCAAATAGTAAAACATTGAGTCTATTCCTGTTTTACTTCACTGACCATGAGCAAACCAATTTAAAGGGCAATTAAGAGTTGTCTAAAGTCAGACATTCATCACCTGGAGATAGGCTGTGCTTTGTTCTCTTTCTGCAACCTCTCTGCTGGAACATGATTTTGCTTAGCCCCATTTGTGGTGATGTTCACTTTGATCACTTAATTAACATGGTGCCTGCCAGGCTTCTCCACTGTAAAGTTTCCATTTTTATCCCACCCAATGCCCCATTCCCTTTGCAAATAAAAAATATTTTTAAGAGAACTATTTTAAAATATGTAAAAAATCTTTTAGCAAACTTCCAAATTATTTATGTATCAATATATATGTACTCATGGTTTCTTATTTTATTCAGTATTTTCTTCATTTCTGTATTTGTAACATCCTTTCCCCAACAGCAAGACACCTGCCTGCCACCATTATCTTACTTAAATCCCTGATGTCTTCTTTATTTTGATGCTTAAATTGCAGGCATTTCATCACTGAGAGGCCTTTCAGACCAGCTCTTGTGTTGTTGTTGTTGTTGTTATTGTTTTTACAAGACTGCTCTTTGGGAGAGCTTAATGGTAAGGAATGGTCAGATAAAAGGAACATGGTTTGAATTTGCCTGCCTTGCTTGGGAGAAAGATGGGTGACCTCTTTCTGAGTGAAGCTTCTGAAAATCTGATTTATAGTTTCTGAAAACCCGTTGAGGGTTCAACTGAGTCAGATCCAACTCAATGATAAATGACAGCAGCTTCTACCCTTTGAGCAGTCCCTTACTTTCTGGCATGACCTTGGAACTAGCCATTTTCCTGTCACAGACCAGACCCAGATCATTTTCTCAAGGAATTCTGGATCCCCTTTATTAGAGTATTTCAAAACCAAGATCAAGGCATTCAATGTGCTTATTGCTATTAGATATTGATGATCTTAGGGGGGGAAATGATTTACTATATCACACTCATAAACTAGCAGACAAACTGCCTATGAGTTAATTTTGACTCAGCTACCCACTTTAACTACTTTAGCTAAAACATCAGCAGAGAACTGCCAGAAGTACAGGCTGGATTTAGAAGAAGTCATGGTACTAGAGATATTATAGCTAATGTCAGATGGATCTTGGCTGAAAGCAGACTACCAAAGGAATGTATATCTGTGTTTCATTGACTATGCAAAGGCATTTGACTGTGTGGATCAAAATAAACTGTGGCTGACTCTGAGAAGAATGGGAATCCCATAACACTTGATTGTGCTTATGCAAGACCTATACTTGGACCGAGAGGCAATTGTCAGAACAGAGCAAGGAAACACTACACACTTTAAAATTGGGAATAGTGAATGGCAGGGATGTGTCCTATTTCCATATCTTTTCAACCTATATGCTCAATAGATAATCAGTTAGGCTGGACTCCATGAGGAGGAATGGGGCATTAGGATTGGAGAAAACTCATTAATAACCTGAGTTAGGCTGGTGAAACAACCCTGCTTACTGAAACTGAGGAAGACTTGAAGCGCTTGCTGCAGAAGGTCAAGGACTGCAGCTTTCAGTATGGATTGAAGCTCAACACCAAGAAAACAAAGATTCTCACCACTGGGACAATTAGCAGCATCATGATGAAC
>NW_006399811.1:8296728-8305618 GCF_000299155.1 Elephantulus edwardii | reverse complement strand
TGCCAGAGGATCTCTATGAGTCAGTTCTGACTAGACAGTACACAATAACAACAACAAACATATATCACACACACAGACACACACACATTACATGGAGTCACTAGAAGACACTAGTTGGATGTCTAGATGAGCATTAATTGCAATAGCCCAAATAAAAACTAGGAGGAATGTGACATCAGGATTGGAGGAAGACTCACCAACAACCTGTTATTGTTATGTAAATAATACAAATTTGTTTGCTGAAACGGAAGAGGACCTGAAGTGTTTGGTGCAGAAGGTCAAGGATTGCAGTCTTTTATAAAGAGTGAAGCTCTCAAGCTCTCAAGAAAACAAAGATTCTCACCACTGCGCCAATTGACAACACCATGATAGATGGAGAAGATAATGAGATTGTTAATAATTCCAGCTTGATCAGTTCCACAATCAACACTCTTGGCACTATCAGTCAGGAAAGCAAAGATTAGTTGCATTAGGAAAATCTGCAGTCAGCAACCTCTCCAATGTGTTGAAGAGCAATGATATCAGTCTAGAGATTAAAGTATGCCCAATCTAAGGTACACCCATCTCAATTACTTGCTATGCATCTGAGAGCTGGACTGGAATGACAGAAGGGGAATCTATTCATTCGAGTTGTGGATCTGGAGAAGAGTACTGAATTTTCCATAAACTGCCACAAGAACAAACAGGTTTGTCTAGAAGAGGGTGAAATAAAATTGCTCTTTGGAGGCAAGGATTTTGATGCTCTAATTTACTTTGGGCATGCTGCCAGGAGGGACAAGTCCTTTGAGAAAGACATCATGCTCAGATAGGTGAACAGCACAGAAGAAGACCCTAGATAAGATGAATTGACATAGTAACTAGGTTAATGGTGGTAGATGTGTCAGAGACAGTTAAACTGGCTCAGTATAAGGCAGGGTTCAAAGCCATTGTGCATATGGTTCCTATGAGTCACAGCACGCAACAACAACAACAACATATGCGCATCAAAAGTAGAACTAATGAACTATAATGTATCTTTATGTAATGGAATACTAAATAGCAAGGAAAAATCTAAATGATCTATAAATTATAAACAAAAATATCAATGAATCTCACACATGTAGTTTTGGATCAGTGAAGCCAGACAAATAGTTTCACTTATTATTGCTGTTATTTGCCTTCAAGTTGACACTAACCCATTTCTGACCCTCCAGAAGGTTTTCGGAGATAGCTAATTGGACAGGAGGAGATTGACCATCCTTCTGTGGAGCTTCTGGCAGATTTGAACTGTGTGCCTTCAGAATTGCTGTGCAGCTTCTTACCACAATATTCCATTGTTCGTTATTAATCGTACTATTGTTACCAAAACTACAGTTGAGACATTCAGAGCATGGAAAAGTGAAATAATTTTCCTCTGGTCATGCAGTTAAGTGAAAGTCCAGAAGAAGGGTCCAGTAGGACTCCCACGCAAGGGTTCAGAGTGATGCATGAGAATGCTGGTGACATTTAAGGAGAATGCAAGGCTCTGAGTGTTGATTGTGGAACCAAGCAAGCTGAAGTGATCAACAATCTCAATCTCATCTCTGTCCATCATGAAGCTGCCAAATGGCCCAGTGGTGAGAATCTTTGTTTTCTAGATGTTTAGCTTCTATCCATATTGAAGACTACACGTTCTTGATCTTCTGTAACAAATGCCTCATAGTCCTCTTCAGTTTCCACAAGCAAGGTTGTGTCATCTGTATAACGCTGAATCTTCCTCCAATCCTGATAACATATTCTTCCTCATAAAGTCCAGCCTTTCTAATGATCTATTCTGCATATAGATTGAAAAGGTACGGTGATAGCACCAGCAGCCAGGAAATCAGAAGACAAATTGCATTGGGGAAAGTCTACTGTCAGGGACCTCTCTAGAGTACTGAAGAACAACAATGTCAGTCTGGAGACTAAGGTGCGCCTGATACAGGCCATGGTTTCTGCAGTTACTTGCTATGCATCAGAAAGCTGGACAATAACTAAAGCTGATAGAAGAAGGATCAATGTCTTTGATTAATGGTGCTGGGGAAGAGTGTTGAACATACTGTGGATAGCCAGGAGAAGAAACAGGTGTACCCTGGAGAGAGTGAAAGCAGGCTGCTTCCTGGAGGCAAGGATTTTGAAGCTCTATCTCACATACTTTGGGCACATAGCCAAGAGGGACCAGTCCTTGTTTGGAAGTCCACGGTGGAAGGGTGAAGGGACAGCACAAGAGAGGAAGACTCAGAATGAGATGGATTGACTCAGTGACTTGAGAAATGGGATTAGGTCTACCAGAGACCATGAGATTGGTTCAGGGTAGGGCAGATTTCAGAGCTGAAGTGTATAGGGTTGCTATGAGTCGTAGGTGATGGCACATAACAACAATAACAAACAAGACTATGAGTGAGGTGGCGGTCCATACCCAGCATGTGGTATAAAGTGCCAAAATATCTTTGATGTTGGAAGTTAAAATAGTTGCTATTACTAGGGTTAGGGAATAGATAAAGATTGGAAGGGGAGTGAAGAGAACATCTGGAGTACTGACAATGTTCTACTACATAGATCCGGATGTAGATGGCATGGATATATTTTGTTTATAGCATTCACCAAGCAGCATAATTGAGACACATCTAAGATATTATATCTTAGATTAATATATATATATATATATACACACACATATATATATGTGTTATATATATAACTATATATATAACTATATATATAACTAACTATATATATAGTTATATATATAGTTATATATATAACTATATATGCATTACACTTCAGTGAAAAGAAAGCAGTAAAACAAAAGAATATTGGTTCTGAAGGCAGAAGAAACAGCATAAAGACATACACAGAAGGGTGATGAATTCACCTAGAAAATAGCCTGTAGAATGGAAAGAAGAGAAAGATTTGATGGGTACATGAGAGGGAGAAGCAGAGGAATTAAATTCACAGAGTAAGATGAGCCAGGGTACCTTCTGATTCACAGAATCCATGCTTCTGTGATTAGCAAAAGACCATACAGTCAATTTATTAGAAAAACAGGATGGAAACGTGGTAAATTGAAAACATATCCATATTGTTTTGCTGTTTCTCCCGTCTCTTCATCCTTTAAATCTGGGCTAGCATTGTGACTTTCTTTGACCAGTAGAATGTGGTAAAGTGAGGCTGTGACAGTTTCAGCATCTAGAGGGCTTGTAGCTTCTGTTCTTGACATCTTGGAATTCTGAGTCCACCATGCTGTGAGGAGATGGAGGGTGAAAGATCACATGGAGGAGAAGCAAGTCATTCAACAGAAGCCAGCATTTACTACCTGTTATGTGACTAAGGCTGTCTTGTTCTTTCCTTCCAACTCCACCTGTCCTCCCAGCTAAATGCAGTCAGGCAAGTGAGCTTGGTGATAATCTGCAGATAAACTGTTCAGACAGACCACAAAATTGCAAATGGTATAAGTCACTGTTATTTCAAGCTACTAAGTTTTTGTGTGGTTTGTTATGCAGCAATAGATAACTGATACAAACTCATTTCACAGGCTCATTACACTATTGTTTGTGCTAGGCTGTATTTTAAGTAGATTGTTTAGTCAGCTATTTTCATTATTATCACTGAAAAGGAAGTGAGTACTAATTTATTAATTTAAAATGAATAGACATTGCTACTGGTAACATTTATGTAGCACTTTGCCAATTGTTTGAAATAGTCTCTTAATAATTTATGAAGTTTTTAAGTCAATGTAGTATCGAATCATAGACTCTTGGGGCTAAAAGGAACAACTAAGGTCATTTAATCCATCTCTTTATTTTCAAAGAGGATGACTTATTCTTTCTTAGTCAGATAAAAGAACATTTTCATTCTCATCACTGTCATCATCATCCAAAAAAACTTTTAAAGTGTTGATCTGTAAATGGAACAGTATTCAGCACTTTATAGGCCTTTAAAGATTTAATACAGCAATGCAGAAACAAACTACTCATAAACAAAATCTAAAGCACTGTATGTACAAAGTGCTTAAGAAAAGTACTGTGCAAAAATGAAAGCTAAATTTTTTTCTTCCAAGTTGTTTTCATGAACATGTTCTGCCTATTGTGACAAATTAGGCACAAGTGAACACAATTAACCAGTGAAGCACATGCTGTCGAGTCGAACGCAACTCATAGCTATTCCATGAACAAAAGCCCTAGTGCCTTTTTCCATAACTATTGTCCTTTCTCCAAGTTCATAGAGTTTCCAGAGGCATGTGGTTTAGGAAGTGGATGTCACTCCTGCTTCCAAACCTGTTTTACAACTGGGAGCTCACCATACACTATCCACATTGGGCAACCATTACAGTATTTGATACCCCAATGGCACAAGGTTCAGCATCACAGCAAACCCAAGGTAGTCCATACAGCACATTGACAAAGAGTGATGTACAAAGTGGAAGAGTGTTCCTCCAGATATAACACTAGTCTCATTTAGCAGTGGTTAAGTGTCGTCAAGTGGAATATGTTTCATAGGAACCCTTGCACAAAAGACCTGAACTCTGTTCTATAACTAACACAATTTCTGTACATTTATAGAGTTTATAGTTTCCAGAGGCATCTAGTTTAGGAAGTGGATGCCATGCCTGCTTCACAACCTGAATCAATCTGGAAGCTCCTCCAAACCTTGTACGTGATGGGTAACCGTTATGGTAACTGACATGACTATGCCACAGTGTTCAGCATCACAGCAACTCCAAGGTATTGAGCACAGAAAATAGACAAACGACTGCTGTACCACTTAAAGAATATTCATTCTAAAATGCATGCATTCATATAGAGAGTAAAATATTTGGTATATATGAAAACTTGCAAATATTGAAAGACTGCCATGTGGAAATCACTTTATCACATTCCGGTAGCTTGTGTGTTACTGTGGTGCTGGAAGCTGTGTCACCAGTGTTTTCAATAACAGCATGCTTAGTGTTTTAAATCATTGACACCATGGCACGTGTCAGTGCAACTTCTGAACTAAGATAGTCTAGGAAGAAACAGTGATGTGAACCATGTTCTACTCTGTACCAGTCTCATCATCTCTGGCACACTCAGCCAATCGTTACAGTCATTGTATCAATCTATATATTTAAAGGTTTTCCCCTCCTTTGCTGGCCCTCCACCTTTCCAATCATCATGCCCTTTGAGCTCCACTTATGAAAATTAGCAAATGGAGCACAACAGAACATCATGGAAGCAGCTTGCTTCAGACATGTTATCAGGAGGGATCAACTGCTGGAGGAGAATATAATTTTTGGTGAGGCCCACAGTTAAAAAAAATTGGCTGAATAGCTGTGACGAACTAAAATATTCAGACAATCATAATGATTATGCAGGACTGGGTGGTGTTTTGTTCTTTAGTACTCAGAATTGACTCTACTAGGTTGTCTCACATACTCTGAACATGTTGCTAGGAGAGGGACATCACGCTTGGGAAGGTTGAGGTGGTGGTGAAGGAAGGAAGACCCTTGAGCAGGTGGGTTGACTGACCAGCTGGTGACAGCAGCAATGGGCTTGAGTGTGTCAGAAACTACGAGGATGACATGTGATGGGACAGCGTTCAGATCGGTTGTTCATAAGGTCACTAAGAGTCATCCTCGACTTGATGGCATCTAATAATAAATAGTCCTGGCACCAAATCTGCAAATGCCAGCAAGAGTAATTGATGCAAAGTCATATCTATAAGAAGACATTCTTGAAATTGTTTAATTAGATGAAGTATGTATAGATACCATACAAAGAGTGAGGATTTGAGGAACAGGAGATGAAGAAAATTGTTATTGTTGCTGTTGTTGTTGTTGTTGTTAGAGGCCTTTGAATCAGAGTGAAACACAGATAGAGCTTTGCCCTATTCAGTATGGTCCTCATTGTTACAATGACTGTGTCAATTCATCTTGTTAAGGGTCTTTCTTTCTCTGACACTTTATTTTTCCCATCATGATGTCTTTTTCCAAGAAATAGCCTCCCCTGGTAATCTGCGCAAAGTTTGTGGGACAAAGTTTCATCATCCTTGCCTCTAAGGAGCACCTTGGGTGCATTTCCTCCAAGAAAGACTTGTTTGTTCTTTTAGCAAGATATTCAACTCCTCTCCAACACTGCAATGCAGATATTGATTCTTCTTCTGCCATATATGTTCATTGTCCAATTTTCAGATGCATAGGAAACAACTGCTACGCCTAGGATCAGGAGCAACTTAGTCTTTTAAAGAGACATCCTTGCTCTTTAGCAGGTCCTTTACAGCAGATTTTGGTTAGAAGAACATTGTTTTTATTCCTGTTAGTTGCTGATGAGCGGAGTACAACTCATAGACTCTCTGAACAACAGGTCTAACCCCTATCCTATCCTGCACCATCCTCATCATCTCTAACACACTTGAGCCCATTGCTGCAGTCACTGTGTCAATCCATCTCATTGAAGGTCTTTCTCTCTCTTGCTGACCTTCCACCTTTCCAAACATAATGTCCCTTTCCAAGGAATATCCTCTTCTAGCAACACACCCAGTGTATGAGAGGTGAAGCTTTACCATCTTCTCCTCCAAGGAGCTCTCTGGCTTCACTTTTCCCAAGACATTATCCATCTGTTCTTTGAGTAGTCTATGGGCTGTTCAATACTCTTTTCCAACAAAACAGCTCAAAGACATCAGTTCTTCTATCATCCTTATTTATTGTGCAGCTATCAGATGCATAGCAAGGTATTGAAATGGTCTGAATCAGTATCTTAAAATAGATTTTTGAAATATTAAAGATAATTTCCAATGTTCATAAAATCACTATGAGTTGCAGTTTATCCGGCAGCTCCTAACAACAATCACAACAGTTACGGAAAGGGAGGGAGGCATAGTCAAAGCAATGAAAGGGAGAAATAGCTTTTCTTTCATAATTTCTTAGTGTTAAAAGTGAGGATCTAGGAAAAAAGGTTAATGGTAGGAGAATGAAGCTGAGTGATGACCTAAACTTAAACTGAAGCCGTGGTGGCACAGGTGTATGTGAAGAAAGAGGGAGATCTGGGAGAGAGTGTTGTTGTTGTTGTTGTTGTGTACCATCGAGTCAGAGCCGACGCATAGCTGACCCACCAGCGGGTTTCCAGGGGCAGCTAATCACATGGGAAGAGATTGTTCACCTTTCTCCTAAGGAGCAGCTGGTGGATTTGAACTTTGTACCTTAGTGTTGGCCACACAATTCCTTATCACTAGGCTATCAGAGCTCCCTGAGAGACAGTGGAAGGTAGAGTGGAATGTGGCAATCACCTTGGAATGGAATACAGACTGGCAAAGACAGGGATCAATGAAGCATTACTTACAAGTTCCTTGTATCTGAAAATAGTGGTCTTGCTCCTAGTGAGAGGGAGGTGAGGATAAGAGTCTGTGTATTTAGCATGCCTTGTTGCTGTTATAGTGATGAGTCTGATCTTTCTTGCAAGTGTTTGACCATCTGTCAAGTAAGGCTGTTCCTTTCCACATTGTTCCTGTTACTTTCCTTCTATGGTTCTGATGCTGCCTGGAGCTCACAGCTGTCCCAGCTTGGTTTGGGATGGTACTTGGAATTGTTTGAAATATTGAACTATGACAGTAACCACTCCTTATGATAATGTACTTTTTTGTAATTCTTGGGCAAGTCACTTTGGCTTGTTTATATTGGTGTGAAATAGTTTCTCAGATTTATTTAACTTGATTTCTTCCTCCCTACTTGACATTCTTCCTCCCCACCTCCTCTTCATCTCTTTTCTCCTCCTATTTTCTCCACCTGCATTTCTCATTCTTAGAGCTCTCATTCTACTTTGAAAATGAAAACATTACAAAATATCTACAACATAATGTTCTGGGAATACTGTCCTAAATGCAATGATGAATCTTTAAGTGGAAAATGAAGCTATTCTGTAATCATTCACATGAAGGTAGCTCATGAGAAACTGACAAAGATGACTAGTAAAGTGATATACAATTGTGTGTTTTCATTTGCTACCTGGTATTATTAACGATAATTCTGTAAAGATATGATCTGCTTTTATCTGATGAAGGAAACGTCTCCTCAGAGGTATGGCCTATGTGGAATGTTTTTAGACTCTGGCAAAGCTTACATGTTATGTGAACCTACATTTGATTTTCTGATTCGTGGCCTCCCGGCTTGAACCAACAGCCCAATACATTTACTGACTTTGGATACATCAGTCTTCAAACCCAGTGACCCAGCTCTCCAGTAAAGACCTTTGGATTTGCTGGCTATTGTCAGCCTGAGACCCTGTCTTCCTGTTGATGACTTGGACCCTGCCCGTCTGCTGATAACTTGGACTCATTTGCCTTCCCAATGTCTCTCTCTTGAGGTCCACAGACTTGGGGTGGGCCTGCCTCTGCCAAGTATATGACCACTTCCTGGAAATCTCTCTCCTCTTAGCTTCATTGGTTTTGATTCTCTAGAGAGCTTTGTGTAAGGGAGTTAGTCTTTTTGTTTTGCTCCAGTGGCACAATAACTAAGGGATGCTGTTAACAGAAAGGTAGTTGTTTGAACCCACCTGGAGATCTGTGGGAGAAAGGTGTACAATCTGCTTCTGTAGAAATGTATAGCCTTGGAAATCCCACGGGACATTTCTTTCTGTCCTAGACGGTTGCTGTGAATCGGGATAGGCTTGAATGCAGTGAGATTTTTTGTGTTCTTGTATTTAGTTTAAATGTGGAGTGCCTGACCAGGACATATTATTATATGATCTAAGTTTAGTTTGCTCGGCTCCACAGTCAACACTCTTGGTACCAGCAGTAAGGAAATCAAAAAGCGTATCGCGGTGGGAAAGTCTGCTGTTAGGGACCTCTCTAAGGTACTCAGGAGCAACAGTGTCTCTCTGGAGACTAAGGTGCGCCTGATACAGGCCATGGTATTTGCAAT
>NW_006399811.1:8295364-8296433 GCF_000299155.1 Elephantulus edwardii | reverse complement strand
CCCTCTATGAGATGGATTGATTCGGTGACTGGGGTAATCGGGATGGGTGTGTCAGAGGCAGTGCGGTTGGCGCAGGACAGAGCAGGGTTTAGGGCTGTTGTGCATAGGGTCGCTATGAGTCGGAAACGACTCGACGGCACATAACAACAACAACAACAAGTTTATACCACTTGAAGAGATATGCTAGAAAAAGTCAATGAACTTCTGAAAATGGTCAATATTTTTGTGCTAATAAGAAATTTTAATATGATACATATTAAATATAAAAGAATGTTCTTTCCAAAAACGTTTAATCACAGTTTGAGTACAAGTTTACCTAGCAAATTGTTTTTCCATTCAACTATCCTTGCACATTTTATTCTGTGACATTGATTATAATCCACACATCTTAACAGCCATATTTACTTCTCTGTGCTTGCCATTTCTATTAGTTCTTCTTTCAACCGCTTCCTGCCTTCTGAGCTTTATCACTGTGCAGGTGCTGTGTTTTTTAAAAAAAAATGTTGATTTGCATTCAAGAATTTGATTATATTCTGTTTGATTCATGTACATTGTTTTTGGATTTTTTTCATCAGATGTCTATTTTCTCTTTTATGGTTAATTGTTCTAAGGAGTGTGATCCTTCCTGGTGTTATTGATCAGATACAGGTCTGTTATTTGTTTGGCTTAAAGTAAAATTACAGGGCAAATGAGGTTTTAAATGCCTTATATACATGAATTACCTTAGTCTTCCTATTAGCCTTGGTGAGATCTGTGATGGTTAAGGATATATGCCAATTTGACTAGGCCATGACTCTCAGTGGTTTGGTAGATATTATGTGATGACCCTCCATTTTATAACTTGTGAGCAGCCAATCAGGTGAAATTAATCAGGAAAGCCAGGAAGAGCTTTCCTTGAGGGTGTGGCCTAGGTCCAATACATGTGAACGTTTCATCAAAGCCCATCTTCTTTTAATTCTTCATCTAACTGGTCATTTTCTGACCTCTTGTTCTTGGGACGTGAGCCAGCAGTCTGCAGTCAGATATATTTTACGTATTTTGGAATTCACCAGTTTCTAAAGCCAGTAGA
>NW_006399811.1:8291601-8293605 GCF_000299155.1 Elephantulus edwardii | reverse complement strand
ATTGGCAGCATCAGGATAGATGGTAAAGAGATTGAGATTGTTCACAGATTTAGTTTGCTTGGCTCCACAGTCAACACTCTTGGCACCAGTAGCCAGGACATTAAAAGACGTATTAGCATGGGAAAGTCTGCTATTAGGGACCTCACCAAAGTACTGAAGAGCAATGGTGTCTCTCTGGAGACTAAGGTGCATCTGATATAGGCCATGGTCTTTGCTATCACTTGTTATGCATCAGAAAGTTGGACAGTGACTAAGGAGGATAGAAGGAGAATTTATGCTTTTGAGCTGTGGTGCTGGAGAAGAGTATTGATGGTACCATGGACTGCTAGGAAAACAGATTCATCCTGGAAAGGGTTAAACCAGGAGGTTCCTTGGAGGCAAGGATTCTGAGACTTCATCTAACATACTTTGGACATGTTGTAAGGAGGGACCAGTCCTTAGAGAGGGACATCATGCTTGGTAGGGTGGAAGGGCAGCACAGGAGGGGAAGGCCCTCTATGAGGTGGATTGATTCAGTTGACTGGGGTAATCGGGGTGGGTGTGTCGGAGGCAGTGCATTGGCACTGGACAGAACAGAGTTTAGGGCTGTTGTACATAGGGTCGCTATGAGTCGCAAGTGACTCCATTGCACATAACAACAACAATAAGGGACTGCCGCATTTTTCTCCCTTAGAGATAGTAATGAGTTGAGACTGCTGACCTTTTGGTTAGCCATTGATCTCTTAACCACTTTACCATCAAGGCTCTCCCTTCATACTTTACTGATAAGAAACAAGGCATAGTAAGCTTAAGTACTTTGTCCAGGGCCAAACTGTTTATAAGCAGCAAAGCTAAGTTTTGGGCTTAAAAGTCTAGATTCCAAGTCATTGTCCTTAATCATCGCACTACATGATATTTATTTGTTTCATCTATCATGCATGAATGAGCAGAAAAATCAGCAGGCCACTCACAAATTAAAATACTCTCAGAAAACAAAAATTGAACAATAAACCTAGTTATGGTTTTATACATTGTGAACTCTTCACTGGAGCTGAAAATTTTAAGAATTAAGAAAAGTAGGTTCTAAACATGGATTTTAAAATGTATTCAAATAGAAAATTAGTAATGTATCCTGTGCTTAAAAGAGAGTTTCTATTCCCACTTGGGGAGTGGAGAGCAATTTTAGTTCTTTTTAGACACATCTAGACAGCAATGGGATAATTTTACAATGCTTTTACATATTTTTAATCTACCAGCTGCTTCATGGGAGAAGTAAGGGCAATCTTCTTCCGTGATATTAGTTAACTCTAAAAACCCACTGGAGGAACAGGCATGGGTCAATTCTGACTTGAAAGCAACAAGAACAATTTATATAGTTAGAGAGCTCTGATGGCGTAACCCTTAGGGAGTTGGCCTGCTAAACTGAAGGTGATGTCTTTGAGATTGAATCCACTGGTGACTCCACAGGATGAATATGGGCAGTCTCTTGCTCAGCTACTTCAAGTAGCTGAAAACCTTCTCAAGGGTCAGCTATGAGTTTGTTCTGACTCAATGGCAATGAGGTTTTTTCTTCTAATGAATTTGAGTCCTAATGACGTAATGATTAACAGATATATTGGGCTGGCAGCATTAAGTTTTGTTGGTTCAAATCCATCAAGATAGAGGATAGATGAGCAGTCTCACTCCATCAAAAACATAATCTACACAGGAGTTCTACAGGACACATCACCTTCCCTGGGAGACAGTACAACTAAACAAGAGACACTGGTCAAAAGAAAAAAAAAATGTCAGCAGTTGACCTGTTTGGAATCACAGAATCCAAGAAAGCTTCAGATACAAGCTGTCAGAACATAGGTTGGACAATGGAAGATATTTTCTGAAGGGACTTGGCAGATGTGAAGGGTTATCCTGGTGGAGGGTGGAGCTGGGAAGTAAGTGGGTCAAGACACTGGGCTAATGGTGGGGTCAACACTATAACTAATGCTGTAACTCCACAATAAGGGATTTATCTTTCACTGCTCCACA
>NW_006399811.1:8280165-8288743 GCF_000299155.1 Elephantulus edwardii | reverse complement strand
GGCACATAACAACAACAACAACAACAAAACCAAATGGAGGTTCTCGATGAGTTAGAACCAATTCCCTGGCAGTGGGTTGCTTGGGGATTTTTTGCTTGTATGTTTATTGTCATCAAGTTTATTCTGATTCACGGCAACCTTGTGTACACAGTACACAAGCTCCTTGGGCTTTCTTTTCTTACTTTGTGTGTGTGTGTGTGTGTGTGTGTGTGTGTGAGACTGTTGTTGGTAAATGCCATCGAGTTGCTTGTGATTCATAGCGGCTCTACATATAACAGCTCTGAACCCTGCTTTATCCTGAGCCAACCCTATTGTCTCTGACACACCTACCCCCATTACTCCCATCACTGAGTCAATCTATCTCTTCCAGTGTCTCTTTTGCACTGTCCCTCTGCCCTCCCTAGCATGTTGCTCATTTATGTGTTGAAAATAGAAACATGCTGTTGTGTCAATATATTTTTCCTGTTTTGCCAATATTGTTATTTCTCCTGTTTTATTCTTCCATTGGCATGCAGACACACAATTACTTCTCTCAAGTTTTTATCCCACTTCTCAGCCTTATTTATCTGCTGTAATTTATACTGCAAACTTCTCGAGATGTGTATAGTTGTACCTAATCACAGTCTCCAGGTGCTCACCTTCCCTTTCTATTTTCTTAACATAGTTTTATTTTTAGTAAAAATACAAACTGCAAAACCAACTCCCATTCCACTGTTTCTAGGCATAATGACAAGTGATATTTTTTACATTCTTCACATTGTGTTAACATTCTTACTATTTTTGTTTCTGTCCTTTTATTTATTCTACAGGGCTTTCAAGGAGGTGATTTTTTTAGAAGCAGGTGTTCAGGCTTGTCTTTCTAATGGGTTTGAATTGACAACACTTCAATGTTCAGTGTTTAACCGCTAGTGTTGTTCAGGTGAAACTGCCACTGGACAATTCACCTAAGGGCAACCTGGTTCTGTGGAAGATATATGAAGGAAAGCTTGATATACCACTCTCCTGAACATTTCATCTTTACTGCAGTTGTTTTGCTGCATTTTCCAATGGCTCCTATTCTCTCCATTTTAATTTTACGTGCAATTTTCAGTGTGATACCTCCAACAATTGATACTTTTTACAAGCATGAGGGAAGCTAAAGAAAGCTTTAATGTGGGGAAAGGGAGGTTGCAAAGGAGAAAGGCAGCATTACTAAGTTCTCTGAGAATTAAAAACGGAAAAAAAACCCCCACAATAACCCCGTAATTAAATAATCACTATTTAAATGTAAGAACACATAAGGGGGATATGTTAATTTTAAAAAATGCATGTACACACACACATACACGCTCCTGTTATTGCTAGGAAACTATGGTGGCCTCCTGAGCTAAGGAGTTACACTGCCAAGCCAAAGGTTGAACTAACTGGTTCAAATCCCCAGTCACTCTACTCCTTCTATCTGGAGAAAGATGAGCAATCTACTTGCGTGTGATTTACAGTTTACGAAAACCCACCGGAGGGTCATCTATGAGTCGGTTTCTATTCAGTACACATAATAACAGCATATACATGTGGTGTATTATACGGTACACACACACACACAGAGCATTTTCTTGTCTGCATGAGTAAGAATAAGCTAAATATAACTTATGTTAACTCAAGTTAACTAAGACATTACTGGCACAGAAAAAGAGTCAAAGGCAGATTTTTACCCCTTTTCTTTGCAATAAAAAAAGACCTGGTCATGCAACCAGTCAGAAGATTTGTTTTAGTATTAACCATTTTAAGAGTAACAGAAATACTTATGTGTTAGATAGGAGTTCAAGAGGAAATCATGGCAATATGGGGAATGCGTCACAACAGCTTCATCAATGATACTGGCAAATGTAGACAACCTATGTGAGTGCATTTTAACATAATGAAATAATTTTTATTAGAAAAATAAATTTAAATACTGTGGGTGCATGGTGGCCTTTTGGTTAGAAATTGTGCTGCAATCCCGAAGCCACGGGAATTGAATCCACTACTTGCTCCGCGGGAGAAAGATGGGCAATCTCCTCCCGAGCTATTTACCGCCTCTGAAAACCCACTGGAGGGTCAGCTATAGGTCAGTTCTGACTTAGTGGTACACAACAACATGTAAATTTTTTAAAACTTATTACTCTATGCCAGCTTGTTACTGATAAAGACGTTAACTAGGATTCTCCTGTGCAATTTAGGGATCCTCAAGATGATGGCAAAAACTAAATGCCTGTATTTTCCTGGCTCAGCTGCGCTAGCTATTGAGCCGTGCACGTGGTGGGCGTTCAGCCCTCAAGTGACTGATTTGACAGGTGGAGGTGGGACCTAGAAGGCAGGAGACCAACCCACCCCAAAAGGCGGTGGCGTGAGAGCAGTGTGGGAGGGGGGGTCGGATGAGTAGGGATCAGACTTGGGAGGCCAAAGTGTGGCAAAGGCATTAAAGGTCCAAAGGCCAGAGGAAAATGAGGACCAGAGAATGAAATGGGCACGAGGGAACCCTATCCAGACCCACCCTGCACAGAGGAAAGGGTGCTCGCAGAGGGTCCTGGGGCGGAGCTGGTGGGCGGGGACGGGGGCGGGAACTAGTGGAGTCCCGCCCTCTGAGTAACGGAGGTGACTGGTCGATGGGGGGCGGGAGACGCTCTGTCCCACGCTCTCCTAGTGCTCGGTGGCTTAAAGATGGCGGCGGCAGCTGCGGCGTTGGGGGCGCGGAGCCGCGGGAGGAGGAGGGAAAAGGAGAATCTCTGAGTGGCCGAGAGGCTGCGCGGCTGCTCCTGTGAAGAGTCCGGGCGTGAGGACGCCAGTGGCCCGGCTACCCAGGGCCAGGCCCAGGACTAGGGAGGAGAGGCCAGAGCAGCTCCAGGACACTGAGGCCGGGGCCGGGGAGGAATGTGACCAGGGGTCGGCGGGGGCGCGGGAGTACGTGAGCACAGGGATGGGGCAGCAGGTGGGCCGCGTCGGGGAGGCTCCGGGGCTCCAGCAGCCGCAGCCCCGCGGGATCCGCGGCAGCAGTGCAGCCAGGCCCTCCGGCCGCAGGCGGGACCCGGCGGGGCGCACAGCGGAGGCCGGCTTCAATATCTTCACCCAGCATGGTGAGTGTGCCGGCGTGAGGGAGTCGGAGAGGCTGGGGGTGGGGTCGGGGCGGGGTGGGAGGCAGACAGGCAGCATTAGGGGGTCGAGGGGTAGAGGGGTGCCTGAGAGTGGGGGCGGATTCTGCTGCCATCTGGGCCAGTCACAGGAGGCGCGAGTCACACCCCTCCCCCTTCCCGTCTCCAGCCTGGCTGGCAGCTCCGGGGGCGGAGAAGGAAAGAGAAGTGGTCTTAGGGACCTTGGATGGTCTGCTCTCTATCCTGGGACGGGGCTGTGCCCCTGGAAGGAAGAAGGTGAATAGAAACCCCTGCGTAGGGAAGGATGAAGGAAGGTGTGAGCTAAAACCAGGAGGTAGAAGTATAGACCGGTTGTTAGCGAAAGGAGCGTGAGTTGTGCCCCAAAGGATTGGAAAATAGGAACGGAATCTCTGAAGATAGTGGTTTATGTATGTAAGTCAGGTAATAAGCAGTGTCAGGACACTGAATTGTGAGTAGTTCCTGAAATACCTTTTTGTAGGGAAGATAAGAGCTTTGGCAAGTTATGATTTTTACTCCCCCATTCTGGAAATGCAGGACTTTATCAAACCATCCTCTATTCTGTATATTTTAGGTGAGACGTACAGTTGGCTAGCAGGGGCATGGTTATTTAGGACGTGGATCTGGAGAGAAAAAGAGTTTTTCTTTGTACTATATTGTGTGTGTGTGTGTGTGTGTGTGTACGCGTGTACACTCTACTGTTCTATAGTGGCTGAAAGCCGTTACCTTGACCTCATTATCAATTTATTTTTAGAATAAAACAAACCAAACTCACTTCCCTGTAGTGAACTTCAACTTAACTGCGACCCTCTATTTGTTTTCCAAACAATAAATCTTTACATTAGGGGACTGCCCTTTTTTCTTTCATGGAGCAGCGCCTAGATTCAAACTAGTAACCTTATTAGCAGCCCAACCCATTGAGCACTATTCTACCAGGGCACTTTACGTTTAGTTGTCTCCATACTTTCTTGATCATACAGCTTTATCAGTAAGAATTTTGAATATATATTCCAGTAACTTAAGTATCTGTTAATTATATGCCTATACTACAGTAGTATAGGTGTATAATTGACATATACTTAATTGTTATATGTGTTATGAAATTTATAAACATGCATAGAAATACAACTTAAAGAATGATTTGAAAAAAACAGATGTAAGAGAAGCTCCTTTTTCCTCCCTCTGTAGCCCAAGTGAGCTCTGGTGGCCTAGTCTGTAGGGATTGCTTTGCCATCATGAAAGCAAGCAGTTCGACTCCACCAGCTGCTCTGCAGGAGAAAGATGGCCAGTCTCCTCCAGTGTGATTTACAGCCTCTGAAAACCCTATGTATCAATTCCAACTTAACAGCACTTAATAACAGAAGTGGCTCAGAGGATTCTGGTTTTCCTCATCCTCTGAGGTGCATCCATTACCACTTTGATATCCTTTTTTTCAAGAAAGGAGCTCTGGTCACTAGTCTCTAGTGAGTTGCATTGCTAACCTGTCTAAGTTTAAGTCTGCACCTGTCTAAGTTTAAATCCATCAGCTTCTCCACAGGAGAAAGATGGACAGTTTCTTCCTATTGCCATTTACAGCCTCAGAAACCCAGTGGAGGGCCTCTGAGTCAGAACCAACTCAGGTGGCAGTGAGTGAGTGAGGTCTAGAGGACTGAGGGTGGTTGGGGGGGCAACCAAAATTGACCTCTGTAGGGTTTAGATACTCTGAGAAGATATGAAAGAGGTAATTATAACTTCTAGCAAAAAAAGCCTGCATTTTTTGCTAACGTTGAATGAGAGAGAACAAACTGAAATTTCATTGGATAATAATAAAAGCACATAATAACACAACAATAATAAAGGAGAAGAGACAAAGTGTCTTATGTAATTTAAGGAAAGAGAGGAAGAAAAAGAAGTATGAATTATTTGTTAGAAATGAGTTTTTGATGAAATAATTATAGATGGTAGCATTAAAAGAATTGAACCCAAGGAATGATTCTGAGAACCCATTTTTGGCGTTTAGACTGTGACTAAGCGGATTGTTTTGTAATAAGGGAGATGTACGTAATTCTGGGCAATGCCACTCAGACTTTACCTGTCTACTATTAAAGATGTGAATAAGTTCCTGTTCAAGATATATGAATATTTTGTGTCATATAAGTTACTTATTATTGAAATTATTTCCTCAAATGCATAAGGAAAGACTAGTTGAGTAATTTTAGTGTTATTTTCAGGGAAATATTTTTGTCTAGTAAAGATAGAAGGAGAATTGATGCCTTTGAGCTGTGGTGCTGGAGAAGAGTATTGAATGTACTATGGACTGCCAAGAAAATGAACAGGTTCATCCTGGAGAGGGTTAAACCAGGCTGCTCCTTGGAGGCAAGGATTCTGAGGCTTTGTCTGACATACCTGGGACATGTTGGAAGGAGGGACCCATCCTTGGAGAGGGATGTCATACTTGGGAGGGTGGAGGGACAACATAGGAGAGGAAGACCCTCTATGAGCTGGATTGATTCAGTGACTGGGGTAATTGGAGTGGGTGTGTTGGAGACAGTGAGATTGGCACAGGACAGAGCAGGGTTTGGGGCTGTTGTACATAGGGTCACTATGAGTCGCTGATGGCACATAACAACAACAACAACAAACTTGTCTCAATGTGCAGTCATGATCATCTTCATACAGTATCTCATTCAGGAAATAAGATATTCAGAGAAAGAAGAAATCATGAATAGAATAGGAAAGATCTTGAAAAGTAGATAGAATTTGGATCCATGAAGTAGAAAGAAGAGCAGTTTGGACAAGAAACTACTTGAGCTGAAACAGTGGTAATGAACATTGTTTACTGATGGAATAGTGAGGAGACAGTAGTTAGGAATAAACCAACATTGTGAGTTAGAGGAAAATCCTAGAGTGAAAATTGACTTCTCCTGACTGGAAAGTCACTTTTTGTGACTTGTTAATGACTGATTTAGTCACTTAGTATTTTGGGGTTCCTTTATCTGTAAAATGAGGACGTTACACTATTTGGCTTCTAATGTGCCATCTGGCTATTAAGATTTTATTATTCTAGTTGAGAAGCAGTGAAACAAAACATTTTTTAAAATGTTATTGTTTTTGCTATGTGCCGTTGAGTCACCTACAACCCATAGCGACCCTATGCAGAGCAGCTCTGAAGCCTGCCCTATCCTGAGCCAATTTCACTGATTTTGACACACCAGCCCTCATTGCCCCATTTACTGTATCACTCCATCTTATCCAGAGTCTTCCTCTCCTATGCTGTTTAAATTGTGATTTTAACAAAGGAAGGGACAAAAACTTTAAATAGGCTGGATGGGACTGGATTATGGAAAGTTTGGGGAAGGAGTTTTTAACACTTTGCCTAATTGGCTAATTTATGCTCTGTTAACAATGAAGCCAAGTATGAAATGCTGAAAACCTGACCTTCTGTAGTTGTTGTTGTTGTTGTTAGATGCCATCGAGTCATAGATGACTCATAGCGACTCTGTGAACGAAAGGCCTGAGCACTGTTAGTACATAGAGTTTCCGGAGGCAAGCCATTTCGGAAGTGGATGCTGCTCCTGCTTCCAGGCTTGTTTTTAGTCGGGAAACTCCAGCCAACACTGTCCACCATAGGTAACCGTTACCATGTTTGGCACATCAGTGTCACAGTGTTCAGCATCACAGCAACCACAAGTTACCTCTGTACAACAATGCACAGACCAGTGCTATACCATCTAGAAGAATATTTGACAGAAAAACAATTTGAACCCGACCTTCTGTAGAGGCAATAAAAAAGGACTGGCAAGTTTAAAGGATGTATTGTTTCATTCAATAAATGAAAGTCTGTAGGGGATTTTAAAAAAAAACATCTGTGTGAAGTGCTTTGGTAGCCTTATGACAAGGAGCTGTGCTGCAATCCCAAAGGCACACAGTTCAAGGCCACCAATTGCTCCACAGAAGAAGGATGGGCATCTCCTCCTGTGGGATTAACTGCCTAAAAAAACCCCACGAGTCAGCTATGGTTTGGTTCTGACTACAGAGCACAACAACATGTCTATGCTGAGGATTAAATGAACTGTGCTGGTTAGTGCACATGCTAGTCCATTGAAAGTATTAAATAATCAGTAAGGGGGGAAAAAGCATCTGTATGTACTTAAGGAACCCTCTTGGAGCTCTGATGGCTGAGTGGTAAGGAGCTACACTGCCAACCTGAAGGCACACAGTTCCAACCTGAAGGCACACAGTTCAAATCTACCAGCTGCCCTGAAGTGAAAAATAGGCAGTCTCCTTCTACATAATTTACTGCCTCTGAAAACCCTCTGGAGGTCAGCGATGAATCAATCAGAACTGACTTGAAGGTACATGACAATAGCAGCATTGGTGTATAGGTTAACTATTGAGTTCCTAACCCAAAGGTCAATTGTTCTAATCCACCAACCTCTTCTTGAGAGAAGACTGAAGCAATCAGCTTCTGTTAAAATTTATAGTCTTTTTTTTTTTTTTTTTAAGGAGATAGCGCACACACAGTCTCCCACTATCACAAATTATGCAGTTGAGTTTCTCGCATTTGGGGAAATTGCAGGGGTTAGCACACTCCAAGTGCAATGGGTGACCCTTTCTCTGGGAAAACCACCTTCCTGGTCATGGTGATAGTCTCAGCTAATCATCAGGTCGCACAGTTTGATGGGTGGAGGGGAAGAATGGGTAAAGGAAGTTGGAAAGATCTGGTGTGAAAATCAGTGCATATAAACCTTGTTAAAAGCAAAAATTTTATTAAAAAAATAATTATAGTTTCAGAAACCTGATGAGCGTTGTCATAAAGTAGCATTAATTTGGCAGCAGTAGGCTTGATTTTGTACGTTTTGGTGTTGTTTTTTTTTTTTTTAAGTAATGGTGGAAATGACAGAGTGTTGTTATGCACTGACTTGCTAACTGAAACTTTGGTGCTTTGAATCTCTATGGGAGATACTGAAACCATCTGCTTCCATAAAGATGTTCAGCCTTGGATACACAGTGGGCAGCTCTCTTGTGTCCTATCGGGTTGCTATGAATTGGAACTGACTTGGCTCCTTGGCTTTCTTTAATTTAGTGTTGAGTACTTTTATATTTTTTTTTTTAGCTATAGTATCTGACATAGTGATCAGCAGTTTGGTGATTTCCATTTTACTTTTCTCATTTATAAAAAATTCTATTTAAAATTAATCTTAATTAAAAATATCAATATGAAAATTTTTCTCTTAAAACTTATAAGTGGTCTAATTTATCTGTTTTGTTTTTCCTTTAGGAATACATAGTTCATGTTTTAGTATTTGCAGAATGGAAAAGCTGGAAAATGTAGGTATCCCTAGGTTGAAAATGTTCTGTAGAAGGAAGAGGAAAGTTGTTTGTTAGAAGGGATTTTTTTTTTTTAATTTAGGTTGTTTATTTTTCATTTCAATGAACATCTACAGAGATTTTGGGATTCCATTCATTCATTG
>NW_006399811.1:8260228-8279830 GCF_000299155.1 Elephantulus edwardii | reverse complement strand
GCATAATGTCCTCCAGGTTCACCCATTTTGAATAATATTGCATGAGTTCCTTGTTTTTCAATGCAGCATAGTATTCCATTGTGCGAATATACCACAGAGAAAGGATTTTTAATAATGGTTAAGTGCTTGACGGCCAACTGAAAGGTGTATAGTTCAAACTCATCAGCCACTTTGAAGAAGAATAATCCTAGTATTCTGTGCCTGTCAAGATTTCAGCCTGGAAAACTCTGAGAGACAGGAGTTTGTTATGAATTGATATCAACTAGACAGCCCAAACAGTAGAATTATCACTAACTTTTATGAGAGCTAAACTTTTATATTTTTTTGAGAGCTAAATTTTTAAAAGATATTTACTATTAAATTTTTGTAACTTCCTAGTCTGTGTAAGTTAAAGTTTAGTTCTGTGCTCTCTTCAGCAGCACAAATACTAAAATTGGAATGACACAGAGAAGATTAGCATGGCCCCTGCTCAAGGATGACACACAAATTCGTGAAGCGTTCCAATTATTTTAAAAAAAAAAGTTTAGTTCTATCTGTATTTTCCGCAAAATGATGTAAATCGTGGTACACAGCCTTTATACACAGTGGTATAAAGACTCTGTCTTTATAGTCCAACTGACAGATCCTAGGTAAAATGATGCTGATGTATCTCCAAAATGATCTTCAGCTTTAAAAAGAGAACAAAACCTGTGGGAGGATTGAATAGTAGGAGACCTAACATAATTGTCTTCTTTTGTGGTCTCTCCCTCACTCCACCTCACTTTCAGAAAAGGAATGAGGATTCTGTTTTTAAAATTTTTTTTTTTTAGAAATGATGGCTCTAATAATTAGTACTTATGTACTAATTTTAGAGCTAATGAAGACTTTTTATTTCATTTGCCCTACATAACTAATCTCTGAAGTTGTTATTGTTGTTGTGTGCCCTCAAGTCAGAACTGACTCATAATTGACCTCCAGTAGGTTTTCAGAGGCAGTAAGTAGCACAAAAGGCAAATGTCCATACTGTTGCAGTATTAGTATTCCCATTTTAGAAAATAAAAAGAGCTACAGAGCAGGGAAACACTGCATGGTTCAAATTCAGAAAAGGATTACATAAGGGCTTCATCATGTCTCTGTACCTTTTCAATCTATATGCAGAACAGATCATGCGGGAAGCAGGGCTTTATGAGGAGGAATGTGGCATCAGGATTGGAGGAAACTCATCAACAACCTATGTTATACAGATGACAAAACCTTGCTTGCTGAAACTGAGGTAGACCTGAAACACTTGTTGCAGAAGGTCAAGGACTGTAGTCTTCAACATGGATTGAAACTCAACATCAAGAAGACAAAGATTCTCACCACTGGGAGAATCAGCAGCACCATGAGGGATGGAGAAGAGATTGAGCTTGTTAACAGTTACAGCTTGCTCAGCTCCACATGAACACTCTTAGCACCAACAGTCAGGAAATCAAAAGACGAATTGCATTGGGAAAATCTAATGTCAGGAACCTCTCCAGAGAAGAAGAGCAACAATGTCAGTCTAGGACTAAGGTGCTCCTAAACTAGGCCATGGTCTTTGCAGTTACTTGCTATGCATCAGAGAGCTGGACAGTGACTAAGGGTGACAGAAGAAGAATCAATGCCTTCAAGTTGTGGTGCTAGAGAAGAGTTTTTAACAGACTGCCAAGAAAACAAACAGGTCTGTCGTGGAGAGGGTGAAACTAAGTTTCTCCCTGGAGGCTAGGATTTTGAAGATCTGTCTTGCATACTTTGGGCACGTGGCCAGGAGAGACCAGTCCTTGGAGAAGGACATCATACTTGGAAGGGTGGAGGGACAGCACAGGAGAAGATGACCTGGGATGAGATGGATTAATATAGTAACTGGGGCAATGGGGATTGGTGTGTCAGAGTCAGTGAGATTGGCTCAGGACAGGGCAAGGTTAAGAGCTGCTATACATAGGGTTTCTATGGGTCGCAAGCGATTTGATGGCACATAACAACAACAGAATTAAGTAACTTTCTAAAATCGCCTAACTTAAATGATAGTTTTGGAACTAAAGCTTAAATCTTTGTTTCCAAATCTTGCCATCAAAAATGCAAACTTAAATTCACTGCTTTGAGTTAGTTCCAACTTACAGTGACCTACCTTCTATTGGGCTTATCAGGAGGAGACTGCCTACCTTTCTCCTGGGGAGCCATTGGGGGATTCGAATAGCCAGTGATACCTGACTTTTGGATGTATGGTGCAACTCTGACTATGCCACCAGATCTCCCTAAATCTCCCTGTAGAGTAGAACTATAGAGGGCATGGGGTGTTTTTTAAATCAGATTTGTATTCAAATTGTGCTGAGTGGCTGGCATAGGTAAATGGTTTATAACTCCAGCCTCACTAGGTGTGAGAAGGAATTAAGTAATAACATTATTGTGGCAGTATTTCATTCTGTTGGGCATAGGGTTGCTCTAAATTGGGGCTGACTGAACAACAATTTATTGAAGTACCAGACACTAAGCACTCAATAAACAAGCATTTTGTTGTTGGTATTTACCTGAGGATGAAGATGATATGAGTTACATGTGACTGTGCTATGCAAGCTATCTAAAATATGGCTGTCATTATTATTCATGGTGACATGTTATGCTGAAGAGTAGAGTTGTTTTAGCATTTACATTTTAAGTTTTTTCTATCTTTGTCAGCTGACTCTTGATTATTTAGAAGACTTTCAGAAAGCAGCAAACTAGGAAAATTTTGAGTTTGTACAAGAGAACCTGTTATCCTCCCACAACGAATGACTTTTGTGACTCGTGCCAGTCAGAGAGCATATATGGTCCATAGTTCTTTTTCATGCTCAATGCTTCCTTTTAAGGATGCCTTTTTCTCCTTCAGAGAAGATTAACCAGAAACTAACACTAAGGTAAAGGAAAGTTGATAGAGACCTTATTCTAAGGTGCCTCATCTGTTTGTTAATATTTAATGACCCTTTATATCGTAGCCTTCTTCATCTGACATTCTTGAAGACTGTTTGGAGCCTCTCTGTGTTATTTTTATCTCTGATTATAAAGCTTATTGATAAAAGCATGTTTTAGTGGAATGTCTTTTCATCAATATAATACTCATATAGAAATTTTATAATGTTTAAGAATATTTATTTCATCAGTTTTAATAATATTTTCTCATATAAATTCAGAGCCTCACAATAGGAATCTCACCAAATTATATAGAATGATTCTAGAACGTTAGTGTGGAGAACTTGTTAAAACACAGATTGCTCGGACTTACTTTCAGAAATTCTGATTTAGGTCTGATATGAAGCTAGAGGATTTATATCTGACAAATTTGCAGGTGTTGCATGTTGTTGAAACCACAGTTTAAGAGTCTCTGGTGTAGAAGATTAAGAATAGTAATGGATCCGAGATGATTAAAAAGTTGCACAAATGTGTCACGAGGCATAATACCCATTTTTATTCTACTTAATTAAAACAGATTTAAAAACTTATACCAAATACAGTATCCATATGCAGGTGGCTATTGTATCTTTTGATGACAGGAAGAGTTGATGTCATTTTATTTTGTCCTGAACTTGTTTAATTTGTAAAAGTCCTTATTTTGAAGACTTTTGAGAGATTCATTGTTGAAAGAATCTGGAGTTATAGGAAATAGGGAGATAAGAACATGGGGTTCTGCTAGCTGACTTGTGCTAGAAGAGTGGGCTTTAGTTCCTGTAAAAAGCAAATGGTGAAATGTTGTGTGCCAGAAAATGTTCTAAGTACTTTACTCCTGTTCCATGTTTAAACCTCATAAAACCCTATTTGCCCCAAATTGAAAATGATTACAAACCAAGGAAATTGGGATATGTGTTTGTGAATCTATGGTTTTGGTATATAATGGTACTTTTACCTTTTAGGGTATATGTGTTCGTGTATATCATTAGCTATACAAATTGAAACTGAGATGTAGTGGTTTAACCAAGGGAGCAGCAAACATTCATCATGGTATTTGATGATACCTCACAGTAACATTGAATTATTTTAACCTCTATGCATATCTTATTAAAAAATTTTACATTTCCCTAAACCCAGGGCCACATTGATAAGTTACAGTTCTCTTTTCTTTCTCTTGGATTTTTAGACCATTATCAAGATAGTTTACAGGGATCAATGATAATATAGATTATGTTGCTATAATCTTATATTTTATGAATGTGGAAAGACTATAGAATTTTAGTTTTATGTGCCCTTATACCCTCAATGTTAGCAGTTAATTTATTAGACTAGAGCTCTGGTAGTATAGCGCACAGCATATTTCACCACTAAAAAAAAGGTTGATAAAAAACCCGTTTGTTTTTTGGTTTGAGGGAAAAGAGGAGCAGTCTCCTCTCATTAAGATTTACAACTGTGGAAACCCTATGGAGGGTCTTTATGACTCCTTAAGTAAGAATGGGCATATAATGGGCTTATTAAACAGTGTTGGTAAAAAGTCTTTAGAGAACTACTGATTGAACATTGCATATATATGGACAGTACTGATTGCATAAAAAAATGACTCTTACATTTCAAAATAAGAAGTTGCAAGAGTTACTTCTTACTACTTTTTGCTCTTCACCATAGTATTTGTCACTTAAATAAGTGTTCTTGAGTTCCTGAGGACATGTTTTTCCTCATTTGTTCAGTGTACATACTTTTATTTTTTTTCTACAGTTGTTGTTTACTCTTGAGTCAGAACCATGCACAGCTGGTTTTCAGAAGTTATAAATCACAAGGGGGAGATTGCCCATCTTTCTCCCTTATGAAGCAGCTGGTGAATTTGAATTGAGGACCTATTAATTGGCAGTACAACTCCTTACCTCTAGATCATCAGTGCTCGCGGTCTCTCTAGCTGTTCTTATTACATATTGTCAAGTAAATTATGACTCAGTGCCATCCTATGAAAAGCAGAGCTGAACTTTGCTTTATCATGTGCCATATCCATTATCTGATAAACTTGACCCCATTTTAATAGTCATTGTGTCAGTCCATTTCATTGAGGGTCTTTCTCACTTTCCTTGTCCCTCACCTATCCAAGCATGCTGTGTTTTTCCAAGAGCTGGTATAATGACATGCTTATCGTATATGAGATGAAGTTTTACCATCCTTGCCTCTAAGGAATACCCTGGTTGTACCTTCTCCAAAACATATTGTTCTTTTTTGTCATTCTGTGGAATATTCAGTGCTCTTCTCCAACAGCATAACTAAAAGGTGTTGATTCTTCTCTCATTTTTATTCGTTGTCCAACTTTCAGATGTGTAAGAAGTAATTGATAAGCCCATGGCTTGAATCAACTCTACCTTAGTCATTAAACTAACATCTTTACTCTTGAGTACTTTGGAGAAGTTCTTGACAGCAGATTTTCCCAATACAATGACAGTTGATTTTCCTAATACAACATGTCTTTTGATTTATTCACTGCTGGTAACAACGGTGTTAATTATGGATCTAGATAAGATGAAATTGTCGACAACAACTTCAATCATTTCCCCATCTATTATGATGTTGCCTTTTGGCCAAGTTGATAGGATTTTTGTTTTCCTTACCCCTTGATGTTGAGATGAAATCCGTACTAAAGGCTGTAGTCTTCTGCAGCGAGTGTTTCAGGTCCTTACTTTCAGCAAGCACAGTTATGTTTTCTTCATAACAGATTGTTGATGAGTCTTCCTCCGATCATGATGCCACATTCATTTTCTAAAGTCCAGTTCTTAAATTATTTATTCTGCATACAGATTGAATAAGTAGGAAAAAAGATTGCCCTGTTGACATACCTTTCTTGGTTTAAACTATGCAATGTTGTGTTCCCTTGCTTGTTACTCAAACAGTGTTCTTTTGTTTCTATAGTTGTAGTAAAGTGCTTTCACGTTAGTGAAAACTCCTTGCAACACTATGAATATTGGCTTTAAACCCAACCCTGTCCTGTGCCATACCAAAGGCTGCATTCCTTGATCTTCTGCAACAAGTGCTTCAAATCCTCAGCCTTCAGTATGGATTGCATCTTAATATCAAGAAAACAAGGATTCTTACCACTGGACCAATAGGCTGGGGATTGAAACTGTCAGCAGCTTTATCTTGCTTGGATCCACAATTAACATGCTTGGTACGAGCAGTCAGGAAATAAGAAGAAGCGTTGTAATGTAGAAATCTGCACTTAGGGACCTTTCCAAATTATTGAGGAGTAGTGATGTAATTTTGAGGACTAAGGTGCATCTGATTCAGGCCATGGTCTTTCTGGTTACTAACGATGTGTCTGAGTCCTGGGCAGTGAATAAGTATGACAGAAAAAGAATTGATGCCTCTGAACTGTGGTGTTGGAGAAGAGCACTGAATATTCCATAGATGGCCAAGAAAATGGGTATGTCTTGGAAAGGGTGCAGCCAGAGTGCTATTTGGAGGCAAGAATGTTGAGGCTTCGCCTAACATATTTTGGCATATTTCTAGGAGGTCCTATTCCTTGGAGAGGGACATGATGTTGGGAAGAGTGGAGGGTCAGCAAAGGAGAGAAAGACCCTCAACCAGGTGACTTGACAAGGTGACTGCTGCAATGGGCTCTTGTGTGTCAGGAAGTGTGAGGATGGTGCAAGACAGGATTGGTTTCAGATCTTTTGTTCATAGGGTTGCTATGAGTCGTACTGGACTTGATGGCACCTAACAACACAACAATAATCCTGTACCACCCTCTTAATCTCTGACATACATGGGCCCATTGTTATCGTCACTGAGTAGTTAATACCCATTTAAAATAAATTTAAAAATGGAAGTATGCCTTCTTAGCAACAGTTTAACTTGATAAAACTGTAGTTTGCTATTTTTCCTTGATACATGACTATGTTTGAATATTCAATATGAATTAGATCTCAGTTGTTAAGAAGATATATGCTAGAGTGTCTACTTTGAGGGTAAGTGTAATTTTTGACATTATTTTATAGAATACTAAAAATTAAGCACTCCAGTGATTTTGTGTTAGACTCTATCTATATAACCAATTAAAGTGATTTATTTAGTTTTTTTTACCTCTATTCGTTAGTTGTAGTTTGGGTAAAAGTTTACAGAGCAAGTTAGTGTTCCAATCAATAATTTATATATTTAGCTTATTAATGTAGCCATTGTGTAACATAAAATATAAAAGATAACTGATTGTTTTCTCGTAGATTCTGATGTGTAGTGACCCTAAAGGATATAGTAGCGCTTCCTCCATAGAGTTTCCAAGGTGAATCTTGGCAGAAAGCAGAGAGTTCCAGAGGAATGTCTGTGTTTCATTGACTGTGCAAAGGCATTTGTCTATGTGGATCACAAACTGTGGCTGGCTAACCTTGAAGAAAATTGGAATCCCAGAACACTTGATTGTGCTTTTGTGAAACCTTTACATGGACCAGGAAGCAGTCCTCAGAACACAGCAGGGAAACACTGCATGGTTCAAAATCAAAAAGGAAGCATTTCAGGGATGCGTCCTGTCTCCACACTTTTTCAATCTATATGCAGAATAGATCATTTGGAAAGGAGAAATGTGGTGTCAAGATTGGAGGAAGGCTCATCAACAATCTACATTATGCAGATGACACAACCTTGCTTGCTAAGAGTGAGGTGGACCTGAAGCACTTGCTGCTGAAGCTCAAGGACTATAGTCTTCAATGTGGATTGAAGCTCAATATCAAGAAGACAAAGATTCTCACCACTGGGAGAATTGGCAGCACCATGATTGATGGAGAAGAGATTGAGGTTGTTAACACAGCTTGCTCAGCTCCACAATCAGCAGCACCCTCAGCACCAGCAGTCAGGAAATCAAAAGACAAACTGCATTAGGTAAATCTGCTGTCAGGAACCTCTCCAGTTTACTGAGAAGCAACAATGTCAGTCTAAAGATTAAGGCGTGCCTGATCCAGGCCATGATATTTTCAGTTACTTGCTATCCATCAGGGAGCTAGACAATGGCTAAGGATGACAGTAGCAGAATTGATGCCTTTGGGTTGTAGTGCTGAAGAAGAGTCTTGAACATTCCATGGACCTCCAAGAAAACAAATAGATCTGTCTTGGAGAGGGTAAAACCGTGTTTCTCCTTGGAGGCTAGGATTTTGAAGGTCTGTCTCACATACTTTGGGCATGTGGCCAGGAGGGACTGATCCTTGGAGAAGGACATCGTGCCCGGAAGGGTGGAGGGACAGCACAGAAGAGTAAGACCTTGGATGAGATTGATTGATATTGTAATTAGAGCAGTGGGGGTTGTTGTGTTGGAGTCAGACTGGCTTAGGACAGGACAGGTTTCAAAGCTATTGTACATAGGGTCGCTTTGAGTTGCAGGCAACTCAATGACACGTAACAACAACAGTGGCCTAGTGGCAAGAAGCTGCATTGTAATTCTGAAGGCACAGGGTTTGAGTTCACCAGCTGCCCCTTGGGAAAAGGATGGGTAGTCTCCTCCCTTGTGATTAACTGCCTCTGAAAATCCACTGGAGGGTCAGCTGTGGATTGGTTCTGCCTTGATAGTACACAACAACAACAATCTTTATGGGGGGACTTCTGGTGATACAGTGATTAAGTGATTAGGTCTGCATCTGGAACCTCTTAGATGCTTCATTGGTTGGAACTTACCAGACATGTCATCAGAAAAAAGATGTGACAGTCTGCTTCCATAAAATTTCTAACCATACTAGATTGGATGGGGCAATTCTACCCTGTCATACAAGGTAACTGTGAGTTGGACTAATCTGTGAAGGCAGGTTTTGCCTTTTAAATATTTCTAGGTGAAACAAATTTATTTAACTATAAGGGCTTTTTAAAAAAATTATTTTAATGAACATTTACAGATATTTTGGATTTTCATTCATTCATTATTGCACTCCCTTCGCTCCTCTCTTTGAAAAGCAAAAGATAAACTTCTTTCTTGGTATACAATCCCCCCAACCCCAACCCTGCCCCCCACCCCAAATGTACTCCGCTGTGCAACCTTACTTCTGGATTCCTGTGATAATCATAATATGCTATGAGATATTACTTTTAAACTGTTCTTTCCCTCATCTGTTTCAATTCAGTATACATAATCTATCCAGTTTTTCTCATTCTTACCCCAACTCTGATGTCAGTCACTTTCTACAACAGTGGCACCATGCAGTATTTGTCCAGCTATAAGGACTTTTTTGTCCATTAATATTGCAGGAGATTTCTTTTTTCCCCAGATTTTAGTTCAACACAAATATTTCTAAGTTTTTCTATATTCAGTTATTTTACACTGAGGTAATTTTTAGGTATAATTTAGACAACTATTGTCTCTAAAAATGGTACTGCTCAAAAAGATTACAAAGAACATACTCTTGAATCAAAATATCTGGTCTTTGTGTGTCTTGTATGTATTAAAACATGATATTTATTTAGTACAATAGCTCATAGTCACTAATCTCTTAACTTTTTAAATTGCGCATTTAATTGTAATATGTAAATCTGTGGCCATTATACTAATTAGGAGGATTCCTGGTGGTACAATGGCTAATCATTTGGATGTGAACCAAACTCAGTAGTAATTTTATGAGAGAAAGTTTGTGGTTAATTAGCTGCTATAAATGAACCTTAGTGACTTAGTCAGTAGGGAGTTGTGTATTGTGCTGCTAACCCAATGGTGGTTGGTATGGTGTTTCAAACCTATCCAGTGACTCCAAGGCACAAAAATGAGCACTCTCCTCCTGAGTAATTTACAGCCTCTGAAAACCTGGTGGAGGGTCAGCTATGAGTACTAACTAGATGTAGTAAATGAGCAGTCCTGTAAGATTGTTGTTATATGCTGTCAAGGCAAGTAGTAGACTGTGAACAACTGACTAGAACCCTTTCCTGTCTGTGACATTTGTAGAGATTACAGCCCAGGAAATCCAATGGGGCAGTTCAGCTCTGTTGTATAGAATCATAAGGGATTGAATCGAGTTGATAGACCAATACAAATTAGAAACAGTTCTCATTTTTTTTAATTGAATTCTTGATACAAATGAATAAGCATAGGTAAATACATATTAGATATAATGCTATCCTAAATTTGAATTTGATTGCTTTAAAAAATCATATTAATATTGGGCTTTCCCCTTTTTGACTTTCTGTATCCTACAGTGTAATTGTGCTGAGTTCGGGTGGTGATCCTGCTGTCTCCCCATGAACTCTTCCAGTATTAGTTTTTGATCAGTAGAGCACAAAGCTCTCTGCAGGCCCAGGCCATTTGTATTCCCTTGTTTTGCTTTCCAGGGAGAGGGGAGGGTTTAGAAATCTTTCACTGTATATGTCAAGGTCAAAGAAAATGTTCTGTGGCTTAATATAATCTGCAGTATGTACACCTACAATTTTGTTAACATGTTCCTTTCTCAATGCTAATTTCGGCGAATTAGAATAACAATAGTGACTAAGAACTGAAGATTGTCACTTAGCATTTTGTGGTTCCTGATAATTACTAAGAACACATTTTCCTAAAATTAACCATACTAACAAGCACACTTTGTACCATCCATCTGTTCTTTATTGAAAAGAAAGGTTGATATATGAAGTTATAATAGCATTTTAAAACTAATTTTAAATTTGCATTCTTAATTGTATAGAAAGATACAACGGCATCTCATTTAAAAAAACCCAACAAAACAATAATGAGGCAAGCAGAGTAGACATAAAGCCCCTTCTGATTTTCCTGTTTCCAATCTTTTCATTTCATATACTTAGGGCGTGTTATCAGGAGCGACTTGGAGAAGGATATTATGCCTTGTTAAAGCAGAAGGTCATTGGAAAAAGGAGAAGACCCTCAATGAAATTAATTGATACAGTGGCCACAACAGTGGGCAGAAGCCCTCTAAGACTAGGCATTCCTTCATTCTGTGTATATAGAGTTTCATGGCACATAACTACAACATTCCTAGTCTATAATCTCTCATTAGAGCAAACTACTGATTTGATGCATATTTTCCCAGAATGTCCTATGTATTTAGATATATATGAGGATACATATTAATATTTCTCTTACTATTTCATAAATAAGGAGCACTGGTGGCATAGTGGGTAATGTTAATAGAAAGGATAAGCAGTCTCCTTCTGTGTAAAGATTTACAGCCTCAGAAACCCAATGAAGAGTTAGCTGCTGTGAGTTGGGATGGATTTGATGGTGGTAAATATTTTTTAAATTTTATTTTATACTGGTTTACCAAGGAGGACCTGAAGCACTTGTTGTGGAAGGTCAGGGACTGCAGTCTTCAGTATTGATTGAGGCTCAATATCAAGAAAACAAAGATTCTCACCCCTGGGCCGATTGACAGCATCGTGATGAATGGTGAAGAGATTGAGATTGTTCACAGTTTAAGTTTACTTGGCTCCACAGTCAACACTCTTGGTGCCAGCAGCCAGGAAACTAAAAGACGTATTGCGATGGGAAAGTCAGCTGTCAGAGGCCGCTCTAAAGTACTGAAGTGCAATGATGTCAGTCTGGAGACTAAGGTGCACCTGATACATGCTATGGTCCTTGCAATCACTTGCTATGCATCAGAGAGCTGGACAATAACTAGGGATGATAGAAAGAGAATTGATGTTTGGGAGCTGTGGTGTTAGAGAAGAGTATTGAACATACCATAGACTGCTAAGAAAACGAACAGGTTTGTCCGGGAGAGGTTGAAGCCAGGCTGCTCCTTAGAGGTAAGGATTCTAAAGCTTCATCTGACATACTTTGGACATGTTGCAAGGAGGGACCAGTCCTTGGAGAGGGCCATCATGCTTGGGAGGGTGGAGGGACAGTGCAGGAGAGGAAAACCCTTGATGAGATGGATTGATTCAGTGACTGGGGTAATGAGGGTAGGTGTGTCAGAGATAGTGAGATTAGTACAGGATAGGGCAGAGTTTAGGGCTGTTGTACCCAGATAGGATCACTATGAGACACAGTCAACTTGACAGCACATAACAACAACAACTATTCAGTTAGGTCCTTACTCTATGTTTAACATAATTTGTTTTTGTGTATACTGTGATGCATGATTCCTGTTTAATTTTTCTGCGTTTGGTAATACAGTTTCCCTGTACCATTAATTGAAAAAACCCTTTCCACATTGAATAGAATTAACACCTTTCTTAAAAATGAGTTGACTGTAGATATAGGAGTTTATTTCTAGAGTCTCAGTTCTATCCCTTTGGTCTATGTTATTCTTGCACCAAGTTATTTTGATTATTGTAGCGGTATTGTTGTTGTTGTTGTTGTTATGTGCCATCAAGTCGTTTATGACTCATAGCGACCCTGTGTACAACAGCCCTAAACCCTGCTCTATCCTGTGCCAATCTCATTGCCTCTGACACACCCATCCCGATTACCCCAGTCACTGAATCAATCCACCTCATAGAGGGTCTTCCCCTCCTGCGCTGTCCCTCCACTCTGCCCAGCATGATGTCCCTCTCTAAAGACCTGTCTCTCCTTACAACATGTCCAAAGTATGTCAGGCGAAGCCCCAGAATCCTTGCCTCCAAGGAGCAGCCTGGTTTAACCCTCTCTAGGATGAATCTATTTGTTTTCTTGGCAGTCCATGGTACATTCAGTACTCTTCTCCAGCACCACAGCTCAAAGGCATCAATTCTCCTTCTATCCTCCCTAGTTATTGTCCAACTCTCTGATGCATAACAAGTGATTGCAAAAACCATGGCCTGTATTAGGCGCACCTTAGTCTCCAGAGAGACACCGTTGCTCTTGAGTACTTTAGAGAGGTCCCTAACCACAGACTTTCCCATCGCAATACGTTGTTTGATTTCCTGGCTTCTGGTGCCAAGAATGTTGACCGTGGAGCTGAGCAAACTGAAGCTGTGAACAATCTCAGTCTCTTCGCCATCCATCCTGATGCTACCGATTGGTCCAGTGGTGAGAATTTTTGTCTTCTTGACATTGAGCCTCAGTCCATATTGAAGGCTGCAGTCCTTGACCCTCTGCAGTAAGTGCATGAGGTCCTCCTCAGTTTCAGCAAGCAGGGTTGTATCATCTGCATAACGCAGATTGTTGCTAGATCGTCCACCAATCCTAACGCCACACTTCTCATAGAGCCCAGCCTCTCGGATAATCTGCTCTGCATACAGGTTGAAAAGGTATGGAGCTGTATAGTGTATTTTAAAATAAAGTATGAGTCTTCCTACTTTTGTTCTTTTCTTTCAAGCATTGTTTTAACTTGTCAGGGCGTCTTGAATACTACATAAAGTTGAGGATTAGTTTTTCTCTTCTTGTACAGAAAGTTGTTGACATTTTGATTGGAATCGCAGAGAATCTACATATCACTTTGAGTAGTTTTGACATCTTAACAGTATTAAATTCTACTTCTTTCCATTTATTTAGGCCGTTTTAAATGTCTTTTAGCATTATTTTCTTATTTTCATTGTATAAGTCTGTCACATTGAAGGAATTGTTTCTGTAATTTCTCTTTCCGATTTCTTACTGGTAGTAGACATGCAGCTGATTTTTGTTTACTGACTTTTGTTAAGTTTTTCTAATAGCTCTAGAAGTTTTTTCGTGGGTTTAGAAAATCTCAAGGCAATCTTGATAGTGATTTTGTTGAATTATATTTTAATTAGGAGGTGAATTGTCATTGTGGCATTTTTATATTCTTATACTCCAAAACATAGTGTTGGCCTATCAATTCAAGCCATCTTACATGTTCTTCAGCTTAAAAGTGCCATTTTCTTCATATTATTCTTAAGCATTTCTTGTTAGATTTATTCCTGGACTTCCTGTAATATTTATTATTACTGTGAATAGACTCTTCATGCAGTACATTTCCTTATTGCTCATTTCAAAGATGTTATTAGTTTCCATTGAGCATTCATGTCAGTTTAGAGACTATGGTGTGCCTGACCATGGTCTTTGTAATTACTTGCTATGCATCAGAGAGCTAGACAATAACTAAGGATGACAGAAGAAAAAACAATGCCTTTGAGTTGTAATGCTGGAGAAGAATATTGAACATATCATAGACTAAGAGAACAAAGAACTCTGTCCTAGAGAGGATGAAACCAAGTTGATTCTTGGAGTTAAGGATTTTGAAACAACATCTCACATACTTTGGTCATGTTACCAAGAGGGACCAGTTCTTGAAGAAAGAACATCATGCTTGGAAAGGTGGAGGGACAGCATAAGAAAGGAAGACCCTGGAGGAGATGGATTGACACAGTAACTAGGGAAATGGAGTTAGGTATGTCAGAGATAGTGAGTGGCTCAGGATAGGATAGGATTTAGAGTTATTGTGCATTAGGTCGCTTTGAGTCACAGGTGACTCAATGGCACGTAACAGTAACAACAACAGGATTTCTAGATTAAGTAGTATTTCCATTTTCAAACCTTTTAAGGAAGTACCAGATTGCTTCCCATAGTAGTTCTATCATTTTACATTTTCACCAGTAATGTATGAGAGTTTCAGCCTCTCCACATCCTTGCCAGTATTTGTTGATTACTGTTCTATTAAATTTTGCTATTAAAAAATAAATAAATAACTAAATAAATTTTGCTTTTGTGCTGCCAACCGAAAGGCCTTTGCTGTTTGTTGCTCTGCTAACCACGTCTCTTGGCCAGTTTGAATACAACTTTAGAAGAATGATGGACAATTGCCTCCTGTGTGATTTATAGCCTTGGGAGAAGGATGGGCAGTCTACTGCCATGTGATTTGCTGCCTCTGAAAACCTGTTGGAGGGTCAGCTATGGCTTGGTTCTGACTTGATGGAACACTACAGCAACAATAATAGCTAATGATCGTCAGCATTTTTTTCACATATTTGTTGGCTATCTGAATGTCTTCTTTAGTGACATATCTTTTCATTTCCTCTATTTTGTAATTGTGGCTTTGTTTTTTGGTTTTTTTGTCTTTTTCATGTTGATATGTTGAAAAAGTTTTTTACAAATTTAAGAGATCAAGCTCTTTCCCCCCCCCCTCCCCCCAGTTTGTAGGCTCTCTTTTTACTCTTTTGGAGATATCTTTTGATGCACATAGGGATCTAATTCTTAGAAAGTTTCAGTATGTCATCTGTTGAGGATGATAGAAGAAGAATCAATGCCTTTGATTTGTGGTGCTGAAGAAGAGTATTTAATAAAACATGAACTGCTAAGAGAACAAATAAATCTGTCCTGGAGAGTGTTAAACCAGGCTGTTCCCTGGAGTCAAGAATTTCTGAAGCTCCGTCCAATATACTTTTGGGCAGGAGGGACCAGTCCTTGCAGAAGAACATCATGCTTGGAAGGGTGGAGGGACAACAGAAGAGAGGAAATCTCTGGATGATATGGATTGACTTAGTGACTGGGGTAATGGAGGTAGGTGTATTGTTGGAGACAATGAAATTGGCTTAAGATAGAGCAGGGTTCAGAGCTTTTTGTACATAGGGTTGCTATGAGCTGCAAGTGACTCAATGACACGTATCAACATTTATGCCATGGATTAGGACTACTAAGTGTGTCACAACTTTTTCTTTGATGATCTTTATAGTTTTAGGTTTTATGTTTGGACCCGTGATCCATCTTGAGTAAGATTTTTTTAATGCAATGTGAGATATGAATCTGGTTTCAATTTTCTGCAGATACCCAGTTTTGCTTGCTTCCTTTGTTAAAGAGCTTGTCTTTTCCTTGTTTAATGGATTTCTTTAATGGAAGGCCCTCAATGAGATGGATTGATTCAATGACTAGGGTAATGGGGGTAGGTGTGTCAGAGACAATAAGATTGGCACAGGATAGAGCAGGGTTTAGGGCTGTTGTACATAGGGTTGCTATGAGTTGCAGGTGACTCAATGGCACATAACAACAACAACATCATATGCTTTATTTGACCTTTTCTATTTCTTCTGACCTTTCCCTTGCATTAATTCCCATTGATTATTTTACTAGACCCTACAATTGGTTTTTCATGTAATCCGTTTACTTTTTAAAATTTGCTTGTGTTGAACTCTTCTGTAACTATTTTTATATCTTAGCTATTTTCTGTGATAACAATTATGCGTAGGATTCTTGTTACAAATAATAGAGACCAGCTTTAGCTTATGTAATACATAGCAAGTTTATTATATGAATGTAGTATGGGTTTGGGACATTCAAGGACAGGAATGCTGCCAGACTGGCTTAGAAACAGGAAGTAGAAGGCTTCTGGAAATGAAAACAATATAGTACTTCTTTTTTGTTTCTTGTTTTGCTTTCTGTTTACTCTTTATTCTTTCCTCATTGGCTTTCAATTTATAGCACATATCCCAATTTATTTTTCTTTTATCTCTGCTCGATCCAGAGAACATTCTAGAATAAATTTTCATTTCTTACTCTGAATTACAAATTCTCTGAAAAGTCAATGTAATTGATAGTCAGAATACTTGTAACAGAATTTCTCAACACTGCCATTTTGGGATTTATAATTAAGGAGCTTTGATAGCCTGGTTTGTAAGTAGAATGCTGCCAACCCAAAGGCAGACAGTTTGAATCCACTAGTTGCTCTGAGGGAAAAAGATGGGCAGTCTCTTGTGTAATTTAGAGTCTCTGAAAACCTCGAATGAGTGAATGGTTTTTTTATTTAAGGTGACTGTCCTGTGTGTTGTAGCATATTTAGCAGCATTTCTGGTCTCTACCTATTAAATGCCAGTAACACCTTCACTTCTAAATCTGGCCTATCAGCATTTTTTCCCTGACATTATGTCTTAATCTTAGCTCTTTAATGCTGATATATTGGAAGCACAAGTGGATGGCTTTGACAAAGAAATTTATTTACTCACACTTTAGGAAACCAGAAATCTGGATTCAGGGTGCCATTTCTAGAGGAAGGCTTCCTTTTCCTTAGTTCTTGGGTTAAACCCTTGACCTCCATTAAGATCTGTGAGCTTAGTATACCTTAGAGATCTCCATGTGTCTTGTCATCAGTCTTCCTCTGGGTCTGTGAACTTCATAGTGTTGGGACCTTGTCCAAAGGATGCACTCCATTCTTGGTTCTCTTTTAGGGGTAGGCAGATCTCTTTTATGTCTCAAAAAAAATGGATTCAAGAGAAAATCTACTCTTGGGTGACCCTGGAGGACATTATGCTAAGTGAAATATCTTAGTCACAAAAGGACAAACACTGCATAATGCTGCTGTTGTAGAATGGGATTGATTGACATCAGGATTGGGATAAGAATTAGAAAAACTGGATAAATTGTGCATACTGTATTGAAACAGATGAGGGAGAGGACAGGTTAAATGAGATATATGATAGGGTATTATGGTTATCACAAGAGTCCAGAATGAAGGTTGTTTAGTTAAGTGTACTTTGGGTGGGGTGGGGGGCAAGGGGTTTGTATACCAGTGAAGGAATTTTTCTTTTTTTTTTCAAAGAGAGGAGCGAGCTGGGGGCGGAGAGGTAGGCAGGGAGAAAAGTGCAACAGTGAATGAATGCAAATCCAAAATCTCTGCAAATGTTCATTAAAATTAATAAAAATAAAAATAAAAAAAGGATAAAACCTACTCTTGTAAATTGTGTCCTACCTCATTAACATAACTAGCACTAATTCTGCCTAATTAATATCATAGAGGGAGCTCTTGTGGCCTAGTGGTAAGAAGCTGTGCTGCAATCCTGAAGGCATGCAGTTCGAATCCACCAACTGTTCTGTGGGAGAAGGATGGGCAGACTGCTCCTCTGTAGTTTACTGCCTTTGGAAACCTGTTGGAGGGTCAGCTATGGGTTCGTTCTGACTCGATGGTACACAAAAACAACAGCTTTTTTTATAGAGGAGCCCTGAAATGTCAGTGGTTTGAACCATCCAGCCCCTCTTATGAGCTCTTTCTTTGTTTAGGATGACCGGAGGTACTTATTGCATAAGGTCAAAGAAAGCAGTCATCTCAACATCAAGACAGAAAATTCTCACTACAGCAGTCAAGAAATCAAAACATGTTGTTTTGAGGAATTTCTGTTAGGGACCTCTTCAGGTTATTCATAACAGGGTCAGTTTGAACATTAAGGCATCCTGATTCAAGCCATGGTCTTTTCAGGTACTTCCTATGTGTCTTAAAATTGGACACTGACTAAAGATGATAACAGAAGAATCAGTGCTTTTGAGTTGTATTGGAAAGGAGTACTGGAGAAGATGCAGCCAGCATGTTCCTTATGTACAAAGATGATGAAACATAATCTCACATAATTTGGGAATGCTGTTAGGAGAGGCCCGTACTTAGAAAAAGACACCATGGTCTGAAAAAGAAGAAAACCTTCAGTGAGATGGATTGACACAGTGGATGTGGCAGTGGGCTCAAGTATATCATGAATAACAATGATGGCAAAGACTAGGACAGGGATGAGGTCTGTTGTTTATAGGGTTGCTGTATGATCACCTTGATGGCACATAGCAACAGTAGCTGTCAGCAATTTCTGGCATTCCTAGGTTTGCAGGCACATCTGTGTGTGTGTGTGTGTGTGTGTGTGTGTTTTCATTCATATGGTGTCTTTTCTCTGTATATGTCTCTGTTAGGATCCATTTTGCCCTTTTTATAACTCAGAAATTATTCCATTTAGGCTCTAGCTCCGGTAGCTTAGTGATAAAAAATTGCATTGCCAACGTAAAGGCATGCAGTTTGAATCTACCAGTTGCTCTGTGGGAGAAAGATAGGCATTGCCCTCCTAGGTGATTTACAGCCTCAGAATACCCTCTGGAAGATCTGCTATGAGTAGACTTCTGACTCAACAGCAATGAGTTGTTATTGTTTATTGTTTGCCTTGCGTATGACCTAAGATAACCTGACAAAGAAAACTCATATTTCCAAACAGGGTCACACCCACAGGTATAGTCAGTACTCAACTATGTATTTTACAGAAACTCAATTTAATCTATAACAGTATCAGTTATTACTAAAAGTTTCTTTGTGCCACTTTGTAATTTCGCCATCCCTTATTCCCAGGCAATCCTGAATCTACTTTCTGTCACTAGAGACAAATTTGCATTTTCTAAAATGAAAGCATAGAGTATTCTTTATCAATCTACTTTGTTTAATTCTTTTAAGATCCATCCAAGTTGTTGCATGTGTCAGTAGATCATTCCAAAATAGCTTTCCATTATATATAGGTATAAAAAAAATTGTTTTTCCATTTATTTGTTGATAGATGTTTTAATTTTCCCAGTTTTTTACTATTACAAATAAAGCTGCTGTAGTTTGGTGCTTTTTCAGGAAGTTGAGAGTAGAAATACCATTTGATCCAGTAATACCATTTTCAGGTGTATCTCTACCACATGAACATATATTTGCATACATATGTTCTTTGCAGCATTATTTACAATAGCGAAGAGATAAAAAGAACTAAAGTATCCCTCAGTAAACTAATGAGTAAAGAACCTATAATGCATTCACACAATGAAGTGCTATGTAACACTAAAAAAAATAAAAAATAAAGAATTCACAAAATACTGCAAAACATGAGTGTATCTAGTGGATATCAGGCTAAACAAAATAAGGCACAAAAGGATAGTTATATTGTAGGGCCATGTATCTTGGCTGAAAGCAGGGAATACCAGAGGAATGTCTATCTGTGTTTCATTGACTATGCAAAGGCATTTGACTATGTAGATCATAACAAACTGTGGCTGACTCTGAGAAGAATGGGAATCCCAGAACACTTGATCGTTCTAATGCGAAACTT
>NW_006399811.1:8258216-8259318 GCF_000299155.1 Elephantulus edwardii | reverse complement strand
CTGGCACAGGACAGAGCGGAGTTTAGGGCTGTTGTACATAGGGTCGCTATGAGTCGCAGGCGACTCGACGGCACATAACAACAACAACAACAACAAGGGCCATTATTATAAAAAGTTGAGCAAAGTTAGAGAAAAAGAGAGGAGTAAAACTTAACAGATAAGTTAGGTGAAGGGAAAGACAGTATAGGATTTCAGGACTTTGAAAAAGAACAGTAAGGAGTTGATCAGACATTGGAATTAATAAGTTATATTAACATGATTGTAATTAATGTTATAATTTATGAATGATTAATCAAAAAACCAATATAATTTGTAAATTTTCACCCAAGCAAACAAAAATAAGTAGCAAATGGGTTAAAAAAACCAAAGCTACTATAAGCCTTTGTTGAGTCTTTGTATGGATGTTTGCTTTGATTTTTTTTTTTTTATTTTTAAATACCCAGAAACAAAATGACTGAATCGTGTGGTAGATACATGCCTAAATTTTCCAGAAACTGCCAAGCTATTTTCCAGGGAAGTTATGATGGATTTTTCATTTTACATCCTCATGAGCAGTGAATGAGTTTCAGTTGCTCGATATCTTCACCAGCATTTTCTGTATGTTCTGGTTATCCTTAATAGATGCATAGTATATCGTCTCTCCTAGTTTTGATTTTTGTTTTAGGGAGAGTTCTTTTGATCTGGAACTTTACATATATTTAAAAAACACACACACACAAATAAGTTGAGAATGATTTGACCTGTACAATTACCCTAAGACAAAATGGTTTGGTTTAGGTGAGCTCCGGTGGCCTAGTGGCAAGAAGCTGCACTGCAGTCCCAGAGGTACACAGTTCAAATCCACCAGAGGCTCTGCTGAAGAAGGAGAAACAATTGCCTCCTGTATCAGTCAGATCCAATTTGACAGTAGACACATTAAAAAATAATAATAAAAAAAATGGTTTGGTTTAATGAACATAACAGTAAGTATAGCAAAATAATAAATGAGTCCTGTATTTACTTTCCATCTTTCTTGTCTAAACATATGACCACACCTGAAGCTTGATGAGGACAAAGAGAAAGAAATCTGCCTAGTCATGTGTATTATTATTTATATATATAT
>NW_006399811.1:8256385-8258116 GCF_000299155.1 Elephantulus edwardii | reverse complement strand
ATTCACACATATATCTATATATCTATGTATCTATATATAATTATATTGAGCATTTATGGGCCAAACTCTGTGCCAAAACCTTCATGTCGTTTAATTCTCAATAATTAATAAAACAGGTCTCAAAGTTAGGTAAGTCTACTCCAGTAGTTATACTCTTTTTTTAAAAATTTGGTTTGTTTACACGGTTCAGTATTGAAATATAATGAAATATATATGTAATATTGATACATTTCACACTACTCTTCATTCACACTGTATTTCTTATAATCATTCTTACGAATCACATTTCATAAAATCAGTCACCATTGGACCTTGCCCATCGTTACTCTGTATTTTTGCCCAGATTCTTCCCCTTTTCTTGCTCTCTTCTCTCCACCCATCCAACTGTGCAGCCCTGAGGTTTCTCCTCTACCTGTCTACCCCACCACTCTCAGCCCTCTGCCCCCTTTGAGTTCCCATACATATTTTCCTTGTTATCCTTCTATTTTTCCAATAATAGTCTTAAGTAGTATTTGTCCTTATGAGACTGAACTAATTCACTTAGCATAAGGCTCTTAAGTGTTATATTCTTAACCATTATGCTTTAGTGCTGACAGGGAAAGAACTGGGTGTGTGCATACCAAGCACTTGATTCTGTTATCTCATTTAATCCTTTAGACCAACTCCATGAGGACAGAAAACTCAGCATAACAAGTTTACAAATGCAGTGTTAACATCCTACTGGGATCTTAAAAGCTTGTGAGAGGCAATCAGAGAGTTTTGAGGGTAAAAAATGTCCAAAGGATCGCACAGGCCTCACCTGGTTTACCCAGAAATGAGAACTAGATGGTGATCATAGAAGATGATCCTGTCTTCTTGTATGTACCCTAGAGTCAGATTCTACTTATAGCTAACTTTCCAGCGTGTATTTAGAAGCTGTAAATGTCACAGGAGAGAGATTTCCCATCTTTCTCCTTTGGAGCAGCTGGTAGACTTGAACCAGTGCCTTTATGCTGGCAACATAATGCCTTATCCACTAGGTCACCTTTTAAGATCTTGATAGAATAGAGAAAAATATAAAACAAAATTCTAAAGCATAAACATAACCCATCTAATAGAGACTAGTAAAACGCCTGAGATTATGGCTCTTAGATATACTTAGAACTTGGAACCAAACTCTCACCCTTGTGGATCAACTTTGAGCTGAACAATCAAACTCACTGCTGTAAGTCAGGTTTGAAGTATAGCAAAGCTCCGTTAGATTTTTGAGACTGTAAATCAGAATGTTAGGAGACTATTTCATTTTGCTTGGATCAACAGTCAACATCCTTACTACTTTTAGTTGTTGTAGGTGATGTCGAGTCAAGTATGACTCGTAGCAACCCTGTGAACAAAAGATCTGAACCCTGTTCTATCCTGTGCCATCTTCACACTTCCTGACAAACAAGAGACCATTGCAACAGTCACTGTGTCAATCCACCTGGTTGAGGGTCATCTTTTTCTTCAGCAGCCCTCCACCCTTCTCAGCATCATGTCCTTCTCCAAGGAATAGCCCTCCTAGCAACATACCCAAAGTATGTGAGGGGAAGCTTTATCATTCTTGCCTTCAAAGAGCACTCCGATTGCACACTCTCCAAGACATATCTGTTCATTCTCTTGGCTGTCCATTCTCCTATACCACAGCTCAAATGTGTCCATTTTTTTCCTGTCATATTACTCATTGTCCACCTCTCAGATGCATAGCAAGTAATC
>NW_006399811.1:8253956-8254364 GCF_000299155.1 Elephantulus edwardii | reverse complement strand
TCATATACAAGTTCAAGCTGAAGCTGAGGAAAATTAAACCTAATCCACAGGAGTCAATATATGACTTTGATTTCATCCCACCTGAATTTCAGAATCATCTCAGGAACAGGTTTGAGGCCTTGAACACTAATGAGCGAAAACCAGATGAGTTGTCGTAGGATGTCAAAGGTATCATCCAGGAAGAGTGCAAACGGTCATTACAAAGACAGAAGAGGAAGAAAAGATGAAAATAGATGTCAGAAGAAACTCAAGATTGCACAGGAGCGTAGAGAAGCCAAAGCACAAAGAAGAATTCAAGATACTAAAGAGCTGAACAGAAGATTCCAAAAGGCAGCTCAGAATGACAAAGCAAAATATTACAATGAAACATGCGAGGAGCTCGAGTCAGAAAATCAAAAGGGCCGAACT
>NW_006399811.1:8249143-8253856 GCF_000299155.1 Elephantulus edwardii | reverse complement strand
ATTTTAATCTGGCCTGAGGGCAGCAGATTAAAATCACCCACCTTTGGCCTGGTAGCATAACTTTCTGTCCACTAGGCCAAAGTAGCTCTCTCTATGTTGTCGTTGTTATTGTTGTTAGGTGCTGTCGAGTCCTAGACGACTCATAGCAACCCTATGAATGAAAGGCCTGAGCACTGTTCATACATAAAGTTTCTGGAGACTAGCAGTCAGGAAATCAGTAGACATACTGCACTGGGCAAGTCTGCTGGTAGGGACCTCTCCAAGATAAATGATGTTAGTTTGAAAACTAAGGTTCACCTGATTCAGGCCATGGTCTTCTCAGTCAACTGCTATACATCAAAGATCTGAATAGTGAAAAATGATTGCAGAGGAGAATTGATGCCTTTGCACTATAGTGCTGGAGGAAAGTACAGAATATCCCATGGACTGCCAAAAGAACAAATGAATATTGGAGAAAGTGTAGTCAGAGTGTTCCTTGGAGACAAAGAGGATGAAGCTTTTTCTCTCATACTTTGGGTATCTTGGTTAGATGATGCTTTTCTTTGGAAAGTGACATCATGGTTGGAAAGATGGAGGGTCAGTGAAAGAGAAGAAGATGCTCAATGAAATTGATTGACACAATGACTGCAGAGCTCAAGTGTGTCAGAGATGGTGAGGATGGCACAGGATAGGACAGTGTTCAAGTCTGTGGTTCATAGGTCCATTTTGAATCATGCTCAACTCAGTGGCACCTAACAACAATATCCATCTGGTGGATATGAACCACAGAAAATGCATTGCCTTTTTTTCAGCAGTGCAGCTTGCTACAATCTATACCACTAGAGTTCCCAGCCAAATATAGACAGGATTATAAGGAGTCATAACATCAGAGAAATACGTGCTCTCAACAGACACCAGTCATATGATATCCAAAGGGCCAGTATTTGCCCAAGAATAACGCTCAAAATGCAAGAAGTAACATATGCTCAAGAACTAATGGTAATAATAGTGGTAATAAAGAAGTTCAGATTACTCTGAAAGCACTGGAAAAAAATAAGGCCCTAGGAATTGATGAAAATATATTTCAACAAACAGATGCAGCCCTGGATGTGCTCACCAGATTGTGCCAAGAAATCTGGAACATAGCTTCTACACTGACTGACTGAGATTCATATTTATTTCCATTTCCAAAAAATGTGATCCAGCAGAATGTGAAAATTATCAATGTCGTTAATACCACTTGCAAGCAAAATCCTGCTGAAGATGAACCAAAAACGATTAGAACATCAACAGAGAACTGCGAGAAATACAAGCTAGGTTTAGAAGAGGCCATGACACTAGGGATATCATTGCTGATATCAGATGGACCTTGGCTGAAAGCAGAAAGTGCCAGAAGAATGTCTATTTGTATTTTATTGACTATGCAAGTTGTGGCTAACCTTGAGAAGATAGGATTCCCAGAGCACTTGATTGTGCTTATGTGAAACCTATACCTAGACCAGAGAAGCTGCATAGTTCAAAATCAAGAAAGGAGTGTGTCAGAAATATGTCATATTTCCATCCATTTTCAATCTATATGCTGAACAGATCATTAGTAAAGCTGAACTTACTGAAGAAGAATGTGACCACAGGATTGGAGGAAGACTCATCACTACCTGCATTATGATTACACAGCCTTGCTCATTGAAGAGAGGCACAGATAGGAAAGAAGAATGGTAATGGTGAACACAAAAAAGAAGAGCAGAATGTTTTTACACTGTGGAGACTAGTCAGCATGAAATAAAATGTGTAATGGAAAACCAGTTTAGTATTATATTTTAAACCAGTATAAACATTAAAATCACAACTAAAAGTTTAAAACACAACTAAACAAACCTGTGTTAATGTTAAAATCACATGTTTAAAAAGTTAAAAACAAAATAACAGAACAAACCTATGAGGTATACCAAAACCCAACTCTCTGCTGTCTGGTTAATTCTGGCTCTTGGCCACCTTCCACTGGTTTCCAAGGCTGCAAGTTTTGACAAGAGCAGATTGCCTCATCTTTCTTTCTTGGAGCAGTTGGTAGATTTAAACTGATGATCTTTTGCCTAGCAGCCCAATATGTAACACCATCAGATTTCATGAATTACACAGAAAATTTTATTTGAGAAAGTTTCTATCCTATAACCACGTAACTAGCTGGTAGGTAGCAAAACATGACTTTAATTAGGCGACTTGCCTTAGTTCTCTGCTACACAGAGGGAGAGATGTCTCGGACCAGTCTTCCAATGTCTTAGAGACAATTGTATGTAATATATATGATTTTACTTTATTCAGGGTTAAAAATAGAATTGCTTTGTTCATTTTGAATCAAATTTTCATGAACTGTTTTTGCTTTTCTGATATCTTTAGAACTAAATTTAAAATAAATAGTAATAAGATAAACCTAAAAAATTACTATTACCAGGAAAATATTTCTCTTAAAAAAACACATATTTACAAGATACTGATTTACCTGAAATAATTTTGTATTTACTTCCTGACCTTGATCTAAAAAAATTTTTTTAACACTGGCAGGTTTTAAAGCATTTTTTTATTATAACATTGAAAATGTAAGCATACATACAAAACAAAAACTCAAACTCATTGCTGTCGAATTGGAACTGACTCATAGCTGACTCTCCAGTGGGTTGTCTGCAGATTGTAAATCACATGGGAAGTGATTGCTCATCTTTCTTCTGTGGAGCCTTTTATTGGAGTTTTTATTATATGCATACTTTTAATAGCATGGAGTCTGGTGTCAGATTATGTGAATTTAGATTCTAGATTAAATTTATGATTTTAGAAGCCTAGGTATAAAAAATGTTGGAACTTGAAAAGACTTTAGAAATCTTGTATTCCAGGTCAAGTTATTCATTCCATTTGGCTTCATCTGTAAAATAGGTATATTAATAGAACCTGCTTCATGGAGTTATTGTGAGAATTAAGTAATTATTACATGTAAAATTCCTATAGAGTTCATGATGGTAAGTCAGTAAGTCAGATTTTTTTTGTTGTTGCTAGGTGTCATCAAGTCAACTGTGACTTATAGTGACCCTATGAACAGCAGATCTGAACCTTGCCCTTTTCTCCACCATCCTCACCATCTCTGATATACTTGAACCCATTACTAAAGTCACTATGTCAGTCCTTTTTGGGGGTCTCCCTCTAACCCTCCACCTTTCACAACATGGTGTCTTTTTCCAAGGACTGGCCTCTTGACAATGTGCCCTAAGTATGTAAGACAAATTTCCACCTTCTTTGTCTCTAAGGGGCACCCTAGTTTCACTTCCTCCAAGATAGACATGTTTGTTCTTTTCGCAGTCCGTAAAATATTATAGTACTCTTCTCCAACACCACAACTCAAAGAAATAAATTTTTCTTCTGTAACCCTTACTCATTTCATTGTCTGACTTTTAGATATGTAGCAAGTAATTGAAAAAACCATGGCTTGGATTAGGTGTACCTTAGTCTTTAAATTTACATCCTTGCTCTTTAGCACTTTGGAGAGGTCTTTGACAGCAGATTTTTCCAGTAAAACACTCTTGATTTCTCAACTGCTTATACCAAGGGTACTGATTGTGGATCCAAGTAAAATGAAATCGTTGACAACTTCAGGTTTTTCCTCCACCCAGCGGTGACGGTTTTTTTGGTTTTTTGATGTTGAAATGCAATTCATATTGGATGCTATAGTCTTTGATCTTCTGCAGCAAGTATTTCAAATCCTCTTAACTTTGAGTAAGCAAGTTATGTCAGAACTTGCAGGTTGTAGATAGTCTTTCTCCAATTCTGATGCAACATTGTTCTTGATGTTCGAGCTTCTCAAATGATTCTCTCAGTAAGTACTATTATTATTTTCAGTTTGCTTTTCTTACATTTTTTCCCATTAATAGATATACTTACGTTTTAAAGAGTTTTAAATGTATTTAAAAATTATTATAATGTTGAGGCAGACATGGTTTTGAGACCTTACTATTTCCTTGAAACACAAACCCATTGCCATTGAGTCAAATCCAACTCATAGTCATCCTGTAGGACAGAGCAGAACTACCCTGGCTTCTAAGCCTCTGATGTTTGTAGAAGCTGACTGAAGCATTTCCTTCCATGGACCTCTGCTGGATTCAAACAGCCAACCAGTTTTCAGTTGAACACTAAACCAGTTGTGCTAACAGGGCTACTGTAGACAAGGTAGTATAGTGTATAAGGTTTGTTAGGTGTCTACACCTATTTACCAGCTCTCTACTTCTGAATATATCCTAAAAGCCCACTCTTGCAATCAAGTTGATTCAGACATATCTTGACCCTATAGAACAGAGTAGAACTTTCCATAACATTTATAAGGTTGAAAATCTTTTTTTTTTATGTTTGTATAATGATAGGGCATAGCTGATGAATATATAGATGTGTTTCACATGTATCTGTTTGTATAATGCACTTTATTTTTGAAGAATAAAGGGTAATGTCATGAGCACCTTGAACATGCCCAGTCTCAGGCTGTTGTGTGCAAGATCTCATTTTTTTTTTAAATTTTTTTAATACTTTTTTTTATTGGGAAAAACATATTGGGGGTACAAGGAGGTGAGGGTTGGGGGCAGAAGGGTGAGGATGGGCCAGGATACAGTTGCAGAGCTGCACAGTTTGGTCGGTGGGGGGAGCAGGTGAAGGAAATGATGAGGGTCCAGTGGGGACCAGATGCTACAGAGGAATGACAAG
>NW_006399811.1:8235705-8241238 GCF_000299155.1 Elephantulus edwardii | reverse complement strand
CCCTGGAGAGGGTTAAATCAGGCTACTCCTTGGAGGCAAGGATTCTGGGGCTTCCTCTGACATACTTTGGACATGTTGTAAGGAGGGACAGGTCCTTGGAGAGAGACATCATGCTTGGGAGGGTGGAGGAACATCGCAGGAGGGGAAGACCCTCTGTGAGGTGGATTGTTTCAGTGACTGGGGTAATCGTGATGGGTGTGTCAGAGGCAATGTGATTGGCACAGGACAGAGCAGGGTTTAGGGCTGTTGTACATAGGGTCGCTAATGAGTCGCAAATGACTCGACGGCACGTTACAACAACAACAACAGAATTATAGCAGATACTGGACAACAAGATCCAGGTTCACAAAGATAGAACTTTAGAAGTTTCTCAGTTTTCTTAAGAACTCAAACTTGCTTTTTAAAAAAATTATTATTAAGTACTTTATTTTTCAAAACGAAGTCACAGTTAATTAATCCATATAATAGCTATAATCTCCAATCCTATAAGTCTGAAAAATTTGTATAAGACATTTTTAGTTGATAAAACAAACTTACTTTTAGCTGCATTTTTTCCCTCTACTACCGCCTCTACTGCTGTTAAGTCGATTCTGACTCTGGTGGCCTTCTATCAAATTTCCAAAGCTGTAAATCTTTGTGGAAGTTGACTGCTCATCTTTTACCTACAGAATGCCTAGTGGATGAGAACTGATGGCTTTTTGGTTGGCAGTGGAAATGTAACACATGTGCCACCAGAGTTATGAGCAGTTGGAAGGTGGTACTATTCTCATACCTCGTTAGAGTGTTAAGAGCAAAGATGCCACTCTGAGGACTAAGGTGTGCCTGACTCAAACCATGCCATTTTCAGTCAGTTCATTTGCATGTGAAAGTGGGACAGTTAATAAAGAACACCAAAGAATAGTTGGTGCCTTTGAATTGTGGTATTGGTGACTCCAAAATCTCAAATTCATAGCCATCAATTTGGAAATAATGAATTGCTGACCTTCCAGTAGATTTCTGATACCAGAGATCCCATGGAAAGAGATTGTCCATATTTCTTCTGAAGACCTGCTGGTTGATTCAAACCACCAGAGAGGCATGGCGTTTGGCTTAACAGCATGGCTCCATATAGGTGAAGAGTACTGCATTTACCCATGAATTGTGAAACAAACAAATCAATCTTGGGGAAAGTGCAGCCAGAATGCCTCCTTAGAAGTGAAGAAGTGTAACAGCCATAAATGATCTTTCATTGAGATTTTGAATTCTATTTATGTAATGATGCGTTGAGGAAGCTCTATTAGTGGCCTAGTCTGTAGGGAGGTTATACTGCTAACTCAAAGACTGTACCTCGGAGGTGGTTTGAATCCACAAGCTCTGTAGGAGAAAGATGAGCACTTTTCTTGCCATTAAAGCCTTGGAAACCCAATGAGAGGTCTGCTATGAGTTGATATCAACTCAGTGGCAATGAGTATGAGAAAGATGCATAGAAGTCCCTGGTTGGCACAAAGTTTGTACCTGACTACTAAACTAAATGTTGTGATTGTGAAATCCCCCAGAAGCACGATGGAAGAAAAGCTTGACAGTCTGTATCCATGAAAATTAGACTTAAGAACATTCCAAGGAACAGTTTTATTCTGTAGCACATAGGGTTACCATGAATCAGAATTAATTCCGTGACAATGGATTTCATTACTAATGAAGCCCTTGCTGAAGAAAATCAAAGATTACAGCCTTCAATGCGGATTATATACATCAACACCAAGTAAACCAAAATCCTTACAACCTCACAACTGGACCAATAAGCAACATCATGGTAGATGGACAAAAGATGGGAGTTGTCAATGATTTCATTTTACTTGGATTCACCGTCCACATCCATGATAGCAGCAGTCAAGAAATAAAAAAGACATGCTGCATTAGACAAATCTACTTTTGCACTGTCAGCTGGTATTCTCAGCTAAGACCCATCTGATATCAGCAATGATATCCCTTATGCCACTGCCTGTTCTGAATCAAGCTTGACTTTCTAGCTGTTCTTTGTCGATGCACTCTGTTCTAGCTGGTTTTGAGTAATCTTCATCAAGATTTTACTTGCATGTAAGATTAAATAGTTTGATAATCTCTGCATTCTGTTGAATCACCTCCTTTAAAAAAAGAAAAGGAGTGGGTGGGTGAACAAATATAGATCTCTTCTAGTCAGTTGACCAGGTAATTCTCTTCCAAATTCCTTGGCATAGGCCAGCAAGCACCTCCAGTGATTCAGCTGTTTGTTGAAACGTCATCAATTCGTGGGGCTGCCCTTTATGCCTGTGCTTCACTGCAGCTTGAATTTCTTCATTGCCTACTACTACTGGTCTTGGTCATATACTACTTTCTGAGATAGTTTCATATCAACTAGTTCTTTCTGCTACAGTTAATTCCTTCAATCTCCTTTGATGCTTTTTGCATCATTCAAGATTTTGCCCGTAGAATTCTTCATATTACACCCCAAAACTTGAATTTGTTTTTCAGTTCTTTTAACTTGAGAAATGCCAAGACACAGAGAATTCTTTGCATTTGATTTTCTAGCTCAGCTCTTTGCACATTTTATAATAATTTCTTTGTATTTTTTATCTGTCTTTTGAAATCTTAGTTTCTCTTTCCTACTTCAACATTTATTCCCTTTATTTTGGCTTCTTAATGTTCTAGAGCAAGTGTCAGTCTCTTCTGACATCCACTTTGGTCTCCGCTCCCCACCCTGGTGTTTCTAATGACCTTTTGCTTTCTTCATGGATATCCTTGATCTCATCCCACAATTCATCTATTCTTTGGTCATAAGTATTCAGTGCATCAAATCTATTCTGGAGATGGTTTTTAAATTCAGTTGGGATAGACTCAAGATGATATTTTGGTTCTCATGGACTTGTTTTATTGTGGATCTTTGTTTTCTGTTGTCTTCAGTTCAGAGGTTTTAAACTGATGTCTCTCAAGTTTGCCATCTTAATGAATTAATTTATTAGGGTTATATAAAGACAGAGAACATAAGTCTGGAGGCTAAGGTGATCCAGGCTGTGGTCTTCCCAGTTAATTGTTATACATCAGAGAGCTGGACAATGACTGAGGCCGACAGAAGAATGATGGATGCCTTTGAGTCGTGGTTTTGGAGCAGATTATTAAACATGTTCTGGAGAGAGTGAAACTAAGTTTCTCTTTAGAGGTGAGAATTTTGAAGCTCTGTCTCACTTAGTTCAGGTATGTGGCCAGGAAGGGCCAGTCCTTGGAGAAGGGCATCATGCTTGGAAAGGTGGAGGGACAGCACAATAAGGGAAGACACTGGAAGAGATAGATTGACATAGCAACTGAGATAATGGTTTAGATGTGTTGGAAACAGTGAGACTGGCTCAGAATAGGGCAGGGTTCATAGCTATTAAACATAGGGTCACTATGAGTTGCAGGCAACCCAACGGCACTTAAAACAACAATGACAAAGACAGAACATACTTGAATAGACGTGATTGGAAGGAAAAGAAACAAAACATTTGAGCAATTACTTTAGGACACTTACTCACATTTAGCCCAGTATTGCTTTATTTGCCACTATAACCAATTAGAAAAGGAAAATTCATGTACAGATATTTAAACTTTTTTCCTATTTCTTAAAAATTCAAGTGAAATATTCATGTGATGCTAAATTTTTGTGTGACCCTGTGAACGAAACATACTTTTTTAAAATGTGGAGGAGGACAGCAAGGTTATATTCCATTTCTTTTTAAATGTCACGAGTTGTTGAATTTCTTTCAAGGAGAAGGAAGCGTGGGTTTACTGTCTAGCTTTTAGATGGTGATTGCTAAGAGAATAGGATTCCTACAGTGTTAGCAACTAACTTGCAAATGTACATACTAATTTATTATAATGTAGAAACTGAATGAGATTGAACCTCATTTTTTCCTTTTCATAAACTACTACAATCATATTACAATATAGGTGACCATAATATGTATTAGATTGCATTAAATGTTTATCCCAATGTGGTAAAATGAATTTCTTACTATCTTTGCATCTTATATTCTTTTTCTCAGTTAAGTCCTACATGAAGACACCTAAGGAATTAATTATCCTTCACATAGTGCAGTCCCCTCTAAAACACTTAATGGCTTGCTTGTTAAAGTTTTCTAAGTTGGACATAAGTAGCCAATGCTGGTGGTGGTGTTGTCGTGTACCGTCAAGTCAGAACCAACCCTGCAGTGGATTTTCAGAGGCAGTTAATCACGTAGGAGGAGATTGTCCATCCTTCTCCCATGGAGTAGCTGGTGGCCTCGAACCACAAACCTTCAGGATTGCAGTGCAGCTTCTTGCCACTAGGCCACCAGAAATAATAGCCAACAAGTTGCAAAAAAAGTGTATATCTTCTGAAAGGAATTTCTAATTCAATAAGAAAAATAGAGGACACATTTTTGATAGAAAACAGCTAAAAGGTGAAACAAAAATATGCTAAAAAATTGTATGGAAAACAGCTAATTTATAAAGTTTGAGATTGTTGTCCTTAGAAATCTTTCTAGTAGATCTCTACTTGCAAAGTTGGCTCTTGTCTAGTGCCTGATGACTTGAATTTGAGCAGGATTCCCACCATTCCCAATACTGATAAAAATAACTCACTGTGTCTAACTTGTACAAACAATTACTCTAACCCTGAGTGATTATGCTAAACACCTTCTTTCCTGTTAGGAGTCTTGGCTTTTGAGATAATGCTTGCTAGAGGGTGCCTTTGTGACTTGTCACCAGTAAAAACCGTGGGTGCAAAATCTATAATGAATTACCCTTGTATCCACATATTTCCAACAGGTTAAATAAAACTTGTTGCTGGAAGAATTAAACATGTCATGTGTGACATTAATCATGTCTTAAGAGAGAGAACTTTGGAAGCTCTTGTCTGGTTTCTTCTGGACTTTACATCCTCTTCTCTTTGCTAGTTTTGATTTTATCATTTTACTGTAGTAAATCATATCTATGAGTACTGTGAACATCTTTCTAGCAAAATATCTATTATGAATGTAGGTTTTATGCCATTCTTTTTCTTCTTTCTCCCAGTATAACACTGAATCAGGTAAACGTATAACTTTTTCTCTGACATTGTACTTTAGCAAACATCATGTCTTTGTCCAGAGGCTGACCTCTTATTATAATATATCCAAAGTGTGCAGTCTTACCATCATTGATTTTAAAGAGGTTTCTGGCTACACTTCTTCCAGGACAGACTTATTTGTTTTGTTTTAGCTGTCTGTGTGATATATTGAATGTTTCCCCCCAACACCACAATTTAAACACTTCAGTTCTTTTGTGTTCCTTATTCATTGTCCGACTTTGAGGAACATAAGAGCCAATTAAAAATGTTATGACTTAGGTCATGTACACATTGTTGTTGTTGTTATGTGCCATCGAGTCGTTTCCGACTCACAGTGACCCTATGCACAACAGCTCTAAACCCTGCTCTATCCTGTGCCAACCGCACCGCCTCTGATACACCCATCCCGATTACCCCAGTCACCGAATCAATCCATCTCATAGAGGGTCTTCC
>NW_006399811.1:8229864-8235605 GCF_000299155.1 Elephantulus edwardii | reverse complement strand
GGTGGGGGGAGCAGGTGAAGGAAATGATGAGGGTCCAGTGGGGACCAGATGCTACAGAGGAATGACAAGCATTTTCCAATAGTAATTAAGCCAACTGTCTTATTGATTTGGGAATTGGATGCTGACTCTCTGGGCTTCTTCATGCTGAACAGGGGCGTAGATGTAAAGGGGGGAAGGGAGGACGCTTTATCACCTATAAGGTTGAAAATCTTTAAGGGAGCATATTACCTTTTCTACCTCTTGTGTAGCAGTTAGAACTGCCAACCTTTATTTAACAGCCCAACATTTACCCCACTGCACTATCAGGGTTCATTCCTGAAAGTTAAGTACCTTTGTATCAACTACAACTCATAGTGAACCTGTGAATAACAGATCAAGACCTTGTGCTGTCCTGCACCATCATCATGATCTCTGCTGCCATACCCAAGCTCATTGTTGCAGTCACTGTGTCTATCCATCTCATTGAGGATCTTTCTCTCTTTTTTCCCTTTATTATTAATTTTATAGCACTGGTCTGTGCATTGCTGTACAGAGGTAAGGTTGTGGTTGCTGTGATGCACTGTGACACTCATGTGAAAATGTGATAATAGTTACCCATGTGGACAGTGTTTAGTGGAGCTCTCCTATTAAAACAAGCTTAGAAGCAGGAGTGGCATCTTCTTCTGAAATGACTTGCCTCTGGAAACCCTATGAACAGTGTTCCTCAGGTCATTCATTCATAGGATCGCTATGAGTCGTCTACAACTCGATGGCACTTAACAACAACAACAATTATTAATCTTAATGAAAGTTTACAGAGACTTTGGATTTCCATTCAGAGGGTCTTCCTCTCTTGCAAACTCTCTACCTTTCCTAGCAGGAGGTCTTTTTCGTATCCAGAAAGTATGTAAGACAAAATTTTGCTATTTTTTTCCCTCTTAGGAGGATCCTGGTTACACATTCTCCAAGAAAGAGTGATTTTTTTCTTTCAACAATCCATGGAATACTTTTCTCCAACACCAAAATTCGAAGGCAACACCAAATTCAAAATTTCTTTGGTCTTCTTTATTCATTGTCCAACTTTCAAATGCATAAGGGGCAACTGAAAATACCAAATTTGGATCAGGGGCATCTTAGTCTTTAAACTGATTACCTTAATGCTTAAGAAGTTCTTGACAGCAGATTTCCCCATTTCTTTATTAAGCACTTCAAGTCTTCTTCCCTTTATGAAAGCAAGATTTTGTCATCATCTTAATGAAGGTTAGTGATGAGCCTTATTTCAATCCTAGTTACCACATTCTTCCTGAATATATATCTGTTTTTTTAAAAGTCCTGCTTTGATGAAGAAACAATAGGCACCATTCAGGAAGACTATTTGAGAGAGCTGCTGACCACCATGGGGGACTGCTTTACGGATGAGGAAGTGGACGAGCTCTACAGAGAAACTCCAGTCGACAAAAAGGGGAATTCCAATTACATCGAGTTCACACGCATCCTGAAACATGGAGCAAAAGACAAGGATGACTGAACAAACTTTAGTTGAAACCCTCTAATTACCTTGAGTTTATTCCCAAGACACTCTCCCCCTCTCCCTCTTAGAACCTGTGCATGCACGTAGCTTCACAGCTTTGTCTCTTATCTTCTCTCTTGAATGTATTTATTCCAGGCCTTTCTGCCACTACCATCTTTATGATGGGAATGGGGATGAGGATGTAAATTGTATTAAAAAACAGTTTATGAATAAAAATCAACAAGTGTGAAATGCCCCCTCAAAAAAAAGAATACCAAAAAATGTACTGGTATCAAGTTGATTCTAATGCATGGCCACCCTCTGTTGGGTTTTTCTGAGACTATAAATCTTTAAAGGAGGAGGCTAGAGCAGCTGGTAGATTAGAAATGCTGACCTTTCAGTTGGCATCACAATGTGTAATAAACTATGTGCCACATAACATTTATTTAGTACTTCACTTAGATGAATCATAAGCATTTTTTTCTTACAAGGGAGACTGAAATCTTCTTTACATTCTTGTAACTCATATAGGTTGAAAAGCTAGTTGTAGGTATCTTTTGGGGTGGGGTTAAGGAGAGATATGGAGGAAGACCAATGATGCTAAAGCCAGAAGGTGGTGAAAGCAAATGTTACTGTACCAGTACTTAAGGGATCATGGCACTCCATTGCCCGCAATAATTTTTTGTGTGCAGTTGGGCCTCATAGAAACTGGAGCTGGTAAACCATTAGAAATTAAAATAGCATTCTTCATCTTTCTTTTTTCAAGACCTGCAAGATTTTGGCATCTTTTTCTCCCTCTCTGTGCATCTGTTCCATTTTTCCTTCTTCCAGCTGGCTTTCTTACTTCAGTCTGTATATGGAGTGTAATGGCTGCTCAGCTCTTCTGTATCAGGATGACCCTCAATATATTCTTTGAGCATTTATTCCTGCTGCTAAAAGGCTCAGTCTCTCCCTCCTAAAATTTAAGCCATTTGTTTATCAAGCAGGCAGTACACTTACAGTGTTCAAAATTTTAAAAAGTACAAAAGTCTTCCTGCCATCCTTTTCTCCCTAGTAACCGATGTTTTGGTGATCTAAATCTCTAGTTTGTTAGATATGGTTCAGAAGTATATTTGTACTTGTATGTAAATGTGTGTGGGTGAAAATTCTACCACCTGTATGCTTCCCCTCCTTTAAATAGCAGTGGTGCACATTATGTACATCATTATGTACCATGCCCCCCCTTTTAATTCCGTTTTGCTGTTGTTGAGAATATACTCATCAAAACATACACCAGTACAACTGTTTTAAATGTTTCATTCCATGGCATTGATTATATATTTTTTTAAGTATGCAACCATTCTCACTTCTTTTTCTGATTTGATCTTTCTCCATTAACATAAACTCACAACCCTCAAGGTTCCTATGTAATCTTTTAAGTTACTGTTATCACTTTGATCTCACATCTTAAAAGAGCCCAGTTTTCAAAGCAGATTAGTTTTATTAGTTGAACTAAACTATTTGCTTTTAAGGAGACATCAGGAAATATTTTTTATTTAAAGATTATTTTAGGGAAATAATTCCAGAGATTCTTCCAGCTCTAGTGATTCTAGAAAGTCTGTCATCCATAAGAATTTGAAATTTTGTTCAAGACTTTTCTGATAGAATCTTTGAACAGAATGTTTAGTTATAGTAACTGGGCACCATTCTCTTCTAGTCTCGTGGCAAAGGAAGCAGTTGTTTCTAGAGGCACCTGGTTACACATTCCAGATCTTCCTCCTCATGCCTCACTCACCTTCATCCTTCTCTTACACCAGGAACTTAGAGATCAGTTGTTGTGCCTTGAATAGCTACTTGCTTTAGAGACCTCCGGCACTCAGTGAGTGTGGAGCACTAAAAAGGTAATTGGCTGAATTAAGTGATAAACCATGACCTCTAAACCAAGTAACCAAATCTCGTGAAGGATTTTTGTTGTGCGTAAGCACTCTTAGCAGGTATTCTTTTTTTTTTTTTAAAGTTGTATCTATCATACAACTTTTACCAATTCAGCTTTTTAACAAATGTACAACTTAGTGATGGCAATTAAAATTGACTGGGTAACCCTATCCATGACTCTACTTCTCCCCTGTCCCCGCCATTCCCTGACAACTACTGTTAAGTGTTTTTTCCTCTTAATTTATCTTGGAGATTCTTCCATGTCAGCAAATAAAGAGCCTTTTAGGGTATTTTTCTTTTTAAATGACTACACAGCATTTTATTGTATGGGTGGATTATATAATGAGGTTCCTTTGACTTTTGCATCTTTACTGTTGTAACAGTGCTGTAAATCTTACATGCATGCTTTTAGCCCAGTTTTAAACAAATGCTAGATAGCGTCAATTGAAATTGCTGATAGAAACAGCATGAGTATTTATAATCATTTATTGAATAAACTATCTTTCCCTGACTTCTTAGTATATTAAAATCCTGCATGTCTCATTCTGTTTCTGGACTTCTGGACTTCTGTTTCTGGAGTTCTTTTCTACTGATTTTCTTGTCTAATTATGTGCCAGTATCAAGCTGTTTTCATTATTATACTTATAATAATAATACTTGTAATTGCATAGCAATCAGATTTTTGTTGTTGTTTTAACTAAACTCCCTGGCTTTGAATTTTGCTTCTTTGCTACTTCTTTATCAGTGTGACCTTAAGCAAGGTATTTAACATCCCTATAAACTCAGTAGGAAGCTCTGGTGGCCTGATGGTAAGGAGTTGTACTGCCATCTCAAAGGTATATGGTTTGAGTCCACCAGCTACTCTGTGGGGAAAAAATGGGCATCCTCCTACCATGTGATTTACAGCTTCTGAAAACCTGCTGGAAGGTAAGCTATGAGTCAGCCCCAATTCAATAGTACACAAAAACAACAAATAACAAACTCAATATCCTTATATATAAAATGGAGAGTAAAATGATGATTTATAAAATTATGAATCTGAGTCAACTGGATGGCAACTACTTTTTTGTTTTAATAGGAATATAGGATTAAATGTATTCATTTATATGAACTGCTTAGGCTGTAGAGTTTGACATTTAGCAACATTTAGGCTGTTTAAGCATTTGCACCTGTTCCTTAGGGATATTGTGTCTTCATTGATGTCTTTTTCAGAATATTCTTGATTTTCTTTGCTTGTTTAATTTTTAAAAAAATTTTTAGTTTTATTATTTAGTATGTGTGTACCATCAAATCAGATCTGACTGGTACAGGAGGATATTGCTCCTCCTTCTCAGGCAGAGCATCTGGTGGATTTGAACCATGTACCTCTGGGATTGCAGTGCAGCTTCTTGCCACTAGGCCACCAGAGCTCCCCTTGTTTACTTTTTTAATACTAATTTTTTAATCACTTGATGTGTCTAATCAAGATCGATTTAAGTTACAGATTGGTAAAAATAATGAAAAAGCCCCCAAATCATTGTGGATTAACACATCAAAAGTCTGTCACTTACACATTATGATAGAGGATGTGAGAAAGAACAGGGATGGTGTGAGAGACTTAGTCTGAGGTGGGGTTTTTTCCCTCCCATTCTGAGTCTTATACTATAATTCTACTGATAATTCAAGTAGAAGTGGTTTTCAAGTAGAAACTTAAAAAACCAGTAGGAATATATATATATATATCACTCCCTTTTTTATTTCATTAATCAAAGCGTGCTGTATGGCTTTACTTAATATCAAAAGAATAGGGATGGAGTTTTACTAAGTGCTTGGGAGGGCAATTGGAAATAATTTAGCAGATAGCAGTAATGACTGTTATAGTCAGACATGCTGGCTACTAAATATTATGGACACTCTTCATGTTATATACAGTCCTCTCCTTTAGAGCAAAATCCAGATTTCTATCTAGTTATTGCATCAAAGTCTAACAGAAGTGCTAGTGATAATTGGGAATATTTTCATCAGATTCAGGGGGGCTCTTCATGATCCAAACAGTTATTAGTTGGTTTATTGAAAAAATACTGGTAGTATATTAAAAAATGCATGTACTCGGTACTGGCTGAAAATCGCCTGTGACTTCATCCATAGCCACTGGTGAGAGTCAGCGCCCAGAGCCATCAGGGGCTTTAAGCTCGTTGCCCACTGCTGTGGTGTAGACAGCTGAAACCCAGGCCCTGACAGGCACCTGGCGGGGGGGACCCAGACTCTACTTCATGCTCTGCTGGAGAAGGAGGGGCAGTCTCCTGTACCAGTCAGATCCAATTTGACGGTACACACACACACACACACACACACACAC
>NW_006399811.1:8215644-8220159 GCF_000299155.1 Elephantulus edwardii | reverse complement strand
GTGTTACCCTGCTCTGTTCTGACTACTGCCTCTTGGTCCAAGTATAGGTTTCATATTAGCACAATTAAATGTTCTGGGATTCCCATTCTTCTCAGAGTCAACCACAGTTTGCTATGTACACATTATTCTTCAAAATGTCATGGCTTGTGTCAAAGTGACAGCTTTACTTTTGGACTCTTTCTAATCCTCAAAGTGATATTTCTCTTTTTAGCACTTTAAAGAGGTTCCAGGGTAGGAGATGAAATAAGTAAGACTAAAAGTAATTTTAAATTCTTATTTTTTTTATCTTTGTGTGTGTGTGTACCATCAAATCAGATCTGACTAGTAAGGAGATTGCCCCTCCTTCTCCAGCAGAGAATCTGGTGGATTTGAACTGCAAGTAATTTTATATTCTTAAAAAAGCCAAACACAAACAAACAAACAAAAACTAGCATACCTTTAGTGCCTGAAAAACTTCTATATTTCTATCTTTGCGAAACTAGGCCTTGGTGGCCAGTGTCTGCTACAGTTCTGGAATGAGAACAGAAACTGAGACACTTGAGTATGACTCATGAAAGCAGTGTGATGTAGAAAGTGCATGGGTTCTGAAGTTACACAGATTTGCATTGAAATTCTGACTTACTAAGTGTAATCTAACTTATTTTTTCTTTGTAAATGAGAATTATAGCACCTGCTATTAGGGTAGTTTGAGAATTTAAGGAGATAATGTATACAAGCTGCATTGATAATAATGGGTGACTGGAATGCAAAAGTTGGGAACAGAGAAGAAGACTCAGTAGTTGGAAAACATGGACTCAGTGACAGAAATGGAGCTTGAGAGAATGATCGAGTTTTGCACAATCAATGACTTATTCATAGCAAATACGTTTTTCAAGAGACATAAACGCAGATTATATACTTGGATTTCACCTGATGGTATGCATAGGAATCAGATAGATTGCATCTGTGGAAAGAACCGCTGGAGAAGCTCAATATCAGCTGTGAAAACTAGGCCAGGAGTTGATTGTGGAACAGACCACCAACTACTCATATGCAAGTTCAAGCTGAAGTTGAGGAAAATTAAACCAAATCCAAGCCAACCAAAATATGACTTTGAGTCTATACCACCGGAATTTCAGAACCATCTCAGGAACAGGTTTGAGGCCTTGAATACAAATGAGCGAAGACCAGATGACTTGCGGGAGGATATCAAGGGTATCATCTAGGAAGAGTGCAAATGGTCATTGCAAAGTCAGAAGAGGAATTGAAGACCAAAATGGATGTCAGAAGAGACTCTGAAAATGGCACTGGAGCGCCAAGAAGCCAAAGCACAAGGAAGAATTCAAGATACTAAAGAGTTGAATAGAAGATTTCAAAGGACAGCACGGGATGATAAAGTAAAATATTACAATGAAATGTGCAAGGAGTTGGAGTCAGAAAATCAAAAGGGCCGAACTCACTCAACATTTCTTAAGCTCAAGAAACTGAAGAACAAATTCAAACCTCGAGTTGCTATAATCAAGGATGCTTTCGGCAGAATGTTAAATGATCCAGGAAGTATTAAAAGAAGATGGAAAGAATATACTGAATCACTGTATCAAAAGGAGTTGGCAGACACAGAATAATTTAATGAAACAACATACGAGCAAGAGCCTATGACGATGAAAGAAGAAGTTCAGGCTGCTTTGAAGGAAATGGCAAAAAATAAGGCTCCAGGAATAGATGGTATACCAATTGACATATTTCAGCTAACAGATGCTGCCCTGGACGTGCTCACCAAGTTGTGCCAAGAAATCTGGAGAACAACCACTTGGCCAACTGACTGGAAGAGATCTATATTTGTTCCCATCCCAAAGAAAGATGACCCAACAGAGTGTGGAAACTACAGAACAATCTCATTGATTTCACATGCAAGCAAAATTCTACTGACACATAGGAGGAATATTAGTGAAGACAGAAGAAAAGTTTTACAAAATAGATTTTTAAAATCATTTCCACAATCACCTGGTGAAAAATCTTCACAGTTAAAGGATTGAGAATATCATAAGTATAAAATTAAAAAGGAAATAGTAGAGTTACTGAAGTTTTCCTATTGCTTTTTAATGAACCCTTTGGTGTATTATAAACAACATGTTACACTGTAACCAAAATGTCAGCAATTTTTATCTGGAGAGTCTCTCTAAGTTGGATCTCACTCAACACTAGTGAGTTTTTTGTTGTTTGGGTTTTTTTTGTGTGGTTTTTTTTTGTTTGTTTGTTTGTTTTCATCTTGTTGCTTTATTCAGTTTGCTCCAAGGGCAAAAATCAATAGTGGTGGGGATCACAAACATTATTTTTATTGGCTCTCAAGCCCACATCAGTAAAACCTGAATAACAGAAAATGTTACACAAGTTGCAAAGAAAGTATTCGTGGAGTTGGCTGACATGATAGCAAGTAGAACTGTATCACTGCAACAGGTGTTAACATTTGGAACAGTATCTGTAACCCGCACACTTCTAGTGATGGTGGGACCCTGGCTGCAAACGCACTGCTGCTTCCTCTGACAGAAGTCTCACTGGACCACAACTAGTTCTAGGCCTTACTCATGTTGCACACGGGTGGTTCCTAGTCCTACGGCGCTGGTGTACACTGTCAGGATGTCCACTATCTGCTTAGTTCCTAGGGTCATCCGGGTTTCGTGGAGCCAGTCCTGTGCCACTCGTCTGGACTCCACTTTCAGCTGGTTGACAAACCTGGCTGCCAACTCCATGTCTCCATGCTCAATGCAATAGGAAGCGTAAGACAGTAACTTAAATGTGTTGAAATCCTCAGGGCTCAGCTCTGGCGGTGGCTTCAGCTGCTTAGGTGGGAACAGAAGCAGGGACTGCAGGTAGGAGAGCAAATACTGGTACAAGCTATTTCTGGTCTCGTCGATCATTGCCACCCTGCGGGCCAACTTCTGGACAGCATAGAAGCGGGCTCGAAGGGTCTGTTCGCTGTATACCCCGCGGGTTAGGGACTCAGGAGGGATAGCTGCGGTTAAAGCCTGAGCAAACTCATTATCGGAACAGTTGACCCTGATGGCCTCGACCGCACTGCCCAGGGGCACAGTGGGCAGCTCAGCAGATGCCGTCTTTATGCTGTACTTGAGTGCCTCCACTGACAGCCAGAGCTGGTGGGCTTTCCTTGCCTCCTCCTCAGCAACAGCATGACTCTGTACAGCCTGCTCGATCCCTCTCACCCTGCGTAGGCCGTGTTTATATCCAGAGTGAAGTTGTCAACTTGCTCTTGACTAAGCCGACGAAACTCTAACTCTTGCTCGTTGAGTTTCTCAGACATATCCCTCTCAAATTCGTACTTCAGCTCCTGTTCCTGCACCCGGAGGACGTCTCTTAAGTGGTCGGTGTGGGCAGCGGCCTGTCGGCGGAGCTGGGTCCGCATTTCAATTTCCATGGCATCTCGGACTTCCTCTACCTTTCTGTCCTGCTCAGCCACGATTTCACTTCTGTGATGTTCCAATGCTTTGGCCACCACAGAGTCAAAGGCCCGCTTCTCTTCCAGCTTGCGTTTCTCCAAGGCTGAGGCAATGTGCTGCTTCTCAGCGGCTTTCTGTTCGGCAAGTTCTCTGTTCAGCTGGTCGATGCGACGATGTGCATGAGCAATCAGGGAGTTCAGGTCATCAGTGGACAGCCTGTCAGCTAGGTCAGAAATGCTCATCCCTTTCCACCCAGGCAGTACTTCCGGTGTAATACTGTCAAGTTCTCATTTAAAGTCGTCCCGGGCCTGGACCACAAGTTCATGATACCACCTTAGCCTCAGACTGAGCAGCCTGGACCTTCTATACCACATTATCCAGATCAACAATCATATTGTGAAGTTTGCCCTCTGCAGCAGTTATGTGAGGTTTGGCCCCAGCGACCTTCTTCTTTTTTGCATTTTCAATTACACTTTTCATCTTCTCTAACTCTTCTTTGGCTTTGAGAAGGGCATCGGTGGCTTCATCTACTGCCTTTCTGCATTCCTTCAACGCACCCTCCACTGTACGCCACTGAGCCGACTTCTTTTCACCTGCAATCTCCGCATTGTCCTTGGCTACCTTCAGCACACTGGAATGCGCAGCTGACAGCCTGCACGGCTGCATTCTGAGCAGCAATGGCCTGGAGCGTGGTGCGTGCAGTTTGGCTCAAAGCATCTTCTAAGCTCTTAGCTATAGACTCAATCTTTTTCTTCCTTTTCTTGTTGTGCAATGCAGGCTGCCACTTCTTCAGGCGGTCGTTCTCTGACAGAAGATGAGGATGCCTCCTCTGAAACTGCAGGCATGGGTTTTCCTTCATCAGCTGCAGGGAGATCAGGTTTTACGACTTCTTGCTGAACGGCAGGGGCTGGAACTGACAGAGTATCTATCACCTGCTGTTTTGGAAGCTGGAGTGTCTTTTTTTTTTTTTTTTCTAGAAACCTGTTTATTCATTCATCCTTTAGTACAGCTTGTACTTATTCCTTAAATACCTTCCATTCTTCTTTTTTTTTTTAAATTTAGGTTATTTTTCATTTCAATG
>NW_006399811.1:8196757-8215544 GCF_000299155.1 Elephantulus edwardii | reverse complement strand
GGGGGGGGGGGAGGGTTTTGTGCGGGGAGAAGAGTGTCTTTGTTTCTGGAGATAAGAGGCAGGCTGTTTGGATCCTTTCACCACCTCATTAGGGCTTTTTAGGGGACCAGACTGAATCAGCTTCTTTGGCAGTGGCACACTGTAGGGTGCAGAACCCAAGATCATCTCAAAGAGTTTGTCTGAGTAAGATATAGTTTTCTCTACACTTTCCCGGAAATGGGAATCCCATTTGGCGTAGAGGACAGTGCCCCCAACGCCGCCACCGATAAACAAAAGGCCAGCTCCAGCAATTTTGCCGGCAGTCAATCCAGAACTGCGTGAAGTGGAGTATCTGCGGCATGATCGCAATGGACGGAGGACAAACTTCCCACAGAGACAACTCTGGGCGGCGGCGGTCACGCCCGATAATTGACAGGCTCGCAGCATCTTGGTGGCCAGGTGGACGGCAACACTAGTGTACGTGGGAGTGGCCGCGGCGGCGGGAGTAGGGGCGAGTTTTTTGTTTTTAATCTCAAGATGTTTTTCAAATTTATAGAAAAGTTACAAGATTAGTCTACGGACTTCTCATTTACTACTCTTAGCCAAGACTTTCATAGTTGTTAATATTTTGTCATCTTCTTTCTCTACCTCCTCCCCAATACCTTGTCCAAGATTGTCTACCAAAATCACTTGGAAAAAATTTGTTTTTTTAAAAAGTGTGTTCCTAAAGATCTATATAGTACCTAGGCTTCAGAATTAGGCTGGTGCATATTCTGGAGGATAGACAAACACATTCTGAGATTTATTTGTCTATGCACATCAGTTTAAGCGTGATTTCCCTTTCATATGGTAAGAGTTCATTTTCTTTTGTTGGAGGCAGAGGTTCTCTCAAAATTAATAGGTTTAGCTGCAGAGCATTAATTATGTAATGATTAAGACTTCAGCATATTATTTTAGTGTTCCCCACCTTTCTGTTTTTTGTGTTTATAAACCCAAACCAAACCATCTGCTATTGAGTTGTTTCTGCTAATGGTCCTCTTGAGCGGAGTAGAACTGCTGCACTGGGCTTTTAGTTTGCAGTCATTGACTACTACACCATGAGCACCAATTAAATAGGTATTTAATATTGTTGTTATTATTAGGTGCCGTGGAGTCAAGTACAACTCATAACAACCCTATAAACAATAGATCTCAACCCTGTCCCGTTCTGCTCCATCACCAGCTCTGATAGACTTGAGCCCATTGCTCTAGTTAACAATGTAAGTCAATCTTGGTGGTAAGTAACACAAATAAGTAAATATTGTCCTGCTAGGTATCTTTGTTCTTTCTAAAACTTTGGCAATTGTGCAAATGTCTCCACAATTGTATTTTCAAATACTGCCTTTATTCCATTTGTTCTATTCTTTCCTTGAATATTCTCTACGCATTATTTATATTAGACCTTCTGTTTGTCTGCATGTTGTTTAACCTCAGTTCTAGATTTTTACTTGTACCATTTGACTTCATTTTGTATATTTCTTCAGAGTGCTCCTCTAATTCACGGTTTAATTCACCTGTTGAACTATTCATTTCAATTATTTCTGCAAGTTCTGTTTGGATCTTTAAAAGATTTCTCTAGTTTCTTGTGTCTGGATTTATTATTATTATTGTTGTTCTTTCTTTTAACAACATTGAACATTTTAATAGTGACTTATTGCTGAGTTAACCAGTTTCTCTAAAAGTTAGCATATTAAAACAGCAGAAATTTATTATCTCATACAGTTTCTGAGCATCCTGAATCTAGGAGTGATTTAGTTGAGTGGTTTCTGCTTAAGGTTTTTTAGGAAGTTGTAGTGAAGCTACTGGCTGGAGATGTTATCACCTAGAGTAGGAAGCTCTCCTGCCAAATGGCATGACCACATGACTGTCAGTTGTTGTTTGTTGTTTGTAGCTCTCTCTATGTCATTGTTGTTATTGTTGTTAGGTGCTGTCGAGTCCTAGACGACTCATAGCGACCTTATGAACAATCAGCCTGAGCACTGTTATTACATAGAGTTTCCGGAGGCAAGCCATTTCGGAAGTGGATACCGCTCCTGCTTCCAGCTTGTTTTAGTTGGGAAGCTCCAGCTAACACTGTCCATCTGAGGGCCCTTTGGGCTTAAGGCTGCCTCCTGGTTCAAACTCTGGCCCAGCCTGGCTTGCCTCTGTCCCGGGGACAGAGCAGACCTGCACGTCAAACAAATGCCTGGAAAAGCACCATGACTGTCAGTAGGAGGCATCAATTTCTTGTCAAGTAGACCTCTCTGCAGGCTGCCTGAGTATGTTCATGACGTGGCAGCTGGCTTTCCTTAAATTAAAAATCTTCGAGAAAGCAAAATACCTTAGTTACTTTTATGGCCTAGTGCACAAGTCATACACCTTATTTCCATCTTACTCTAGAAGTGAGTCCCTAAGTCTACTCTTAAGGATAAGGAAAGAAATTACTTCTTGAAGGTAAAGATTTTAAAATGTTTGGTGAGTAACAGATTAAAACAACTCTTTTACTGTTGTCCACTACTGTCAAGTTGATTCTAATTCATAGCAGCACTCCGTTGAGTTTAAATCTTTATAGGAGGAAACTGTCCATCTTCTATCTGAGGAATAGATGGTAGGTTTGAACTGTTGACTTTTTTGTTAACAGCAAAATGTGGGCCACACCATGCTATCAGTGCTCCTTAGAACAGCTCTAGTACTGTGTTGATGCTGACAGTAAAATTTTTCCCCTATTTCCCCCTCCCCTTGGTGTGTACTGTTGAGTCAGATCTGACTGGTACAGGAGGATTGTCCCTCCTTCTCCAGTGGAACATCTGGTGGATTTGAACCACACGCCTTCAGGATTCCAGAGCAGCTTCTTCCCACTAGGCCACCAGAGCTCCCAGTAAAATTTTTTTAAAAACAAAATGTACTCTAACTTAAGAAATAATCTTAAGTGACAGAAACACTTTATGTTGTATCTGATACTGTTCTGGCTGTTTTACATATTTATCACTAAATCTTTACAGCAGCCCTGTGAGGTAGTAAAACACCCAAAACCAAAGCAATTGCTGTCCAGTTTATTCTTACTCATGAAGACCTCCTCTGTTGCCAGTTAGGACTACTTTTTTAAAAAAATTTTATTTAAATAGCATTCAGTTTATTACAAATATTTAGTATTGGCTTCCCATATTTCCCCCCTTTTGTTTTTCTCATAATTATGTTATCATCTAGATGAGCATCCTTTATACACAAACAAACAAATGAAACATAATAAACTCAAAGAAATATTTTTAAAAATCTCCATATTATCAGAAGGAGTCAGGTTGAATAGTCCTTGAAAGTTTGTTTTAATTGTCCAATTGCACAGTTCTTGTCAAAACCAGTTCTTATTAATCTCCTTTGTCAGTGTGTCCTTTGCCATTCTCTATCACGCCTCCGTGAGAGAGACTTCACCCTGATTCATAAGGAAAAGGGGGTGGCATATTCTCTTAGCTACTTTCTGCTGAAAAGGGATGCTGTATGTTTCAGGGTGAATATCTTCTCTCACTACTCTAAAGTGCCTCTTTGGCAATAGGAAACACAAAGAATATTGTGGAGATTGATTTTGGAATTTAGATGCACTGTTATCAATTGTGCTTAGCCATAGATGTTCATATCCTAGGACTACGTTTATAGCTGTGGCTTTTCTGAAGTACCATGCCAGGTCTTTGTTCCAGAAAGTATGATAAAACCAAACCTATTGGCCAGTTGATTCGGACCCATAATAAGTCTACAGACAGAGTGGAATTACCCCACAGGGTTTCCATGGAAGCAGAGTCACGTCTTCCGCAGATTTTTCTGGTGAGCTTGAACTACTGGACCTTGAGAATTATAATGAAAAAAAGCCAAACCAATTGCTGTTGAGGCAGTTCTGTCTCTTAGAAGTATATAATAAGACTAAAAAACAAAGGCCAAAACCTCACTGCCATCAAATTATTTTGGATTCATAGTGGTCCTCCATTGGGTTCCCAGGGTGTAAATCTTAAAGGGAAGAGAAGCTTTTCTTTGTTTCACAGAGTGACTGTCAAATTTGAGTGGCTGGAGACACTCAGCCTTTTATTAGCAGCATACCGCACTCTAGACTACTCGATCAATTGAATATTCTATATTCTGGAATCCCTGAATGTACAGTGAAGTGCTGGTCTACTAATAGGAGAGTCAGTGGTTTGAACTTACTCGGAGGTGCCCTGGAAGGTGTCCTGAATGAAAGACCTGTGATCTCCTTCAAAGAAATCACTGAAGGAAAACTCTATGGGGGGGCATACTTGTACTTTGAAATACATGGGATAAGGTCATCATAATTCAGAATTAACTCATTGGCAACTTGTTTGGTTAATTAGGCCTCATAAAATTTGCAGCCATATTTTTCCCCTGCATTTTATTAAGTATGCAAATGCATTTAATTAATATGAATTATAATAAATTACAGAGAAAATTACAGAAAATAGGTATTCTATACACCTAATTGTGTTCTTGCCTAATGTATATATAGCATAAGAGGCATGCATTTGAACAAAAGAAGGGGATATTGCATGGTTTAAAGTCAGGAAAAATGTGTGTCAGGGTTGTATTCTTTCTCTTTACCTATCTAATCTGTGTCCTGGACAAATAACTCAAGAAGTTGAAGTATATGAAAAAAATGTGACATTAGGATTACAGGAATATTCATTAGCTATGAGAAGCCAAACATCATACCAAATATTATTCAGGAATTGAAGGAATTACAAATTTATAAGTTAGAATTTCTCTTGTGACACATCACAGAAAATGAGCTGTTTGTTCCCTGCAGACAAGAGACAGCTAGGGCTCCCCTACAAAGGGACTGTTACTACCTGTGAAATACTTGCTGAGCTAGAGCATTAGGTTAACAATAGAGAAAAATTTGGCTTCATTCACAGGGAATTCTTTTTCTGATTTGCTTCCCTTGATTATTGATAAATATACAGAAAAGCATGTCTTCAGCACTCCAGTAGAGAACTGCTGGCCCCTTGTTTTTCATGCTCTCTACTCAATCTTATTCCTGGCTGGCTGTCTCATTATTAAAATTATAAAAATACTTTACCCTCAGTCTGCAACAACTAACAACTTGTAATAGGTAGATGATACAACTCTGCTTGCTGAAAATGAAGAAGACTTGAAACAAGTAAGAACATTAAAAACTATACCCTTCAGCAGATTACAACTCAACATAGAGAAGACAAAAATGCTCACAACTAGACCCATTAAATCAAGAAAGGAAGAGGCACATAATGTTATGAGAGATAATAACAGAGACATTTTTCCTGGGGAGGTTAGTGTTGATATACTGAGGTTTGAAGGATGAGTAAAAATATTTCAGTGGTTAAGGATATTGAGAAGTACTAAATATGGATGAAGTATTGGTAGTAGTATTTTTATTGTGGCCAAATAGAATTTTAAATGTGCTCTTCTCTTTGTGTGTGTGTGATAACAGGAAATGTCAACTTGTAGTTTTTATTTATAAATGCTATTGGTGTCTTTAAATATTTTTTTATTCATTCTTCTTATCTCATATGCTACTAAAGCGCAACAGTGTCAGTTTGGAGATTAAGGTGTGTCTGATTCAGGCCATAGTCTTCTCAATACTTACTGTGCATTCAGAAAGCTAAACAATGACTAGGGTTGATAAAAAGAGAATTGATGCCTTTGGTTTGTAGTGCTGGAGAAGATTATTGAATATACCATGGACTGCTGGGAGAACAAATAAGTGCATCCTGGGGAGGGTCAAAGCCAGGCTGCTCTTTGGAAGGGAAGATTCTGAAGCCTCCTCTGACATACTTTGAACATGTTGCAAGGAGGGACCAGTCCTTGGAGAGGGACATCATGCTTGGGAGGGTGGAGGGACAACGCAGGACAGAAAGACCCCAGATGAGATGAGTCAGCTCAGTGACTGGATGAGATGGATCAGCTCAGTGTCTGGCGTAATGGAAATGGATGTGATGGAGATGATGAGGTTGGTTCAAGGTAGAATAACGTTCAGAGCTGTTGTACATAGGGGTTGCTGTGCGTCGCAAGGGACTCAAAGGCACTTGATTTCATCAAGAAATCATATCCTATGAAGAGAAGATATTCCCAAACCCATACCAACAGTTGCTCAAATTTACTTTGACTTTTGAAAGCACTTTGCTTAATCATTATTTGATTGTGACATTCAAGTCAGTGAATTAATCTGAGCAATTTCTGAAATAACTTCCTTTTCTTTAAATTATCTTACATAATAAAATTCTTGACAGAGTTTATATTTGAAACATTGGGAGCAGTAGTTTATTAAGAAATAGCTTTGTTTCTGTCTTGGAGTACTTTCATTGAATCCAGGGTGAAATAATTTATCAAGATTTAAAAAATCATTGTTAACTATACTTTAGGTATGAGACAAAAAACTATTTTAAGGGTTGAATTTTAAGTGGATTTGTTAAGATCAATTTAATAAGGATTTTTTAAAAAGCAACAACAAATCTCTTACTCACCAGTCCACTAGGGGGGATACTACTGTACTTAGGAGGAAAATCTAGTCACTATAGTTTAAAAACCTAACTGCCACTTAGTAAAATTACTGCTTACCTCTTTGATTACATGGAGAGGAAAAGTATGCTTTTAGGGCTGGTGTTGTCTATTAATTTGACAGTAACATTCACCTCTTAGAAGAATTTGCTGCATTTTTTAAGTAGAGAGATTCACAGCATGATTCTTTGGCCATTCTGATAGTATTGCTTCAAACTGACTTCCTTCAGTGCTTTAGAAAAAGAGTTCATTTATTTCTTCACTGAAACAGAAAGAATAGAAATCCTCAAACTTTTTTTTTACTTATATTTTTCCTTGGAAGGTTAAAAAAACGGTATTTGTTATGACCTTGTTATGATTTTTCTCGATTATGTCATGCATGTTATTTTAAATATTTTATCTAGCAGAGTATGAGACCTTAGATATACACAGAGCATAGTTTATCCTGTTGTCAGAGGTATTTAAAAAAATTGAATATATTGATTTCCTTTTAGTAATTTAATGCTTTAAAGCTTTAGAACTTTAAAGAAAAATTTCAAAAAGAATAAATTGCACAAACAAGATGCTACCTATAGTAGAATGAAAGTTAAGATGTTCCTTTAGACCAGTTTTCATAAATAGTTCTGTAACAATTCATTGCTGGTGGTTGGGACAGCTGACCCTCCATTGGGTCTACAAGGCAGCAAATTGATCAATAGGAGATTGTCTATCTTTCTCCCACAGAGCTGCTGGTTGATTTGATTTGAACCATCAGAGGGGTATACCCTTTGGGTTAGTATTGCAACTCTCTATTCACCATACCACCACAGCTTCTTTGTTTTCCACTGTTGTTGCTGTGTACTGTCTAGTTGGAACCAACCCATAACTGACCCTCCAGTGGGTTTTCAGAGGCAGTTAATAGCCCCTTAATAAGGCAGTTAATAGGAGATTGCCCATCCTCCTGCAGAGCAGCTGCTGGATTTGAACCATGTGTCTTTGGGATTGCAGTGCAGCTTCTTGCCAGTAGGCCACCAGAGAATGAAATACTGGTTATAACTAACAATCCTAGTAAACAAGGTGAAAATGTAATATGATAAAATAGTAAAGGAGAATTTAAGGAGACTATTTAACTTCTTAAATCTGTGAAATACCCCACAAATCATGTTAAAACACCTAGAACAATGTGTAGAATATCATTTGGGGGTGGTGGCAAATTATTTTACTTAGGAGCTTCTGAAGGGGGGTATGGTGAAGGAATAGAACAATGAGGTCTGATGACTGTAGTCTGGCTAGAATCTCTTGGATTTGTAACCACCAGAGTATCATATTTTTGCCTTCAGTTGGCTAGTTTTGAGGATGTTGACTTGAACTGTAAGATTTGTATGCTTCAAGCATTATTGTTATTGTTAAACATTTAAATTTTATTTAATTTTGAGAGTTAATATACAGCTAAATGTTTGATTTCCCTCTCTCTTCAGTCACTCAGTTCTCTTCCCTCGGGGCAATCTCTGTTCCCAATTGAAATAGACTTTTAACATTTATTATTTAAAACACTTCTTTGGCATGTATGAATAATTAAAGTTGGCTTGGTATTTTAGTGTCAGACACTTTTAAATGTCATTTATTCAATAGTTACTACTGAGCCACCCACCCACTAGGTGTTTGGTGCTAAGAATACAGTAGTGAACAAATTGAAGTTCTGCTTTCATGGAGAGTACACTGTAGTGAGTGGAGACACACTAAACATTTATTTACTGTGTCATGTGATGACAAATTCTAGAAAGAAATTTAAACTGGTAAAGACACAGATGCATGGGGAAGTGCAGTATTGTTTCGGATGGGATAACCAGAGAACGCCTTTAGATGGATGATGTTTAAGAGCATTGAACAGTCTAGGATGAGACTTTTAGGGGAGAAAAACATCCCAGGGAAAGGAACATGGGGGCAGAATTCTGGGGCTGAGAATGTATTTAAAGTATATATCCTTCTGAAATGATGGACAAGGCTGCACAGATTGGAGAGGACTAACCAGGGGGAGACTCATCCAAAACCCAACTCCACCCCCTACTGTTAAGCTGATTCTGAGTCATTGCCACCTCATCTGAGGCTGGAAGTGCCCTTTAGGCTTTCCAAGGCTATAAATCTTATGGAAGCCTACTTCACACAAGCAGCTGATAGAGATGAACTGTTGACCTTTCAGTTTCTCCAACGCTAAATCCCCTGTGGCATGAGAATTCCTAGGGAGAATGTAGGAAGTAATAGATAAAAAGGAAAGAAAAGTTGAAGGCTGTGTGTGGAGACAGAAGGGATTTCCTAAAGAGCTAGTTATGTAGGGCCTGTATACCCTAATTAGGAATTAAGATTTTTTTTTTTTGCTTGTTCTGTTTTGTTTTGAATGGAATATGAATCTCTTGGGGTGGATGGTTTAAAAGACTCACACAGACTGACTTGTGTAGACAGTAATGAAAGTAGAAATACTAATCTGAAATAGCCATAGAGACTAGTCCTTGGAAGAGTGGAGGGACAGCGCAAGAGAGGAAGACCCTCAATGAGGTGGATTGATTCAGTGACTAGGGTATGGGGGTATTGTCAGAGACAAGATTGACACAGGATAGAGCAAGGTTTAGGGCTGTTGTACATAGGGTCGATATGAGTGACGGCACATAACAACAACAACAAAAGTAAAGCCTGGAGAAGGTAGAACCTAATAAAGTGCAAACTTGTCAGAAAAGGAAAATTCAAACTTTTTCACTAAAACAAGTGACAGAATGGCAGTAAGACTGTGTTTTGTCAAAGGTGGAAATTTTGTTGTTGTTTTTATTATTGTAAAGTGCCATCTAGTCACCTGTGACTCAAAGCAACTCTGTGTACAATAGCTCTGAACCCTGCCTTGTCCTGAGCCAGTCTCACTGACTCTGATATACCTACCCCCATTACTCCAGTTACTCTGTCAGTCCGTCTTATCTGGGATCTTCCTCTCCTGTGCTCTCCCTCCACCCTTCCAAACATGATGTCCTTCTGCCAAAACTGGTCTCTCCTGCCCATGTGCCCAGAGTATGTGAGAAGGAGCTTCAAAATGTTGCCTCCAAGTAGAAACTTGATTTCATTCTCTCCAAAACAGATCTGTTGTTCTCTTAGTGGTCTATGGTATACTCAGTTATTTTCTCCAGCACCACAACTGGAAGGCATCAGTTCTTCTGTCATCCTTAGTCATTGTCCAGATTTCTGATGCATAGCCAGTAATTGTGAAGACCATGGCCTGAATCAGGCACACCTTAGTCCCTAGACTAACATCATTATTCTTTAGCACTTTGGAGAGGAGAGGTCCCTGACAGCAGACTTCTCCAGTGCAGTTTGTCTTTTGATTTCCTGACTGCTGGTGCCAAGAATGTTATTGTGGAGCTGAGCAAGGGAGATTATTAACAACCTCAATCTTTTTCATCCATCATGGTTCTACCAGTTGGCTCAGATGTGAGAATTTTTGTATTCTTGATGTTGAACTTCAATCCATATTGAAGATTACAGTTCTTGACCTTCTGTAGCAAATGTTTCAAGTCCTCCTCAGTTTTGGCAAACAAGGTTATGTCATCTGCATCTGCAGTTCTGATGCCACATTCCTCCTCATCCTGTCCAACCTCCCGAATGATCTGTTCCACATACAGATTGAAAAAGTATGGAGACAGAAGATTTTTTATATCTAAAATTTATTTAAAATCTAAAGGCAGTTCCACTTAGTTCCTACTCTTACAGGTTTATATATATAAATGACACTGTACTATATAAACAGAGTTCATTGGCATAAGACATGGTTCTGCTAGCCCAAACACAGTTCCTTTTTGGTAGTTTTAATTCATGGGGGAAAGGTGGATGCACTCCTCCCATGAAACACTCTCCTTCCTTCTGCAGTAAGTGTCTCATGTCCTCCCCTCTTTCAGTAAGCAAAGTTATGCATCTGTGTACCATAGGTTAATAAGTCTTCCTCTGATTCTGGTACGACACTCTTGTTCATAAGAGTCCACCTTCTCTAATTATTTGCTCTTCAAATAGATTGAACAGGTCTAGAGAAAGGATACATGCCTGACATACACCTTTCTTGATTTTAAACCATTTAGTGTTACCCTCCTCTGTTCGCACAGTGGCCTCTTGGTCTAGATAGAGGTTTCAAAAGAGCACATTTAAATATTCTTGAATTCCCATTCTTCTCAGTGTTATCCACAGCTTCTTATAATCCTCACAATCAAATGCCTTTGCATAATCAATAAAGCACAAACATAATATCTCTTAGATATTCCCTGCTTCCAGCCAACATCCATCTTATATCAGCAGAGACATTCCTGGTGTCATGTCTTCTTCTAAAACCATATTGAATATCTGGCAGTTCTCTCATCAGGGTGCTGTTCTAACTGTCCCTAGATGATCTTCAAGCAGAATTTTACTTGCCCCTGATATTAGTGACGTTGTTCAATAATTTCTGCATTCAAATGGATCATCTTTCTTGAGAATGGAGACAAATATGGATCTTTTCTAGGCAGTTGGCGAGGCAGCTGTCTTCCAAATTTTTTAGCATAGACTGATGAGTACTTCCAGAGCTACATCTGTTTATTGAAACATATCAATTGATATTTCATCAATTCCTGGGGTGTTATTTCTTGCTAATACCTTCAGTAATGCTTGAACTTCTTTCTTCATCATTGATTCTTCATAGTATGCTACCTCCTGGAATGGTTCCGTGTCAGTCAGGTCTTTTTGGTACAATGACCCTATGTATTCCCTCCATTTTCTTTTGATGCTTCTTGGATCAGTCAAAATTTTGCCAATAGCATTGTCAGTATTGCAAATTGGGGCTTGAATTTTTAAGTTCTTTCAGCTTGAGAAGTGCTGAGCATGTTCTTCCCTTTTTATATCCTAGCTGTTTGCATTGTCTTCTCGAGCTGGCCTTTGAAATCTTTTATCTTTTTTATTTTAATACTTCTTGGCTTTTTGTTCCAGTGAAGTATTAAGAGTCTATTCTGACAACTATTTTGATTTTTTTTCTTCCTTCTTTGTCTTTGTAATGTCCTTTTGCTTTCTACATGGATATCTTTGATGTCATCCCACAGCTTATCTAGTCTTTGATGATTAGTGTTAACAGCCTCAAATCTTTAGATTTTTTTAAATTCGGGTGGAACTGATTCAAGATCATATTTAAGATCTTATGGAATTGTTTTGATTGCTTTCAGGTTCAATTTAAACTTCTACTTGAGCAGTTGCTGCTCTTTTCTTTCCATAGTCAAATCAGATTCCTGGGCATTCCATCAGGTGAGGTCCATATGTATAATCACTACTTGTGTTTTTTGAAAAAGATATTTGTGATGAACAGATCACTGATGGTACAGAATTCAGTCATTTGATCTTCTGCCTCATTTCTATCATCAAATGTGTACTTTTTGACCACTGGTCCATCTGCAGTATTTCTAACATTTGCTTTCCAATCACTAATTATTATTAATGCATCTTGATTGCATGTTCCGTGAAGTTCAGCCTGCAGAAGTGGTAGAATCCCTCAATTTATTCATCTTTAGCTTTGGTTGTTGGTGCATATATTTGGATAACAGTTTTATTATATTAACAGATTTTCCTTGTATGCATATGAACAGTCCCTATCACTCACGGTATTATACTTCAGTATAGATCTTGAGATCATCTTTTTACTATAAATATGCCATTCTTTGTCAGTTTTTCATTTCCAGTGTAATAGATTGTGTGGTTGTCTGATTAAAAGTGGCCAATACCAGTCCATCTCATCTCACTAATACCCAGGATTAATAGTAGTAGTTGTTGTTGTTAGGTACCATTGAGTTGAGTACGACTCACAGCAACCCTATGAGTAATAGATCTGAACCCTGTCTTGTCTTGTGTCATGTTGCCATGTTCACAGTCTCTCACGTACTCAAGCCCATTGTTGAAGTCTCGTTGTCAGTTCACCTGGTTGAGTGTTTTCCTCTCCTTTGCTGTCCATCCACCTTTCCTAGCATGAAGTCCTTCTCCATCAAATAGTCTCTCTTAACAATATGCCCAAAGTGTGTGAAACAAAGCTTTCTCATCCTTCCTTCCAAGGAGCACTCTGTGTGCACTTTATCCAACACATATTTTGGCAGTCCATGGGATATTCAGTACTTTTCTTCAACACCACAGTTCAAAAGCATCAGTTCTTCTTCTGCATCCTTATTCATTGTTGAGTTCTCAGCAATTTAACAAGTGATTGAAAAGACCATGGCCTGAATCAAGTGCACTTTAGTCCTCAAACTAAGATCATTGTTCCTCAATAATTTGGAGATGTCCCTGACTGCAGACTTTCCCAGTGCAATACATCTCTTGATCTCCTAATTGCTGATACCAAGTAAGCATCTCCTGAGTGTGGATCCAACTAAGATGAAGTAATTGGCGATCCTTTTAAGTTATAGCATTGTAAAAATGTCATGAGATTGGTCTGACTTCCTCTGATTTCGTAAGGGAAAAAGAGAATCAGCATCAGCTGCCTAAGGCTTATTTCTGTGAGACTGGTGGTCAGTTATGTCTCTACCCTCTTTTTACCAGTTCTGACACCTACCATTTCTTTCATAACACTCTTTCTTTATTGGTGTGGTTCAATAATTTGTTGCAACAAATATGTTGTACAAAACTCACAGCACTCACAATTGTGGATTTTAAATAGTCTACAATATGGAGTTAGGAACAACTCAAGTTGCAGTTCTTGGTTATGGACAGCTTCTCATTCATGCCTATATGCAGGCTTTTCCTTGGCTCTTTGCTTCTAGGTTCTTAGCCCTTCAGGCCTCTTGTGCCTACCTAAACTATCTTGCTGGTATATGTATTACAAAGCTCTTTTAGTTCTGCTCATAATCAGAAGTACCTTTAATCCCCTAGTAAGCTCTCTACTTGAAGACACTCAGCTATAGGTGCTTGGGTAGGCACATCTAGCTTTCTTGCAATCTGGTGATTCCCCTCCATTCCAGACCACTTTCTTCCTCCACTTCTTCTTTGGATAGCCATACACATCTTACTAGTTAAACTTTGATCTTCTGCAGTATTTGTCCTTAGGAGCCTGAGTTCACTTAGCACAATGGTCATTAGCTTCTCCCATGTTATATAATATTTTTTAAACCATTGCTTTTGAGTGCTGCAGTTGTTTGTTGATGGCATTTAGACGTTTCTCATTTTCTTGCTATTGTGAATAATGTTACTATGAACATCAGTGTGCAAATTTCCATTTGTGTCTTAGTTCTGTTTTCCTCGAGGTGTATTCCTAGCAGTGAAATAGCTGGGTAATATGGAATTTCTTGGCTGAAAGCAGAGAGTACCAGAGGAATGTCTATCAGTGTTTCACAATAAATTGTCGCCAACTTTGAGGAGAATCGGAATCTCAGAACACTTAATTGTGCTCATGCGAAACCTGTACTCAGACCATATATTTTAGAACAAAGTAAGGAAACACTCACTGTATGATATAAAATTAGGATGCATTAGGGATGTGGGGATGTGTACTGAATCCATACCTTTTCAACCAATATTTAGAACAGATCATTTGGGAGGCTAGACTTTAGGAGGAGGAATGTGGCATCAGGATTGGAGGAAGACTCATCAATAACCTGTGATATGCAGATGACACAACTTTACTTGCTGATATTGAGGAGGACTTGAAGTCCTTGTTGTAGAAAGTCAAAGACTTTCAATGTGGATTGAAGCTCAACATCAAGAAGACAAAGATTCTCACAACTGGGCCAATTGGCAGCACCATGATAGATGGAGAAGAGATTGAGGTTGTTAACAGTTTCATTTTGTGGGCTCTCCAGTCAACACCCGTGGCACCAGCAGTCAGAAAATCAAAAGACGGATTTCTCTGGGAAAATCTGCTCATAGGGCCTTCTCCAGAGTCCTGAGCAAGAGCGATGTTAGTCTAGAGACTAAGGTGTACCTGATCTAGGTCATGGCTTTCACAATTACTTGCTATGCATCAGAGAGCTGGACAATAACTAAGGATGACAGAAAAAGAATCAATGCCTTTGAGTTGTAGTGCTGGAGAATAGTCTTGAACATACCATGAACTGCCAGGATAACAAACAAGTCTGTCTTGAAGAAGGTGAAACCAATTATCTCCTTGGAGGCAACATTTTGAAGCTCCATCTTACATACTTGGAACACGTGGCCAGGAGAGAGAGCAGTTCTTGGAGAAGGACATCTTGCTTGGAAGAGTGGAGGGACAGTGCAGGAGAGGAAGACCCCAGATGAGATGGATTGACACAGTAACTGGGCAATGGCGGTAGGTGTGTCGGAGTCAATAAGATGGGCAGGCTTCAGAGCTATTGTACATAGGGCCACTATGAGTTAAAGTTAACTTGATGGTATATAACAATAGCAACAACAATGGAATTTCTGTGTTCAGCTCTTTAGGAAATATCATCTCTGGGATGGCTCATTTGAAGCTTAGTGTGCTGGTAAACCTGTTCAGTACGCCCATTAGGCTTCTATGTACCTTATTTGCACTGTCCCAGAGTATTTTATTTGCATTTTAGCAAGTTTTTCACACACACTTTGTTGGCCACAAACACCTCACCTTTGCATAGTACTTCTCAGTTATTTAGTGAGACTTCAAATAATAACTAATGGTCCATTTTAAGTAAGTCACAGCACTGCAGCATGCAGTTAATTTTCCCCCTCCTCAGATCTTCTAAAAAAAGGCTGTTACAAAGTTTTGACAAATTAAATATTGGGTGCTACTTTTTCCTCTCCAACTTAACTGGATGACATTTAGAATTTAAAACTGCTTTGGTTTCTCCAGTGTATATTAAAATTCTCGCAGAATTTTAAAGGGCAAAACCCATAAAGATACTTTAAACAAGCAGGTTTTCCAGTGATGAAAATAAGTGGAATATGAAAGTGTTGACATGTAAAATTTATCCATTCAGAATGATTAAAGTGTGTAAATTTACTAACAGACCTGCTTTGTTTAATATGGTAGAAAAGAGGTTCAACATAGGAAATAAATCTGACATTTGAGACTTTGAGAACTCTTAATATCTAACTGGGTCAGTCAAGATACTTTGAATAAAAACAAAATGACATCATAGAAAAAGAAGATATGAATATTAAACATGATAAAGACACAGAAAGTAGAAAAGCAAAGTGGACAGGGAAACTAAAAGGTAAATATAACTAATAGGTATAACTAAATATAACTAAAAGGTAAATATATATTGTTGGAAATGGAAGTGAAATAGAAAATAGAAGTTAAAGAAAAAGTTTAGTGTACTGGGAATTTGTACCACTGAGTCAGAACCAACTCATTTTTACTCTTAGATGGATTTTCAGAGACAGTTTAATTACACAGGATATTGCCTATCATTCTCCTGTGCAGCACCTGGTGGATTTGAACGACATACCTTTGGGATGGCAGTACAACTCCTTACCAATAGGTCACAAGAACTTTCTAATGAGAGTGTTAATATTTTTATATAAATATTGAAACTCAAAGTACTCTATTTAAATACCGTGTATCTAAAGAAAACAAAAACTCTCACCACTGAGCCAATAGGCAGCATCATGATAAATGGAGAAAGGATTGAAGTTGTCAATGATTTCATCTTTCTTGGATCCACAGACAGCCCTCTTGGCATGAGTGGCCAGGAAATCAGAAAAAGCGTTGCACTGAGAACATCTGCTGTCAAGGACCTATTTAGAGTGCTGAAGAGCAACATTGTCAGTCTAAGGTCTGCCTGATACAAGCCATAGGTTTTTCAGTTGCTTACTGTGCATTGGAAAGCTGGACAATGATTGAAGATGACAGAAGTAGAAATTATATTTTTGAGTTGTGGTATTACAGAGAATGTTGAATATCCCATTGACTTACCAAGAGAACAAAAGGGTCTGTCCTGGAGAACGTGAAATTTGGATGCTCTTGGAGGCAAGGATACTGAAACTCTGTGTTACATAAGGTAGGCATATTGTCAAGAAGGGGTCTCAGTCCTCAGAGAAGGTCATCATGCTTGAACAGGTAGAGAGTCAACATAAGAGAAGAAGGCCCACAATTAGATGGATTGACACAGTGACTATAGCAATGGGGTCAAGTGTGTCAGAGATGGTGAGGTTGGCTCAAAATAAGTTTGGTGCCGTAGCTCTTGGGTCACTATGAGTCATAGTTGACTCAACAGCACATAATAACATCATCACAACAGCAACACTAAATTAATATATACACAGTCTTCCAAGCATTCTGAAAAACCTACAGCCAGGAGTGGATAAAATAGATGAATGGGACCTTCTAAGAATCAAATCCTTTCGTACGTCCAAAAACTTCTCCAGCAGGGTAAAAAGGGAAGCCACAGACTGGGAAAGAAGTATTTGGCAATGACATATCTGATAAGGGACTTATAGCTAGAATTTCTAGAATACTTGAATGCCACAACAAGCTAAAGGTAAACAACCCAATTGAAAAATGGGCACAGGCTATGACGGCCACTTCACCAAAGACAACATTCAAAAGGCGAACAAACACATGAAGAAGTGTTCAAAATCCCTAGCTCTAAGAGAGATGGAAATCAAAACAACCAGGAGATATCATCCTACCCCAGTAAGAACAGCAAAATTCAACAGAGCAGCCAACAGCAAATACTGACTAGGTTGTAGAGAAACTGGAGCCCTTATTCACTGTTGGTGGAAGTGTAAAATGGTGCAATCACTATGGAAGACAGTATGGCACTTTCTCAAAAATTTGCAAATAGAAATATCATTTGACCCAGCACTTACACTACTGGGAATATACCCGAAGAAACCACCCAAGCACATATATGCACATCCATGTTTATCGCGGCTTTGTTCACAATATCAAAAGCTGGAAACAAGTGCCCATCAAAAACAAATGGATAGAGAAACTGTGGTATATTCACACAATGGAATACTATGCTGCATTGATAAACAAATAACTCATGAATTATACAAATGGATGACCCTGGAGAACCTTATGCTGAGTGAAATATCTCAGATACAAAAGGACAAATACTGCATAGTGCCACTGTTGTTAAACAGGACTGACATTGGGGTTGGGGGGAACCTAAGAAAGAGGGAATAAGTAATGTATACTGCATTAAAACAGATGAGGGAGAGAACTGTTTAAAAGAAATACAGGATTAGGTATTATTTTCGTGACAAGATTACAGAAAAAGAAATGCATACTAATGTGGACTGTTGACTGGGGGTGGGGAGATTGTATATCAATGAAAGAATTTTTTTTCTTCACAAAGAACGAACTGGGAGGAAGGGTGGGCTTGGAAGAAAATGTGCAACAATGAGTGAAGGGGGGAAATTAAATGGAAAGAATATGCTGTAAAAATATATGTTGCATTAAAAAATCATTAATAAAAAACATTTAATAAAAAAATTTAATGTATGCAATGATTGTAGCCAAAGTGGGCCCAGAGATTAATGGACTTATAACCAGTTCTTTGAGAAATTGCTTTCACTAGAAAGGTTTGATGCTAATCAAAGGTAAATATATCCAGCTATCTTGACAGTTGGTTAGAAAACAAATAATTGACAGAGGAGTCACAGCCACTAGTAACAAAGCAAAGATCTTCATTCCTGAAGCAGCCACATCTGTGTCTTTAAGATATTGCACTTATGGCAGTTTTCTTGATTATGCATCTTAACAAAAAGTGATTTATGTAATATAAATTATGTTCCTTAGTTAAATATATCAAGTTTGCATTTTTAAAGCTTATTTTTTCAGGGTATAGCTGTGACTGACTTCTCTAGGTGAATGAGTGATTATAACTACAAAGCACATTGCAAAATATTAGTTGCCATTATTATTAAGTATGCTAAATATAGCTCCATATAAATTTCCAGTAAAAAGTCCACATAACAACAAATAAAAAAATATCTGATACAAAGGAATTAGTTGTAGGTTATAAAAGAAATAGATTTTAGGAGAGAGTCTCCATATCTGTTATCAGTAAGTATTATAAGATTTAAGCCAGTAGTCTTGATGGTTTAAAATTTTAAACATTCTACTTTTAAGATGGCTTTCCTTCTCTTCCCTAAATATTTTTTATGGGATATATTTTTTAGTGGAACCCTGGTGATGCAACAGTTAAGCTCTTAACTGGTATTCGAAAGACTGGCATCTGAACTTATCCAGTGACTCACTGGGACAAAGCTGTCGCAGTCTTCTTCCATGAAGACTATGGCCAAGGAAACCGTGTGAAGCAGTTCTAGTCTGTATCACATGGGGGCACTATGAGTC
>NW_006399811.1:8196011-8196507 GCF_000299155.1 Elephantulus edwardii | reverse complement strand
AATCCATCTTGTTGAGGGTCTTACTTTTCTTTTTTCTGATCTTCCACCAACCGTGATGTACTTTTCCAGGGACTGGTCCTTACAGATAACCTGTTCAGAGTACATTAGATGAAATCTTGCCATCTTCACCTCCAAGGAACATTTTGGCTGTATGTCTGTATTCAAAGACAAATCTCTTCATTCTTTTGGCAGTCCGTGGTACTCCCTTCCAACACCATAATTTCAAGGCACCAACTCTTCAGTGTTCCTTAATTATTATCCAGTTCTCATATGCATAAAAAGTGGTTGAAAATACCATGGCACATATAAGGTGTACCTTAGTTTTCAAAGTGACATTCTTTTTTTTCTTTTAAAAAAGGTTTAATTTTAATGAACATTTACAGAGATTTTGGATTTCTATTCATTCTTTGTTGCACTTTTCTCCCTGCCCCCCCCGCCCCCGTTCGCTCCTCTCTTTGAAAAGTAAAATTCCTTGATATTTAAGACCACAAAGGAT
>NW_006399811.1:8191968-8195240 GCF_000299155.1 Elephantulus edwardii | reverse complement strand
AAGGTGTTGTTCAGTTTCCAAATGTGTGGGGGTTTTTCTCCTTTATTCTCTTGTTATTTCTACTTTTGTAGTATTGTGGTCTGAGAAAATGCTTTGTATTATTTCTATGTTTTTAATTTATTGATGCTTGCCTTGTGACCTAAAATGTGATCTATTCTGGAGAATTTTCCATACACACTAGAGAAGAAGGTATACTGTGTTTTTGAGGGGTCCATTAACCTATAAATACCTGTGAGGTTGAGTTGGCTTATTGTGTGGCTTAATTCTTAAGCATCTTTGTTGAGTTTTTTTCCTGGTGCTTCTATCTGTTCAAGTGTTGTCTATTTCCTTCTCCATTTTAGTTAATGTTTGTTTTATATATTTTGCAGGTCTTTCATTTGGTACATAGATATTTATTATTGTTATGTTTGTTCTATTGACCCTTTAAGCAATATGTAGTGACTTTCCTTGTCCATTGTGATTGTGTTTGCATTGAAATTTATTTTATCAGAGATTAATATTGCTACTTCTGCTTTTTTCTGGTTTCTATTTGCTTGGTATATTTTTTCCCATCCTTTTAGTTTTTCTTTATCTGCACTTTTCAGGTCTATCTCTTATAGACAGCATATTGATGGATTTTGGTTTTTTTATCCAGTCTGTGACTCTTCTCATCAGTGGTACATTCAAACTATTCACATTTAGTGTTATTATTGAAAGACAGGCTTTTATTGCTATCATTTTGAGTTCTTTTTGGTGTTGTTACTAGTTAACTTTTGTCCATGCTACTTTCTGTGGTACCTCTGTAAGAAGGTACCTTTGTAAGTGTTTCCTGCAACACTGGTCTTGTTTTTACAAATTGTTAGGTTCTGTTTCTCTGGGAAGGTCTTGATCTCTCCTTCATATTTGATGGATAGTTTTGCTGCATACAGTATTATTGGTTGACAGTTGTGTTCTTGGAGTGTTCGATATATATCATTCCATTGTCTTCTTGCTCGCATGGTTTCTGCTGAGAAATTAGCACTCAATCTTATCTGCTCTTCCTTATAGGTAACTCTTTGTTTCCCCCTCGCTGCTCTCAGGATTCTCTCCTTATCTTTGGTTCTGGCAAATTTGACTATGATATGCCTTGGTGTTTTTCTTTTAGGGTCTACTATTCTATATGGTGTTGCTCAGCTTTTTGAATATATAGTCACTCATTCTTTATTATGCCTGCGAAGTTTTCCTCTAGTAATTCTTCCACAACTTTTTCGATGCCTTTATTTGCTTCTTCCTGTTCTGGGATTCCAGTGATACACATGCTATTTCTCTTGATGGTGTCCCACATTATTCTTAGGTTTTCTTCTTTTTCCTTCCTTTTTGATTATGCTTTTTGCTCTAGCAGATTAGTGGTAACAATTCTATCTTCTATTTCACTGGTTCTGCGTTCCATCTCTTCAACTTTGCTCATGTGTCCCTCATGTTGACAGCATCTGAAACGTTGGACCTCATATTTTGGATCATGGTTTCTTGTTTTTCCAATGTTGCTAATGCCTCATTTGTTTTATGTGCATTGTTCTGGATTGGTTTGTTTTTTTGTTTGTTTGTTTTGTTTTGTTTTAGCTCCTCCTGGTTTTTGCTTGTAGTATCCTGTAATTCTTCCAAGTTTGTCTTTTATTTATTGAAAATATTCAATCAAAAAAAAGAAAATATTCAATCATTGTTCTTTTAAATTGTGTGTCAGAAAGTTCCATCAGATTTTCTGGCTTCAGAAAATTCATTGATACTGTGTCACCTTTTGGGGGTGACATCTTGCTTTGCACATGTGTAGTGCATGGGATAACTTGCTTTCGTTGCAACATTGATAAGTTCTTGATCTGAAGACAATGCTCTAGAAAGCAGTTGGGCAGCTACCCTACTTGTATTTTTCTCTGAACTTCTACTCAAGGTAAAGGTCATTTCAGAGCCTGTGAGAGCAGCCTCTTTTAGGTAAGTCAGATCAAGGTGCTCTGGATTAATGGCAAGTTAATTGACTGGATATGTAGGTGCAGATGTGGAGCCGAAGAGGTAGGGCAGGCACTGGGGTAGGGTGACCACTGGGGCAGGTAAACCACTTTCAGGACCTCCCTCAGATTTCAGCTGTCCAGGTGTGCTCACGAGTGGGGTCCCTACTCAAATTCCAGCTGTTTGTCTCCCACCAAGCGGTTCTCATTTAGTGGTCCCTGCCCTTACTCAGGTATCCGTATGCAGCAACCCCTGCTGGAGCAGGGTCCTGGGTCCAGTGGGACCTGAGAACACTCAGTCAAATTCCCACCAAACCAATCGCCTCTGACCCGTCTGTGGTGTCCACTATAGTTCAGTCAAATTCCCACCAACCTGCTCACTCTTGGGCACTCAGTCGACGGTACCCAAGAAAACTCAGATAAATTCCCACCTGCCCACCTGTTCTTGGGCAGTTGGCGCAGCCCAAGAGAACTCAACCAAATTCCCACCAGTGGGGTCACTCTTGGGTGCTCTCCCAGGCAATCAGCCATGCCCAGGAAAACCCAGTCAGTTTCCTACTGACCTGCCCAATTGTGGGCAGTTGGAGGGGGCACAAGAAAATTCAGTCAAATTCCAACAGGCCCACTCGGTCTTAATGGGGCTTGGGAGACCTCAGCTAATTTTCCCGTTAACCAGTCTCCTGTTGGATGGATCACACAGCAGCTTCGCTGGTGGCTTCTGGCTTTGGCTGGGTCCACAGCGTGGCTCTGTATTTCTGTAGCTCCAAAACTAATTGTTCCAATAAACATTCTGATTCAAATTCCTGCTGTCCACATCATGCAGCAGACCCACTCAGTCTTAGTGGGGCTTAAGCAAACTCAGCCAATTTCCTGCTAACCTTTCTTCTGTGAGATGGGTCTCACAGGAGCTTGGCTGGTGGCTTCCAACTTTGACTGGGTCTGTGACGCAGCCCACAGTGTGGCCCACAGCATGGCTCTATGTTCCTGTAGCTCTGAAACGAATTGTTCCAACAGAAATTCTGATTCAAGTGAGTGGAGTGGTGAGAATGAGTGTCTTTTGAGACGGTGAGGTTGTCATAGGATAGAATGGCATTTAGGGCTATTGTACATAGGGTCTCTATGAGTCGCAAGCGACTTAATGGCACATAACAACAACAACAAAACTGTCCACATCACACCATGTAGGTCAGTCTCTTTGCGGCATGAAGGTCTCTAGGGGCCTGTCTCTATGCAGCTTGCTATTCTCCCGGCTCTTCACACTGTGCTCTCCACTGCTGCCTAATCTCTAGATGTTTTAGAAGTAAGAGGTTCTTT
>NW_006399811.1:8188695-8190702 GCF_000299155.1 Elephantulus edwardii | reverse complement strand
TGTGGTGCTGGAGAAGAGTACAGATTCATCCTGGAGAGGGTTAATTAAACCGGGATCCACCTTGGAGGCAAGGATTCTAAGGCTTCATCTGACATACTTTGGACATGTTGTAAGGAGGGACTGGTCCTTGGAGAGGAACATCATGCTTGGGAGGGTGGAGGGATGGCACAGGAGGGGAAGGCCCTCTATGAGGTGGATTGATTCAGTGACGGGGATAATGGGGTGCATGTGTCGTAGACAGTAAGATTGGCACAGAACAGAGCAGAGTTTAGGGCTGTTGTACATAGGGTCTCTGTGAGTTGCAAGTGACTCAACAGCACATAACAACAGCAACAAAAATGTTGTAAGCTTCTGAACTTAGCCATACTTAGATTGTGATACTGTAAAGATAATATGTAAAATGTTTGTAACTTAGTGAATATTTATTAAGAACATGTATATTTTGAAATCAAATCCCAACTTTGCCATTTACTAGCTTTATGGTCTTGTAAACATTATTTATACCTTCTTTTCTGTGTTTTGTTTACTTGTATCTTTTTCATAAAATGTAGTTTGTGTTTGCAATTGAATCAGTTTCTCAGACTGTTTCCTGCTTATAGGATATATAGCCATTCTAGGTGGGAAAAGTATAGTAAGGTCATCTGCAGACTGAGAGAAAGGGCCCAGGTAGAAAGTGTTAGATTTCTAAGAAGAGAGGAAAGAACATGTAATTCTTACCTAGGGTGGTGTCAGAGTAAATTAACTAGTAAAGAGATGCGATTACTAGGCAGTGTTAAGTGCCCATTTGAAATTAGATGTCATGAATTAAGTCAGTCAGCTTGGTAACATTATGTTTCCCGAGTTCCATTCATTTCTATAGAGTTGGATGTAAGCAGTCTGTGGTTTTGCAAAGGGCTTTTAAGTTTATTATATGTTGTTATTATTATGTGTGTTGTGATGCCAACCAAAGGCACCTGGTTCAAATCCACCAGCAACTCCATGGTAGAAAGATGGGCAGTCTCGGGCTGAGTGATTTGAAGCCCTTGAAAACTCACTAGATGGTCAGCTCTGAATCTGTTCTGAATTCACAGCACGTAACAACAGCATAGGTTTGCAGAGTGGGTAAGAGCAGAGCAAATGGAAGTGGATAAGGAGAGATGAGAGGACTTAAGTGTGTGAGGGACAGTGGGAGTGAAGGTCCTGGTAGGGTTGAATTATAAAAAAAAAAGTTTAGGTACTAGGAAGAATGAGATAGAATATTAGAAGATGTTAAGTAGAAGAGGTGGTAGGGAATTGAGATTACTTGGAGAGAGTACATTATTGTGTGAGGCTAAGACAGTGTTACATTTAGTTCTTTGATTGTCTTAGCAAGCATATAATGAAGATATTAGGAGTAATCATTCTTCATATTTTGTAAATGAGAAATTGAGGCTAATAGATGTTTGACAATTTGCCAGTGGTCACAAAGCAAATTAATTTGACTATCCACTGAAGACACAGATTCTGTTACTTTGATTCTCAGTACCCGCTCCTGTGTCAGTTTTCTGAAAAGTTAGTCATTTGTTTCCTTCTCTTTGAACCTAAATAGTAATCTCAAGCCATAACTTTTGAGAAGTGTATGTGTTCAAAATTATTTTCATCTTCAGAGACTAACTTTTGGGTAAGGATGATGTTAGAGGCACTCATTGTCATTACCTAACTTGATTTTATTGAAAATACAGTCTTGGGTTTCTGTATCTGAGGTTTCTACATTCAAGACTCAACCAACAAATGAAAATATTGGGGTGGGGGGAGTAGCAATGAAGCGCTCACAGCAATCCTTTAAAGGCTAAACAGAAACATAAAATATTGCTTACATGCCATGTTTGTTGTATTAGTTACTATGAGTTGTTGTGGTTGTTGTTATGTGCTGTCAAGTCGCTTGCGACTCGTAGTGACCCTAGGTACAACAGCCCTAAACTCTGTCCTGTGCCAATCTCACTGTTTCCGATACACCCATCCCAATTACCCCAGTCACTGAATCAATCC
>NW_006399811.1:8183286-8188310 GCF_000299155.1 Elephantulus edwardii | reverse complement strand
CTTTGGAGAGGTCCCTAATAGCAGACTTTCCCATTGCAATACGTCTTTTAATTTCCTGGCGGCTCGTGTCAAGAATGTTTACTGTGGAGCCAAGCAAACTAAAGCTGTGAACAATCACAATCTCTTCACCATCCATCCTGATGGTGCCAATTGGTCCAATGATGAGACTCTTGGAGGATTGTTGTTGTTGTTGTTGTTGTTGTTAGGTGCCATCGAGTCACCTGCAACTCATAGCAACCCTATGTACAACAGCTCTATCCTGTGCCAATCTCATTGTCTCTGACACACCTACCCCCATTACCTCAGTCACTGAATCAATCCATCTCATCGAGGGTTTTCTTCTCTTTCACTGTACCTTCACCCTCCCAAGCATGATGTCCCTCGCCAAGGACTGGTCCTGCCTTGCAGCATGTCCAAAGTATGTCAGATGAATCTTCAGAATCCTTGCCTCCAATGAATAGTCTGGTTACATCTTCCAAGATGAACCTATTTGTTCGACCCTGTTTGATATATTCAGTCCTCTTCTTTAACACTACAACTCAAAGACATCAAGTCTCCTTATTACAAATACTATACTATTTGTATAAGGGACATGAGCATCTGTGGGTTTTGATACCCATGTAGGATAAGGTGGAGGCTAGGAGGATATCCTGAAACCTGTCCTCTGCAGATATTTTGAGACTTACAGTGTGTGTGCATGTACACATACATTCTTTCTCTCTCAACCACCCCCCTCCACACACACACACAAACACACACCTACTCCAGGAGGTTTAATTATATCAATTTTGTTTTAAACTCTTTCTTGTAAGGGAACTTAAGGTGGGAGGGGGACAAGGAGAAGTGTACTATTCTCTCAACAGCATGCCTTGGCAGACAGCTGTCATATTAGAATGTATCTGCCCAAATTTGTGTGCATTCTTTATAGTTGCAGTTTGTACCATTGTATAAGTGTCCAAGAAAGGGTAGTAGCTATTGGATGATGTCCATTTGGGATATTGTGTTGATTATGCAAAGGCGTTTGACTGTGTGGATCATAACAAACTGTGGCTGACTCTGAGAAGAATGGAAATCTCAGAACACTTGATCGTTCTAATGCGAGACCTATACTTGGAGCAAGAGGCAGTCGTCAGAACAGAGTAAGGAAACACTTCATGGTTCAAAATTGGGAAAGGTGTACACCAGGGATGTGTCCTGTCCATACCTTTTCAACCAGTGTGCAGAACAGATTATTCGGGAGGCTGGGCTCTATGAGGAGAAGTGTGGCATCAGGATTGGTGGAAGATCTATTAACAATCTGTGTTATGCAGGTGACACAACCCTGCTTGCTGAAACTTAGGAGGACCTGAAATGCTTGCTGCATAGGGTCAAGGACTGCAGCCTTCAGTATGGATTGAAGCTCAATGTCAAGAAGACAAAGATTCTCACCACTGGACCAATTGGCAGCATCAGGATGATTGTTGAAGAGATTGAGATTGTTAACAACTTTAGTCTGCTTGGCTCCACAGTCAACACTCTTGGCACCAGTAGCCAGGAAATAAAGAAAGACATATTGCGATGGGAAAGTCTGCTGTTAGGGACCTCTCCAGGGTACTGAAGAGCAGTGGTGTCACTCTGGAGACTAAGGTGTGACTGATACACGTTGTGGTCTTTGAAATCACTTGTTATGCATCAGAGAGTTGGACAATGACGAGGGAGGAGAGAAGGAGAATTGATGCCTTTGAGCTGTGGTGTTGGAGAAGAGTATTGAATGTATCCTGGACTGCCAAGAAAACAAAACAGATTCATCCAGGAGAGGGTTAAACCAGGCTGCTCCTTGGAGTCAAGGATTCTGAGGCTTTGTCTGACATACTTTGGACTTGTTGGAAGGAGGGAGAGATCCTTGGAGAGGGACATCATGCTTGGGAGGTTGGAGGGACGGTGTAGAAGGGGAAGACGCTCTATGAGGTGAATTGATTCAGTGACTGGAGTAATCGGGATGGGTGTGTCAGAGGCAATGAGATTGGCACAGGATAGAGCAGGGTTGAGAGCTGTTGTACATAGGGTCGCTATGAGTCGCAAGCGACTCGACGGCACATAGCAACAACAAACAATTCACTTAACTGTCTTGTGGCTGGAGAAGGAAGATACTTCAAAGAGTTCACTAATAATAGTAATCTATATGAAGTAAAATTTATCATTTTTCATGTTTGTCAGAATAAAAAAAGTTATACTAAATTTCAGAAAACATTTTAATATGCATATATATGTATATATATTTTATATATATAAAATGCTTAAAATATGAATAAAGGTAGTCCTTGACGTAAGACATGGTTCTCTTCCAGTGACCTAGTTGTAAATTGGTTCTGTATTTTTATAAATCTGATCTTTATTTCTGAAGGTTAGAAATATCGTCTATTAGCATATGCAGTATCAGCAGAGTACACGCTTTAACATTGTATGTTGTACATATTACTGATGAGTAGATATACAAAACCAAAAAACAGATGGTCCTTAGTTTGACGTACTCTTGAGTACATACTATTAGTAGTTCCTTGGGGATAATCCTTACTTGTTTTGACCAAAATAACTTTCCTTTCTGTCATGTTACCACTCCTGTACCTCTTATCTGCTGCTGCTACTAGTCCTGAAATGTTTTACTCCACTAGGGTGAGTTGGTGTTGATGGGACAAGAGATAGAGAGGTGGCAAAGTATAGGACCCAATTCTTTCTCATGCAGTTTTTCTGGAAAGTGGGACCTACTCTCCCTCCTGTCAGAGAGAGTGTATTAAAAAGCCCGAGTCAGAATTCATACAATTCTGATCTTGTTACTTCCTTTTAGAACACATTGTTAGAATGAGGTTGAATTTCCTTAGAAAAGCAGTCAAGGCATTCGTAATCTAGTGCCTGATCACTCTTAAGACTAACAACAAAAGCCCATGGCCTGTGTATTAAAACTCCAGTAGATGAAGATCAAGAGATATTTCTTGAATAAACAAATAAATATCCAACAGGAATACTTTTTAATAGACAAGCTTGTTAACTTTTATTCCATAGCTAACTCTTAACTTTAAGACTCAGATGAAGAATTTTTTCAGGAGAATTTTTCTACTTTGTCTATTTAGAAGATAAAACATTTAGGCCACATCTCTATTTTATGAGCTTATTTACCATTTTCTTTCTCCCACTACTATGTGCGTTTTTTGAGAGCCATAGACACATGACATTTTCAGAAAACTTTTAAAGTAGCTCTTGCTCCTGTCCTAATATATTGACTATCCCTTGGTTGTGATTTATGAAATAGTCATCATTCCAATGAGTATAATTAATAGTCTTAAGTAGTAGAATGCTGATGACTACTGAAACAACTCTGATAGCTTGTTCTGAGATTAGAATGTTGGATAGGAAGAACACAGAATTCATTTTCATGTGGAGAAATTGCCTGAGCACTTTAAAACTAGGTTAACATGTTTATGTAAGTCTTACCCTTCTAGATTAGTACATTTGAGTTTGCACATTTCAGATTGGTGACTCATTAAATTACATTCCTTCTTAAGATATAGCAATTGTTAATGCAATTGCATTTCCTAATTTCCACTCTCTTATCAGTGCTGCTTTACTTATTGTAGCTTGACGTCAAGATCAGGTATTCCTCAGAATTAATGACTTAGTCAGTGGGTGATACATTACTTGTTCCTACGAGAAGGCATTATTTTAGATGTTCTTCATTCCAATTTATAGTCCAGAATCTTAATCATTTGCCTTAATTTTTTATTCTCTTTGTTCCTAATTGTACTTATGGAATCAGTTCTGTGAAGCAATAGTCAAGGTGGAGAAAAACATACCAGAAATATCTTGGCTTTTTTGGCATAAATAGTAGTATCGTCAGAATTTATTATATAATAATATAAATAATTGTGTGAAAGTACATATTTCTTTACGTAAGTTTTAAATTAATATAGGTTTTGAGATTGAAGAACCTTCTGATTATTTTTTTTTCTCCTGGTATAGGCCAGCTCCTTCATGCCAGAGCTGCTGGTCCACAGCACAGCTGCTTTTCTGGAACCAAATTCTACATATATGGTTATTAACAAGTTGTATAACTTTGGTGGGGAGGGGTGTCTCTTCACCACTCCTTGTGTGTTTCAGCTATCATTTCCATATAAACTGAAATTGAGTCAGATAATTTATTAAGTTTTTCCTATCTCTAAAATGTATAAATTTGGAATTATATAATATATATGATGATATAACATGGTGCTTCAATTTACAGATCTTCTCTGTACCCCACCCCACCCCAGTCATTGCTATTGAGTGTGACCTGACTCATACCTGCTGTAAATTACAGAGGAAGAGATTGTCATCTTTCTGTCCTGGAACTGCTAGTGGCTTAAAATTGACTCTGGCGCAGCCTCTGCCTGGTAGACTCTGAATGCCTGGGATTCAAATGTATCTAAGTGTCCAAATACATTCCAGTTCTTACCTGTTAGATAGGAACCACTGTATAAAATAATTTTTATAAGACTTTCCAGGTATATCTATACTTAAAAATCCATTCATTTTAAGAATAAAAATTATTTTAAGCGATAATTTTATATGACTAATTTGATCATGAACTGGACAGAAAGTTGCCTTTTGTAAAAATATCTGTTAAGAAAATCATACTACAAAGCGGTATGGCGCTTTCTCAAAAAGTTGCAAATAGAGATACCATTTGACCCTGCAATTCCACTACTGGGAATATACCCTAAAGAGACCATAAATGACATCCAAGCAGATATATACATACCCATGTTTATTGCGGCTTTGTTCACAATAGCAAGGAGTTGGAAACAATCTAAGTGCCCATCAACAAATGGATATAGAAGCTGTGGTATATTCACACAATGGAATACTATGCTGCTTTGAAAAACAAGGAACTCATGCAATATTATTCAAAATGTGTGACCCTGGAGGACATTATGCTGAGTAAAATATCTCAGTCACAAAGGGACAAACATTATATGGGGAGCTGGAGAGAGAATGATCGAATTTTGCACAAT
>NW_006399811.1:8181848-8183186 GCF_000299155.1 Elephantulus edwardii | reverse complement strand
CATCATATAGAAGAGCATAAGAAATGACATTTCACACAAAGAACAACAGATGATTTTAAGAGCAGCACCTCTTTGTGAAGAGATGATTTTCTCAAGGAGTTTAAAAAAAGATAAAAGGAGGGGAAAGGAACCAGTAGTAGTTATAACTTTAAGCCTGAAACAAAATCGTTATTTAAAAAAAAAAGGACTGAAAAGGAAAATTTTAAATTGTATATTTAGTAGTAAATGCACTTTAATATATTTATCACTTTGAATAGAATTTTGGTGTGTTTGGGTAGACAATCTCCTCCCATATTAAAAGCCTCTAAAAACCCACTGGAGGGTCAACTATGAGTTGGTTCTGATTTGATGACACATAACACCACCACTCCTTGAAAAAGACATCATACTGGGAAAAGTGGAGAATCAGAGAAAGACAGAAATACCCTCAACAAGATGCATTGACACAGTGTCTGCAGCAAAGGGCTCAAGTATATCAGATATTGTGAGAATGGCTCAGGATAGGGGAAGGTTCAGATCTGTTGTTCATAGGGTTACTGTGAGTCTTGGTCAACTTAATGGTACTCAGCACACTCCTCTTTTATCAGCTGTCTTCTTGTCCAACAATTATCATTTAGAATACTTGTAAGATGTAACCAAATATTTTGTGTATTAATGACATACATGTGGTGGTAATAAACACCAAAAAATAAAGTGAGAATATGTTGACTGTGATGTCAACTTAGGTGAGCCATAAGTCTCTGTTCTTTGGCAATTACTTAATGAGGTATTCATCTTCCATTTTATGATCTTATGTGGTCATTCTCAGTTTTTGCTGATAACCTGGTTTTTAGAACTTAATCATGTTGCTGACTATTCTATTCAGTACAGTTATATCTCTGTAGACATATTGCTGTTGTGATTGTTCTTAGATGCTGTATGCCCAACCCTATGAAAAACAGATGGAAACTTTACCTTATTATGCAATATCTTCATGTTCTCTGCCATGTTTGAACCCATTGCCACTGTGTCAGTTCATCTAATTGAGGGTCTTCCTCTCTTTCTCTGCCATTCACCTTTCTCACTATGATGTCTTTTTCCAAAGACTGGCTCCTCGTGATGATATGCCCAAAGTATGTGACACGAAGTTTCACCATCCATTCCTCTATGGAGCCAACCTAGTTGCACTTCTTCTGGAATAGACTTGTTTTATTGGCAGTTCTTGAGATATTCAATACTCTTGTCTACCAACACAATTCAAAGGCATTGATTCTCCTCCTGACATGTTTATTCACTATCCAACTTTCAGATGCATAGGAAACAATTAAAAACATGATGGCTTGAATCAGGCACACTTTG
>NW_006399811.1:8177380-8180588 GCF_000299155.1 Elephantulus edwardii | reverse complement strand
CCAAACAAAATTAAATAATTGATAACTTCATTTTTTTCCCTTTTGTGTTGTTGCCTCTTGGCCCAATGGTGAGGATTTTTGGGGTTTTTTAGTGTTGAATTGTAACCCATATTGAAGGCTGTAGTCTTTGAACTTAACACAGTAAGTACTTCATTTGTTCTTCACTTTTGTCAAGCAAGGTTGTGTCACCTGCATTAACTCAAGTTAACTCCAGTCTGGATACCACATTCTTTTTTCAGGCTAACTTTTTAAGTTATTTTCTCAGGGTATAGATTGAATAATAATTGGTAATTAGAATACAAAAATAAGAAACAAAGAAGGACTGTTAATTGGAAAATATGAATGTGGTGATAGAAAAGAGGATAGAGATCAAATGATAGAATTTTGTACAGTCAACCTACAGTTCTTTGCAATTACCTTTTTAAAAAAAATCTAAGTGGCTATTATGCACATAGACTCACCTGATGGACCATGTACAGAGTCATGTTAAGTACATCTGGGGAAAGAAATCAGGGGAGAAGCTCAGTATAAGCAGTCAAAACAAGGCCAAGGGCTAACAATGGAAAAAACCATCAATTTCTCATGTGTGCAAGTTCTAATTGAAGGTGAACAAAATTAAAACAGGTCCACAAGAATAAAAGTAACAACCTTACCAACTGAATTTAAAAACCAACTGAAGAATAGATTTGATGAATTAAACACTAATGACCAAAGACCAGACCAGTTTTGGGATATTATCGAGGACGTCATCTATGAATAATGAGAAAGGTCATTGCAGAGACAGGAATAATAACAAAACAAAGACCAAAATAGATGCCAGGGGAGACTCTGAAACTTGCACTTGAATGTTAAGAAGTCATAGTAAAGGGAAAAAAATGTTGAAGTAAGAAAGAGGAATAGAAGATTTCTTGTATGATACCTTGTCTAAATAGCTAAAAACAAAACATTGGGACACAGGACCATGAACATCTCTCTGAAAGGGCCAGAGAGAATAATAATAGCACAGCTCCTCACTGCCCCAGAGTAGAAAGCAGATAAAGAGACCATAAGTGGTCCTAGGCATTTCACTTTACTTGCAACCTCAGGATTTGGCCACCAAACAGAGGCCAACAGACAACCAGATCGGAAGTCTCACGGGAGACTTTGACTTTTTCCTTTTTTTACTTCTTACCCTCATTCATGTCTCCTTTAATGAGAGGCTATAGCCCAGAGGCTGTAGCCCAGCCCATGGTGCCTCTAGTGCCACACCAACAGCAAGGGGTTCATTTATTCATTACTGACACACATACTCACAATCATTGTACCAACAATGGAGTTATTAGGGAAGGAAGTTGGAGACTGGGGGAGACAAAGAATATCACTCAATGCAAATCCAAGGATTTTTTGTTGTTGTTGATGTTGTTTATTTTTATTTTCTTTTTTATTATTTTTGTGTGAGTGTACCGTCAAATCAGATCTGACTGGTACAGGAGGAGATTGTCCCTCCTTCCCCAGCAGAGCATCTGGTGGATTCGAACCATGCGCCTCTGGGATTGTAGTTGCAGCTCCTTGCCACTAGGCCACCAGAGGTCCCCGCAAATCCAAGTTTTAGTCAAGTAGTTCCAAGACATGATTCCTCAGTCAGTCCAGGCTTCGGTTTCAGTTCAACAGGAAGCCTTTCCTTCCATGATCAAAGGTAAGAATAGTAAAATCTTAACTGTGACCTTTATGTCAGGGCTCCTCTGTTTACATCTTGTCACAGTTTCTCCACAGCAATGCCATAGTCTCTACAGCACCATCACCAGGGTCTTACCAACAGGATCTGCTCCAGTCTCCTTCAAGCCTTCCCGCCACAAGTTTGGCTCACCTCAAGTCTTGCTGCTCGCTGTGGGAAGCACTCTTTTACTTATCCTGATCCCACAGCTATTGGTGATTTTTAAGACCATGTTGATTTGTAAGACCATGTGTTTGCAGTTAAGGTAGCTGGAGACTAGAGGTAGCTAACTGTAATAATGGCTAAAAAAAGCCAACTTTTGCATTGACACCACACACCTCAAATATATACAGAGTAAGAAATAGAGGAAATATATGATGACTCATGGAGAAGGATGGGCAATCTCCTCCCATTTGATTAATTCCTTTAAAACCCAGTGGAAGGTCAGCTGTGGCTCAGATTTGATTTGACGCGACACAACAACAACAACATATGATGAATATAAAATTGGCAAGTCTACTGAGCCCAAATTCCTGCATTTCATGTTATAGATTTTCTATTGGAAAGCTACGATGCTTTAGTGGGCCATAATGGGTTGAAGAAAAGATGTATTATTGAGGATTTTCTCTTGACTACTAACGCTAGAACAGACAGTATGAGTAGACCTTATTTCCTGACCAAAAGAAATTTTTAAGTGATTTATGTACCTTGTTAATGCAAATTCTTTATCAACTCTGCATGTAAAATACTACCTTTTATGTGTTTGGGGTTTTTTTTGGTTTTTGGTTGGTTTTTTTTTTTTTAATTTATTTTGGTACCTACAGTTTATAAAATAGTTGCTGAAAAGATTTCTGAAAAGTTTTAGTCCATGTTCCCCATTCATTCATTTATTGTAACTCCCAAATTATATAAAATGAACAGATTTTAATTAAACTCAGGGTTTCTTAACTTTTTATTTATTGATTGAAGTTTGAGTAAACAAGGAAAGAAGCCATAGTAACAATTTACTTCCCTTCTGAATTTTACCCTTAGTCTCAGGGCAAGACACTCTCAGAAAGGACAGCCTCCTGAGGATGACTGTACTTGGCAGAGGATGGTATGTCATGACTATTCTTGGAACTTGACTTGCCTGTTTCTGTGCCTCTTTGGCAGAAGCCAGAGGGGTTGGGTTGGATCTCAGGGCATCTTTGGAATAATCAGGATGCTTAGAGCTTGTAACCAGGGCTCAGTCCTCCTACTGTATCGCAATCCCTGTTCTTGTCAGAAACAGGAATCTATTCCTCATTGGCCCATACACCACCTCACCCCTCTCCAGGCTGTGGTGTTCAATTAAAGTTTATTTATTCTGTTGATTCACTTACTCCTAGTTTGGAACATCGAAAGCAGATTTTTTTTTCCCTTATAAATGCTCATATATTCCTTGTTGTTGATATGGTTGTTGTGTATCATTGAGTTGGAACTGACTCGTAGCTGATCCTCCAGTGGGTTTTCAGAGCATTGAGTTGGAACTGACTC
>NW_006399811.1:8172044-8177280 GCF_000299155.1 Elephantulus edwardii | reverse complement strand
CATTGAGTTGGAACTGACTCGTAGCTGATCCTCCAGTGGGTTTTCAGAGCATTGAGTTGGAACTGACTCATAGCTGATCCTCCAGTGGGTTTTCAGAGACCATAAATTGCACAGGAGGGATTGTGTATTTCTTAGGACAGAAAAATGTCATTAGGTGCTGCTGAGTTGGTTCTGATTCATGGTGACCCAATGTACCACAGAATGAAACACAGTGTTGAACTCTGCTGTCCTCATAATGATTTCTTTGTTATAGCCACTCTTATTCTATTTCATTGAGAAAAATGTAGTAACACTAAAAACTGAATATTGTTAATAACAATTTTACTGCTTTTAGTGTATTGAATAGCATTTGATAAATATGTCAGGTATTTGTTTAAGACATCTTTTTGCATGTAGTCTTAAAAGGAATGAAATTGTTTTTTTATCTGCTTTGTGTAACATCTTTTGCCTGTAGAGACTGTAGTAAGACTTTAGGTAGCTTGTGTCTCCTTTATTAAAGTGCTTCATCATTCCCTTTCATCAGCCTATAGATCTCACTGCCTGAGGCATGAGCTCACATTCCTGTTTGTTAGACTTACAAGACAGTGGCATGCAGACAGTCGTAAAAACTTCCTGGGATGGATATACTAGGCTGCTGGGAAACTAAGAGTAAGACCTAAATGTTTACACTCTAAGGACATCCATTTAAATATATCTGGTTTCCAAAAGGAGGCTTGTCTTTCCTGTATGGTACCACCACACTGACCTTCTCACAAGGTAGCTAATTTATTTATTCAAATTATACCCATAGTCTGTTCTAATACACTGATTAAGCCACTGGGTTTTTTTTTTTACTGTTGTGAAACATTCTTGGCAGTGGAGGTCTGTCTAGTCTTTACCAGATCCAAGTCACTGGTGGTGGTGGCTTTTGTTTTCCAAGCCTGGGTTGGCAACAGAAGGCTCATGCAAAGGATCTGGGGAATAGGGTAAAGGAACGGGCTGCACATGGATCAGCCTGGCCTGACATCCTGCCCTTTTTATTTTCTGTCGTTGGCAGCTACAACTTCCTGTTTCTACTGTGGCTGTGTATGTTTTCTACTTTGTCCAACTGTAACAAATAAACAAAAAGCTACCTCATCTATTTTCTCTTGTGTTTAACATAAAAGATGCATTAAGAAGTTTCCTAAAGAGTAATAAAGGCTGAAGAAACTAAAAGGTAGGAAGGGGATAAAGCTCCCTTTTATCCCTTTGCTTAGAACAAATAGAAAATTTAAGCACGTATGGAAAAAAAGTTGTAGAAGGTTTTAGTAGACTGAATAAATATACACATCAGTGTAGTAAATTATTGATGTGACTAAGCTGTGAGAGGTTTTCTAACGCTCACCTATGACTGGGTAGGACTATGCAGATGTGTTTGTGGTCCACTGAAGGGATTAGATAGCTTACTAATAATGTAAACAAAATGATTGGCACCATTCAGGTAAGACCATGCAAATAAGATGTGTAGAACATTACCATGGGGATTGTTTAGTCTTGCCATCCCTCTAGACTTAAATTAATCTATTGCAGAGCTGGAAAACAGGCATCTTGCTACTATCAAGAAAGAAGAGCTAGTGAGTACGGTGCATCCTTTGAAACTGAGATCCCTGAGGCAATCCAGAGACAAACTTTAATACTGGAGAGAGAAGGGAGTGAAAGCACAAGCTGCCAAGACAGCATAGACAACAGGGCAGCAGCAGGGCAGCTGCAGAGGTGATGGAAGCCAGAGACTGATGTGAGAGAGCTCTGTGCTAAATGCTTGCTGACTGAGTGGCTGCCTTCAGGCACTTTCTGATGGAGCTAGATCTGCCAATCCGCAGAGTAAAAGCTGTGTGTTTGGGGCCTAGACCTAGTAGCAGAGTTAAGGTACCACTGGACATAAAATTGGCCAAGCCAAAAGAGTTTTGTAACACTTGCCTGAGCAGGGCAGAGACCAGACAAGCCAGGGAGAGAAAAGGCGTGGCTTTTGGCATGACAGAATAGATGGTCCTGACTAAAGAAGAACTTAATCCTGAGTGTTGATAGATCTGAACTGTAACCTATTATGTCCTTAATAGACCCAGTGACCATAAGAATTGTCTGTGAGGTCACTGTGACCAGTGCATTGAATTATCATGCCCAGTAGAGAAATACTGTAATGAGAAGTGTCAGAACTGGTAGAGAGTAATGGATGAAGCATGGTGTCTCACCTCATAGAAATCAGCTCTATGCTGTCAGTGTTAATGGGTAATTTCCCCCCCTTATAAATATCATGAGCTCTCATATTCACATTGTTTTTGCATGTTCACACCCGTACACGCAAAGTATTTGAAACCTGTTTTCACATGTACATGTAGGTGCAGGGATGAGATCTGTAGTTTTGTCAATGAAAAATATCAAAGAGAAACATAGTAGTGGAAAGGTTTTTGGTTCATCATGAGTCTGCAGCTAAATGGAGGAAGAACAGATAAAGCTCTCATTCTGTGACTTAAGGTGAAGAGGTAAAGATAAGACTCAAACTCAATTGACCTTGAGTCAAAAGTGACACATAGCTGACTCTTCAGTGGGTTTTCAGAGACTGTAAGTTGCATAGAAGGAGATTGCCCATTTTTCTATTACAGGGTAGCTGGTATATAAAAGCCACTTTGTAGTGGACACAGCTGAAGCCTGGATTCCCTGCTTGCAACCTCTAATGTGAGTCTTAACCAGATGGTCAGTGAATTCCTTTTAGGGAGACTGGGTCAACATGTTCTCTTTGTGGAAGTTAGGCTTAAGATAGCTGTAGGTCTTGGGGATGGTATCAAAGGTGGCCTTATGAAGTTCTCTGGGTGTCAGTGGAGCATCTGGGGGAAGCATAGCAGTCCTTAATACTGACTGTCAGCAGTAGCATCTTGGGCAAAGAGGTAGAGATGGATAAAGTCAGTGCCGTTGGGATTGAGGATAAAGCCCACAGAATCCCTGTGACTGATACCATGCCAGTCTTGCTCCCTCATTGCATAGGAAATACAAACAATGGCCCCATGGATGAGAGTGACCCTCTCTATGGAGCATTTAACACCAGGCCACTATGGCTGTTATGGTCCTCCAGTGATAGTGAAAGCTTTGACCCTTGTCCACAGGACAGTGTGTTTGTGCTTTTTAACTACCATGAGGTTAAAAGATAGATCTCCTCCAGAGTCTTGATCTTCAGTTCTTTGAACAGTTGGCTCAACTTAGTGACCAGGAGCCACTCCTTGTTTTTGTCTCCTTGACTCTGCTGTGCAAGCCATGACCCGGCCTCTGGAGGCTTCTATGAAGTAATGGTAGAAGCCACCTGGACCTGCTATCTCAGGAACCACAGGCTCTTGGAGGCTTGGGTCCTTATGCTGCAGATATGCCATCTACTAATTACGATTTTCCTAAGAAAAGGAGGAGGACATTATTTCTAACTAAATTATTATTTAGGATAACAGTTCATTGCCATAATTTTACATCAATATCCTTGTATAAATTTCTTATCAGATAATTGTACTGAGGTTCTAGAGCACAGTTCTGGGGACCCTACCTTGGATCTAAAAGTTAATAATCTCTTTAGCTCCTGAGTAAATTATAAATTAAATCTCCCTCCCCTTCCTTGTCCCATTCCTACCCTTTAGTCAAAGATAAAATCAATTCAGCCCTTTAGATATAAAAAGATACATTTGGGGGCAACATATGTGCACATTCGCATACAGTACAAATAGATAATGGTAATGATATCATGGGGTTAGACTCCTTAGAGAGATAGTGGGACAGGTTCACAGAGAAGTCAGGAAAGGAAGGTACTTTTATTAAAAGTCTTTGTTGTTTGAAAATGTTCATAGCCTATTATTTATGATTTTTGAAGGTGAATTATTTTACCATTACTTCCTTTGAGTTTTAGTTCTGTGATGAGTTTTACTGAAAAGAAATTTTTTTATGATCTCCATTGTGATTTTTCATTCCTTTTCTAGGGAAATATTATATAGATCGTATCATGTAGGAACGTCTCTGTCTCCGACAATGTTGGTTAGGCTTGCATTTTTTTTCCTTTTTCTTCTTCCATCAATGACTTGATTTTTCCCTTCAGAAATTAAAAATAAAGTTTGCAATAATTCTCTAGATAAATGAAAATATAATTATGAAGACCTATTCTTTAAATTTCATTTTCTTTTAAAACTTTCTTCTATTTCTACCTAGGTATAGCATAATTAAGTAGATGTTCTTTATTTCCTAACAGTATCAAATAAACTTTTCCAACCAAATTTCATAGCTAGACTTTAAACTCCTTCAGAGTGAGGTTTCTAGACCTTTCATATTTATATCCTATACACCTGTTGCTATCAATTGTGCATATTAATTACTGGGTACACAATTTGACTGAAAATTTGAAGCCTCAGTATTGGGCTAGGTAACTTTGTACCAACTTTTTCTATAGCATTAAGTATAATTTACACAAATTCTTAAATAAATCAACATGAATTACTTCAAATTATAACTGATATCTGACTTTCCCTGATTATTTTTCTTGTAACTTTTTTTCTTTTTTCTTCCTTCCCCTCCCCCCCTTTCCTTGTTATGTACTGTCAAGTTGGATCTTACTGTCACAGGAGATTTCCCTCCTTTTCCAGAGGAGAATCTGGTGGATTTGAACTGCGTGTCTTCAGGATTACAGCACAGCTTCTTGCCACTAGGCTACCAGAGCTCCCTCTTTTCTTGTAACTTTTATAAAGTCCTTTGATCTTGACCATTAATGTTTCTAATGATGGTACTTGAGGGAATATATAGAGAGAGCTCTGATGGCCTAGTGGTAAGAAGCTACACTGCAATTCTGAAGGCCCAAGGTTCGAATCCACCAGCTGCGCTGCGGGAGAATGATGGGAAATCTCCTATGCAGTTAACTTACTCTGAAAACCCACTGTGTGGGGGTGTCAGTTGTGGGTTGGTTCTAACTCAATAGTGCATAACACAACAGTGGAGGTATGCCTGATGTTTTGAGAAAGACTGGCTAACTGCTTTTAAAAGAAAAAGTTTTCATTTTTTAAATGTGTGTGTATGTGTGTACCGTCAAATTGAATCCAACTGATACAGGAGAAGATTGCCCTTCCTTCTCCAGCAGAGCATCTGGTGGATTTGAACCACGTACTCCTCTAAATCTGAACATTCAGATTAAGACAGACTAGGAAGAAGGATTGGCCACCCACTTCTGAAATAGCAGGCCTCTGAAAACCCTATGCACAAC
>NW_006399811.1:8160977-8169019 GCF_000299155.1 Elephantulus edwardii | reverse complement strand
CGCAGGATAGAGCACAGTTTAGAGCTGTTGTGCATAGGGTCGCTATGAGTCGGAAACGACTCAATGGCACATAACAACAACCTTTGGGATTGCAGTGCAGCTTCTTCCCACTAGTCCACCGGAGCTCCCTGCTAATTCCATTTTTGAGTGAAAGTTTATTCTAGTTGTAAGGTATCTATGTAAGCCTTAACTTTCTGAAATGATTAAGCAGAAAATGGGAAGAAACTCTTTAACTCTGAGCTCTTTTGTACAATAGAGCAAAACTAGATGAGTAGACGTGGCACCTGAGGCTGAGCCTTCATATTGTGAAAGACAACTGAGGAGGAATAGTTGTAAGCAAACACTAGTGACTGGCATGTGGAATGTGAGAAGCATGAATGTAGGAAAATTGGACATTGTTAAGAAAGAAATGGAATACCTAACTATTGACATACTTGGCATTGGGCAGAAAAGATGGATCTACATGAGATATTTTCAGGCATACAATCACATAATCTACTACATTGGAAATGAAAAGGTGAGGAAAAATGAGGTCATATTCATAGTTAAAAAGATTTCTTTCTAGAGCCATCTTGAAATACAATGTTGTGAATGACAAAATAATATCCATACCATCTGACTGGTACAGGTGAGATTGCCCTTCCTTCAAAGAAGTCTGGTTAATACCACTTTCATTTAAATATATCTGAATGCACCAAGAACCAGAGCCAAAGAGGAGGAAATAGATGTTTTCTACCAATATTTGCACTCAGAATTGATAGAACCTACAACCAGGAGAAGATAAAATAGGTGAATGGGATCTTCTAAGAATCAAATCCCTATGCACATCCAAAAAATTCTCCAACAGGGTAAAAAGGGAAGCCACAGACTGGGAAAAAGTATTTGGTAATGACATATCAGATTAGGGACTTATATCCAGAATTTATAAAATACTTCAGCACCATAACAAGATAACGGTAAATAATCCAATAGAAAAATGGGCATAAGATATGAACAGACACTTCACAGAAGAAGATATTCAGATGGTCAATAAGCACGTGAAATGTTCAATATCCCTAGCTCTAAGAGAGATGCAAATCAAAACAACTATGAGATATCATCTCACACCAGTAAGAATAGCAAAATTTAACAGAACAGCGAACAACAAATGCTGACGAGGTTGTAGAGAAACTGGAACCCTTATTCACTGTTGGTGAGAGGGTAAAATGGTACAACCACTGTGGAAGGCAGTATGGCGCTTTCTCAAAAAGTTACAAAATAGAGATACCATTTGACCCAGCAATCCACTACTGGGAATATACCCCAAGAGACCATAACTGACATCCAAGCAGATATGTGCACACTCATGTTTATTGCAGCTTTGTTCACAATAGCAAGGAGTTGGAAACAACCTAAGTGCCCATCAACAAATAAATGGATAGAGAAGCTGTGGTATATTCACACAATAGAATACTGTGCTGCATTGAAAAACAAGGAACTCATGCAATATTATTCAAAATGGATGACTCTGGAGGACATTATGCTGAGTGAAGTAACTCAGTCACAAAAGGACAAATACTGCATGGTGCCACTGCTGTAAAACAGGACTGACCTCATGGTTGGGGAGAGACTGAGTAAGATGTGTTCAATAATGTATACTGCATTGAAACAGATGAGGGAGAAAACTGTTTAAAAGGGATATGTGATTAGGTATTTTTGTCATGACAGGAGTCTAGAGTGAAGGCTACATGGTGGAGTGGACCTGGGAGGAGGAATTGTAAAACAATGAAAGAATTTTTCTTTTACTTTTCCCAGAGGGTAGTGCAGTAGAGGGGAGGGTTGGGAGGGGAGAAAAGTGCAACAATGAATGAATGGAAATCCAAAGTCTGTGTAAATGTTTACTAAAATGAATTTTTTAAAAAAAAGAGAGAGAGGGAGCAAATCAAAAGATCCAAACTTGCTTGGCATTTCTTAAGCTGAAAGAAGTAAAGAACAATTTCAAGCCTTTAGTTGCAATACTTACAGATACTATGGGCAGAGTATTGAATGATCCAGAAAGCATCAAAAGAGATGGAAGGAGTACCAGAGTCACTGTACCAAAAATAATTGGCTGACACAGAAAGATTTTGTGAAACAAAAAGCAACAAAAAAGATTTTGTGAAACAAAATATGCTCAAGTGGCAATGGTGATGAAGGAGGAAGTTCAAGCTGTTCTGAAGGAATTGGCAAAGAACAAGGCCCCAGGAATTGATGGAATACCAACTGACATATTTCAGCAGACACGTCCTGCTGCCCTGGACATGCTCACCAGGTTGTGGCAAGAAATCTGGAGGACAACTCCCTGGCCAGCTGACTGAAAGAGATCCATATTTGGTCGCATTCCATAGAAAGGATGACCCAACAGAATGTGAAAATTATCTAACAATATCACTGATATCACACACAAGCAAAATCCTGCTGAAGATTATCCAAAAACAACTGAAATGATGCATTGGCAGAGAACTGCCAGAAATACAGGTTTACTTTTAAAGAGGCTGTAATACCAGAGACATAGCCAATGTTAGGTGGATCTTGACTGACTGGAAAGAGTATCAGAGGAATGCCTTATCTGTGTTTAATTGACTATGCAAAGGCATTTGACCATGTGGACCACAACAAATTGTGGTCCTTGAGAAGAATGGGAATCTCAGAACACAGTAAGGAAATACTGCATGGTTCAAAATCAGGAAAGGAGTGTATCAGGGATGTGTCCTGTCTCCATAAATCAGGAAAGGAGTGTATCAGGGATGTGTCCTGTCTCCATACATTTTCATTCTATATGTACAACAGTTTATTTGAAAGGCTGGGTTTTATGAGAAGGAATCTGGCATCAGGATTGGAGGAAAACTCAACATCAACCTGTGTTATGCAGATGACACAACCTTGCTCTCAGAAACTGAGGAGGACCTGAAGCGTTGGCTGCAAAAGATCAAGGATTGTAGTCTTCAATATGAATTGAAGTGCAACCTCAAGAAAACAAAAATTCTCACCACTGGACCAATTGATAGTACCATGATGGATTGAGAAGAGATTGAAGTTGTTAACAATTTCAGCTTGCTTGCCTCTGTAATCAACAGTCTTGGCACCAGCAGATCAAAAGACAAATTGCTCTGGGGGAAGCTGCTCTCAGGGACCTGTCAAAAGTGCTGAAAAGCAATGATGTCTGTCTGGAGACTAAGGTGTGCCTGATTCAGGCCATAATCTTCACAATTGCTTGCTATGCATCAGTTAGCTGTACAGTGACCAAAGATTACAGAAGAACTGATACATTTGAGCTGTACTGAAGAAGAGTATTGAGCATGCCATGGCCTGCCAAGAGAACAAACAGGTTTATTGTTGAATGGGTGAAAACAGGCTGCTTCTTCGCGGCAAGGATTTTGACTCTCCATCTGACGTATTTGGGTCATGTTCCCAGGAACATGGAGAAGGACATTATGCTTGGAAACGTGGAAGGACAGTGCAGAAGTGGGAGACCCCAGATAAGATGGATTGACAAACTAACTGGGATTATTATGGAGGTAGGTGTGTTGGAGACAGTGAAAACTGGCTCAGGACAGAGCAGAGTTCAGAGTTGCTATACATAGTATCACAATGAGTTGCAGACAACTCGATGGCACATAACAACAAAAACAATGGCAAAGCTTCATCTCCCATACTTTGGACATGTTACTAGGAGAGGCTATTCCTTGAAAAGATGGTGAAGCTTCATGTCTTATACCTTAAACATGTTGCTAGGAGAGGCTTTTCTTTGGAAAGGAACATCATGCTTGTAAAGATGGATGGTCAGCAAAAGAGAAGGTCCACAGCAAGATGAATTCACACAGTCACTGCAGCAATGGCCTCATGTATGAAAAAGATGATGCAAATGGCGCAGGATAGGGCAGGGTTCAGCTCTGTTTTCATAGGGTCACTGTGAGTTATACTGAACTCAATCAAGTGGAGGGGGTATTAGCTACTTTTCTTCCCACACTTTACAATTTTTTAAAAATGTACACATTGAAGTAATGCCTGTGTTAAAATATTTGAGGGCAAGTCTATCTTTTCATCAAAGATCTTTACTTTTTAGTCCTTATCAATCTATAATAGCCTTTTATTGATTTTTAACGTCATAAACTATATATAGAAAATGTTTGCCTTTTAACCATTTCTACATTTACAATGAGGGACATTTATTACATTTACCGTGCTGTGCAGCCGTCACCACTATATATTTCCAAATGTTTTTCCAAATAATCCTAAACAGAAATGCCACACTCTTGAACAGACCCTCTCCATTTCCTCTTCTTCATAGTCCTTGGTAACCAGTGATAAACTTTTGTGTTTGCAGACTTGCTTATTAGAGATATTGTATACAAGTCAGATAATGTTTATTGTTTTGTGTCTAAACTAATGTTTTTAATATTTATTTGTGTCATGTATATGTAAGACTATTTTTTATGACAAATAATATTCCATTTTATGTGTATGCCACATTTTGTTTATACATTTGGACACTGGAATTGTATCTGCTTTTTTGCTATAATGATGATGCTGTGATAAATATTGGTGTACATAAGTTTGTGTGCTTTCCTACTTTCAATTTGGGGGAATATATACCTTGAAGTTGGACTTTTTAAAATCATATGATAATTCTGTGTTAATTTTGTTTGGAATATCTACTCTTTTGATCATTTCTTTGGTTAACTCAAGTTTTTCATTGCAAATTTAAATTGCAAATGATATAGTTTCAAGTGTATTATAAATAATGGTATTTTAAAAGAAAACTTTTATATAATTCTTTTAAATGCAAATCAAAGCACTATAGCAACTTATAGGTTCTTTTTAATAGCTGAAACTTGTAAATTATTTTTATTTTTCTTTGAACTTGCTTTTCTGCCCTACTTCTCTAAAAATGTATCCTAATGTATTTTATTTATCACCCAAAATATTAAAATTCATTGCAATATATATAAATAAAAACTAAAAAACTAAAAACTTTCATGATTGATTTAGGGTTTGTATATGATCAAAACCATCTTATTATTGTTAGGTACCATCATGTTGACTACTACTCATAATGACCCTATGAGCAACAGATCTGAATGGTTTTGCGCTTTTTTTTAAAGTTGTCATTTTATTCTAAGTTTACAGAAAGCATAGGTTATCGTTCATTCATTGATAGACATTTTCTCCCTTCTGTTCCTCAGTTTACTTTGTAATGCATGTCTTATTCCAGATTCATTGTCATACATAAAATATCTAATCATCCATTCCTTTCAGATAGCCCTTCCCCTCGCCTGTTTCAGTGAATTTTCATTATTTATTCATTCTTTTCCTGCTCTCCTCTACCTCTTACTGTGTCTATCCTATTTTTATAACAGTGGTCTTATACTTTATTTGTCCTTTTATGACCGAGTTATTTCATTTAGCATAATCTCTTCCAGACTCACCCATGTTATGTGTTGTTTTATAATTTCATTGTTTTTTAATGCTGCATAATCTGTTGTATGAATGTGCCACAGTTTTTCTGTCCATTTGTTTGTAAACAGGCACTTGAATTGTTTCCATCTCTTTGCTATTGTGATCAGTGCTGCAATAAACATGGGTATGCATACATCTGTTTGTGTCATGGCTGTGATTTCTTTAGGGTAGATTTTCAGTAATGGGATAGCTGAATCTTTCCCTATCATGACCCATCTTCATGATCTCTAATATGTGCAAGCCCATTTTACAGTCACTATGTCAGTCCATGTTGTTGGAGGTCTTTTTTTCTGACCAGCATGATGTCATTTTTCCAAGGACTGGCCCCTTTTTGCAACATGCCCAAATTATGTGAGATGAAGTTTTGCCATCTTTGCCTTTAAGGAGCACCCTGGTTGCATTTCCTCTAAGGCATATTTGTTTGTTGTTTTTGCTGTACATGGGATATTCCGTCCATGTAGTATTCGCCAGTACCACAGCGCAAAGGCATGGATTCTTCTTTTGTTATCCTTATTCATTATCTAACTTTCAAGTGCATAGAAAATAATTGAAAATACCATGACTTGAATCTGGCATACCTTAGTCTTTAAACTCATATCCTTGTGTGTGTATTAGCACGTGGGAGAGGACTTTGACAGCAGATTTCCCCCAATGCATCACATAATTTGATTTCTTTACTGCTATTACCATGGGCATTGATTTTAGATCCTAGTAAAATGAAATTGCTGACAACTTCAATATTTTCTCTTATCATGATGTTGCCCATTGGTCCAGTGGTATTTTTCTTTTCTTGTTGTTGAGATGTATTTCATATTGAAGGCTATAACCTTTGATCTTTTGCAGCAAGTGACCTGTTGTGTAGACATACAATTTGTTATACTAGGAATGACAATTTAAAGAAGATTAGGGTTACATAGGGTTTCATAGTTGAAGGAATGTTTTAAGGTCTATCCTTAAGTACAATGCTGTGACTGATAAGATACTGTCTCAATGCATGCAAGGAATACCTATTAATACAACTATTGCTCAAACATATGCACCAATCACTAAAGCCGAAGATACAGAAATTGAGAACTTCTTACCAGCGTTTGCAGTCTGAGGTAGACTAAACATGCATTTAAGTTTCAGTAACAATAATTCGTGACTGGAGTGCAAGAGTTGGAAACAGAAAGGACTGATAGTTGTAAAATATTTACATGGTGATAGAAATGAAGCTGTAGGTGGAATGATTGAATTTTGCATCATCAATGATTTTTTCATTGCTAAGTACAAACCAATATAAATATTGATTAAGGATAATTTTATTGGGAATGGATTTTATCAGTCAGCCATGAACCTCTGGGTCAGGTGAGATTTAACTGATCTTGACTGGCTTCCATTGAATTTTGGTCCAGTTCAGATGTTTGCTCCCTATATTTCATTCTGAAAGCTGCAACCCCTCCTCCTCTCATTGCTGTCTAGTTGGCTCCAACTTAATAGCTGAACCTCCAGTGGTTTTCCAAGGCTGTAAATCACATGGAAGGAGACTGTCTTTCTCCTTTGGAGCAGCTGGTGAATCCCAACCTCCAGAGAACAGGGTAACTATGAACTATACCAGCAGAATTCCTTTACCACAGTATCCTCATAATCTCATGGAGATAGCAAAACATAAAAAGAGTCTACTATCTCTTTCTCTCTCAGACACACACACACACACACACACACACACACACACACACACACGGAGAGAGGGAGGGGGAGAGAGAATGAGTGTCTTTAAAAATTGGTCCTTGTGGTCACTTTTGCTTATGGTATTTGGCAAAAAAGGTTACGTGGTTAAAGCTCACATAACTGGGACAATGAAATATACTTTGCCTAGCTTTGGTGACCTAGTGGGTAAGGATTTGAACCACCAACCCCTTAGACAATCAGTTCTAATCCACCAGCTGCTCCACTGGATATGGGCAGTCTCCTCCTGAGCAAATTGCAACTTCCCAAAACTCACCGGAACGTCATCTATGAGTTGGTTCTGATTCTGTGACAATAAGAGAGTGGTGCTAAAGGGTCCTTTGGGAAAGAGTATGGGTATATAATCCTGTAAGAGGGAGGAATTGAGAATTTGAGAAAGATAATCTGTCAGGCAATAGAAGCTAGCCAGGAAATGTGGCAATAGGGACAGTGGCTAAGAAAACAATATTTGCTTGGTGAACATCCAGGTTCAATATGGCCAAAGATGGGAGGTCAGGCAATTACAAAAAAGAAAGTGGATAGGAGAACAAAGCAGAAGTCATTGCAAAAGAACCTGTGAGGGAAGTTAGACTTTCATTTTAATGAAATAGGAAACTCATTGGAAAGTTTCACACAGTGTAGTAATGTGGTCAGATTTGCTTGTGAATTAGGGGTGAGGAGAATCATCCTTGATTGTTTATGCAGATTAAACTGATGTCAGCCTGCTAAGTTGAGAGACCAATGAGGAAAATATTGCAAAATTCCAAGTAAGGAATAAAGGTAACTTAAAATGAGGTTGTGGAATTAGAAACTGAAAGAGATGTTGTTGAACGCAGAAAACTAATGTGCATTGTTTT
>NW_006399811.1:8150461-8160076 GCF_000299155.1 Elephantulus edwardii | reverse complement strand
CTCACTACTCTAAAGGGCCCCTTTGGCAGTAGGAAACACATAGACTATTATGGAGATTGATTTTGGAATTTAGATGCACTGTTATTAATTGTGCTTAGAATCAATTTTATGGCAGTGAGCACTTGAGTGATAGAAAGTGCTAAGACTGCATGCACCCTGTCAAAAGCAGAAAACTTGTCAGACCCAGAAAACAAAGCAATTCTGCTGAGTTCCAGCTCACACAGGTTCACTGTATATATTTCTTTGATTTTGTTACTGCTCTTTAATGGCTTTTGATTACCAACAAGGAAAACCGAGCTTCTGGATGTGACATTCAAGGCTTTTCAAGAATTGCTCCTTACTTTCACCCTTTTTCTTAGCACTCCTATGTCGTGCACACATCCTTTCCCCATAAACAACTGGAAGCCTGGGCCTGTAGTTTTCCTTCCCCACTTCATTTCAGCATGTATTAATCATTTTTTTGCTTGAGATCCCATCTAATTTACCTTTTCAGATGGTTGATGTACAATGGTGTACCAAATTGTTTTCCAAGATGTTTTTGAACCTGAGGCAATATATAGGGGAACAAATTTCATCTTTCCAATACTGTTGATCACTGGTACTTGGTATAACATTTAGCACAAAGTAGATACTCAAGAAATATTTTAATATATTACTATATTTATTGTTTAATATAGATAGTTACACATCTAAGAGTGTCCTGTGGGTCAATAAAATTGACAAAGCACTGGCAAACTTAACAAAAGAAAAAAAAGAGAAGACACAGATAACTTGATTAAGTAATGGTAGAGGTGACATCACAGCAGAACCAGATGAAATTAAAATGATAATATCAGAATATTATGAAAAGCTATACTCTGATAAATTAAAAAACCTAGAGGAAGTGGACAAATTCGTTGACACACATGCTCTACCTAGAGAGACCTGGACAGATGTAGAATGCTTGAACACTCCCATCACAAAAGAAGAAATTGAACAGGTCATAAAAAGACTTCCCCATAAGAAAGGTCCTGGACCAGATGACTTCACAACTGAAATCTATGAAACATTCAGAAAAGATCTATCAGCAATTCTACTTAAAGTATTTTAAAAAGTAGAAAAAGAAGGAACATTCCTAGAGTCATTCTATGAAGCAAGCATAACCCTAAATCCAAAAATTGGGCAAAGATATTACCAAGACAGAAAGCTTCAGACCAGTATCTATCATAAATATAGATGCAGAAAACCTTAACAGAATTCTAGCCTGTAGAATCCAAAATAACATAAAAAAGAATTCATCATGACCAAGTAGGATTCACAATACGTATGCATGGATGGTTTAATATAAGAAAAACAATCAATGTAATTCACCACACTACCAAAGCAAAAAACAAGAACCTTATGATCTTAACAAGGTTGTTGTTGTTATGTGCCGTCGAGTCACCTGTGACCCATAGCAACCCCGTGTACAACAGCTCTAAACTCTGCCCTGTCCTGTGCCAATCTCACTGTCTCAAACACACTCATCCCAATTGCCCCAGTCACCGAATCAATCCATCTCCCAGAGGGCCTTCCCCTCCTGTGCCTGCCCTCCACCTTTTCAAGCACGATGTCTTTCTCCAAGGACCGGTCTCTCCTTACAACATGACCAAAGTATGTCAGACGAAGTCTCAGAATCCTTGCCTCCAAGGAGCAGCCCAGTTTAACCCTCTCCAGGATGAATGTTTGTTTTCTTAGCTTTCCATGGGATTCTCAGCACTCTTCTCCAACACCAAAGCTCAAAAGCATCAATTGTCCTTCTATCCTCCCTGATCACTGACCAGCTCTCTGACACATAACAAGTGATTGCAGAGACCATGTCCTGTACCAGACGCACCTTACTCTCCAGAGACACATCATTGCTCTTGAGTAGAGAGGTCCCTAACAGCAGGCTTTCCCATCACAATACGTCTTTTAATTTCCTGGCTGCTGGTGCCAAGAGTATTGATTGTGGAGCCAAGCAGACCAAAGCTGTGCACAATCTCAATCTCTTCACCATCCATCCTGATGCTGCCAGTTGGTCCAGTGGTGAGAATCTTTGTCATCTTGACATTGAGCCTCAATCCATATTGAAGGCTGCAGCCCTTGACCCTCTGCAGCAAGCGCTTCAGGTCCTCCTCAGTTTCAGCAAGGAGGGTTGTGTCATCTGCATAATGCAGATTGTTGATAGATCTACCACCAATTCTGATGCTGCATTTCTCCTCATAGAGCCCAGCCTCCTGGATGATCTGTTCTGCATACAGGTTGAAAAGGTATGAAGACAGAACATATCCCTGACATACGCCCTTCCCAATTTTGAACCATGCAGTGTTTCCTTGTTCTGTTCTGACGACTGCCTCTTGGTCCAAGTATAAGTTTTGCATTAGCACGATCAAGTGTTCTGGGATTCCAAAAAAGGCATTTGACAAAATCCAGCAATTGTCTAGTTGATAAAGACACTCAGCAAAATTGGAATTGAAGGGAATTTCCTCAGTATAGTGAAAAGTATATATGCAAAACCGAGGGTCAGTATCAAGGATGCCCATTGTCACCACTTCTGTTCAATATTGTATTGGAAGTACATGCTAGGGCAATACAAAAAGGGAGGAAATAAAAGGTATCCTGATCAGCAAAGAGATGGTTGGTTAAACTGTTGCTATCTACAGATGATATGATAGTGAACACAGAAAACCCAAGGACAAAACAAAAAACCTGTTATAACTAGTAGACCAATTTAGTAGAGGGGCAGGGTACAATATCAGTATACAAAAGTCAATGGGGTTCTTCTAAAGTAACATAGAAAACTCAGATAAGGAAACCAAGAAAGCAGTACCATTTCTAATAGCCAACCACAGATTGAGATAATTATCAATAAACCTAACTAGAGACACAAAAGACCTTTACAAAGAAAACTACTGGACATTTCTGTAATAAAAGACCTTAAAAACAAAATGGGAAGATGTCCCTTGTTCATGGGTAGTAGGACTCAATGTGGTAAAAATGACAATTTTACTAAAAGTGATCTACTTGTTTAACACAATCCCCATACAGATACCAAATTCATTTTTTCAAAGAGATAGAAAAGGCAATGGGCAAGTTTATTTGGAAAGAGACCTCACATAAGCAAAGCACTTCTGAAAAACAAAAATCAAATGGGAGGCATAGCACTATCTGATCTCAAAACCTACTACACAGCTGTAATAACCAAAACTGCATGGTACTGGTACAGTGAAAAACACATAGACCAATGGAATAGAATCAAGAACCCAGAAATTAAACCATTTATCTATGATCAACTGATATTCGACAAGAAAAAAAAAACCTATCAAATGGGGACATGATAGCGTTTTCAACAAATAGTGCTGGCAAAACTGGACTACTACCTAGAGAAAGCTAAAGCAGGATGCACACCTTACTGTACACAAAAAATCAACTCAAGATGGATCAGAGACCTAGCAGTAAAGCCCAAAACCATAAAGATCATAAGAAACAAAGTAGGACCAAGTGTAGAGGGCCTAGTTCATGGAATAAAAAGGCTGACAAATACAATCAGAAACAAACAACCAGCAGAGGATAACATTTATGAATGGGACCTTCTGAAAATTAAATCCTAGTGTGCATCAAAAACATTTTCCAACAGAGTGAAAAGAAAACCTACTGACTGGGGAAAATCATTTGGCAATACCATTTCAGACAAGTGTCTCGTATCAAAAGTTTACAGAATCCTGCAAGGCTTCCACAGGAAAAAGACTGATAACCCGGTTATAAAAATGGGCAAAGGACATGATGGAAAGACCCTTCACAGAAGAAGATATTCAGATGGCCAACAGGTACATGAAGAAATGCTCAAAATCACTGGCAATAAGAGAGATGCAAATTAAGACCACAAAGAAGTACCATTTCACCCCAATAGCAGTGGCAAAGTTTAACAAGACAGCAAGTAATGTTAGAGAAGATATGAAGAGATAGGAACTCTCATACTCTTGATGGGACTATAAAATGATATAACCACTCTGGAAGTCAATTTGGTATTTCCTTAGAAAGCTGAACATAGAAATTCCATATTATTATAGAATAACCCAGTTATTCTATTGCTTGGAATATATGCTTAGAAAATTAGAACTGAGACACAGAGATTTGTACACCAGTGTTCATATCAGGTTGTGTTCACCATTGCAAGAACATGGAAACAGCTCAAATGACCAACCACAGTTGAATGGATTGAGAAATTGTGGTACATTCACATGATGAAAATGTTACGGAGCAATGATTTTGAAAATTATTACATAACTTGGGAGAAACTGGAGAGCATTATGCTACGTGTACTAACTCAATCCCATAGGACAAATACTGTATATGACCATTATTGTAGAAATAGAAAGATAACTAGTAAAACATGTATGAGAATCCAAGGACGGGGCTGGGGGGAGGAGGTAGGAACAGAGTGGTGAGGATGGGCTGGGGGTAATCATAGGGTTGTATAGTTTGATGGCTAAAGGGAGGGATGGATAAAGGAAACGGGAAAGATCTGGTGTGAAAACATTGTATAAGATAATATTTTTTTAAAAATAAATAATATGAAAGCATCAGTTATAATTGTTTAAACATTAAGTTCTTTTAAACGTCTTGGCTTTGCTATTGTGCATATTGGCCTCTGTGGCACTGCAAATAAATACATGAATATGTCCCCATTTCTATGCACAGGTATTTAGTTACATTGCCTACAAATTGTTTTGGACAGTATAACCTTCTGCATTAATTAATGTAAATGAATTCATGTATATTCGTGTAAATAGTAAAAATTAAATTAATATGGAATCAAGCAAGAAATATTCTCTGTTCTATATAACAAGTGGTAATGTTTAATGTTGTTTAAAACTTAATTTTCCTTTCCAAAATCAAACTCCATAATAGTCTATGTGTTTCCTACTGCCAAAGGGGCCCTTTAGAGTAGTGAGAGAAGATCTTCACCCTGAAACCTACAGCGTCCCTTTTCAGCAGGAGGTAGCTAAGAGAATACGCCATCCCCTCTTCCAAGGCAAAAACAGTCGGTCACATTAGCAGGGGGAGTACTCTTACAGACTAATTTTAAAAATAAGAATTCTATAAAATAAACATAAGGGGCATGTGACAAAAGTATCAAAGAAACAAGGCAAAATAATAAATTTTGGTTATACACAAGTCATACGGAAGTATAGGAAGAGTTGTGATTTTTCTTTCACCTTTTTTGTATATTAGTCATGATTGCACATTTAAAATGATTAAATAAAACTGATTCGAATAAAATTTTTGATTAAGTAAAAAAAAAACAACTTAATTTTCCTTAAAGCGGCATCATTTGTGCTATTAAAAGAAAAAAAAGTCAGGTTCTAGCAAATTAATGCTAAAAATGACATAGAATTTCTTAACATCTGTACAGTGTACTATTTCCTTGGGTTTACTTCCCCCCCAAGCCTTAAAAATGTACAATCAGTAATATTAATAATATTTGCAATACAATATGACTATTAGGTCTCTTTCCAAAAATTTTTTATCAATCCAAACAAAAGCTGTAATTCTTAAGCATTCTTTCACCCTTTTTCCTCAACAACTCATGGTGACACAGAAAAGATAGTAGATTTGCTTTTATGTACGGATTTATTCTCTTTAAGTAAAATGAAGTTTGAATAGAACAGTTATCCACAACTGCCAGTTCTTGCCTGTCAATGACACTGTTCTTTCAGTGTCTTGAGTCTTGGAGAGATTTAGCTTTGTTCATTTTTTGATAGAGGTTACTGACTAGAAGTCCTATTTTCCCCTCTAATATGGCTATGATGGCTGTTGATTTCATCTACAGAGAAGCACTAAAGCCTCCTGTAGTTTTGCCAGTGGAGAAAATGGAATATTTTGAAGAAGCTGGCTACAAGCTAGGCAATTTTCCTCTCTCTGTGCTTCAAATGGTTATGTGTACAGTCCAACGACATCATTAAATACCAAGTAATTATTAAGGGGAATATATATACACTTGTTGCTATTTTAAAAACCTCAGTGGCACACACAGCTGCAATAACTCCATTTGTGGAAGCTACCACAGGAATGATTGGTTTTACAGCCCCTTGAGTGTTTCTGTACGTAATAACCTTAATATTATTATATTGTGATACATTCTTTAGAAGCAGGAATGGCATCCACTTCCGTAAATAGCTTGCCTCCAGAAACCCTATGAACCTGGAGAAGGGATGAAAGTCACACAAGTGTCGAGGACTTTTGTTCATAGGGTCACTGTGAGTTGCTTATGACTCGACGGCGCTTAACAACAACAACAACATTCTTTAGAGATTTTTTTCCCTATCTAAAGACACCCCTTTTCCAAAAGGTTGCTCTTTAGGCCACTGCAATACCCTCACATACTCAACACCGTGCTGTGGTAACCTGGGCATGATGCAATGGTGCACATGGGAAAACTAAACTGATGTGGGTGTAAAGTTCCAGTGTGCACTCAATACAAGCCATCGTTCCAGACAGAATCTCTCTGGCATTTCCTTTAATGCCTTCAGTTCCCCTCATCTATCAAAGGGGGTAATGGTGCTTGAGTCCAACACCATCTTCATAATTTAGAAGAGATATTAGCATGCCCTTTATCTACTGGCAATTATAGAGTCTAGACCATATACAAGAATATGAAATTGTCAATAAAAAGTGTCTTCAGAATCTTGAATCTTATTGAAATGTGGAACTACATTGTAATTTGGAATACTGTCATTTAGAAATTCTGCAGCAAATTTAGCTTTACGTCTTCCAACATCTTTAGGCCTAAACAAAAACTGTCTATTTAGATTGGAAACATCTCTGGTGTCCATGTTTTAACATGAATCTGTCTAAAACCAGACAATGCCAAGTTTTTCAGTAGCTCGCATCCTAAGCCACCAGCCCCAATGACTAGAATTTTACATGTATCTAACAGAAATGGGAGAGACCCAGTGATAGATTCAAAACTGAGGTGTGAAGGGTCCAGATCGCTCAAGGAATTTTTCTACATGATTCAAGCAACCTTCCCAGTCTCTATGTACCCACATCTACTGTCAACACCATTTTTACAGCCAGCAAATTCTGTTCTTTAGCTCCTCACCATCCCCTACATTGTTCTTACCCCTTCTCAGGAGCCCTCATGCTGTGCAGCCCTATGACCAATCTTGGAAATTTATGGGGCAGTTCTTCTGAGTCAGAATCAACGGCAGTAGGTTTTGGGATATGATGGATTAAGTTATTTTACTCCTTTTTGTACATAGATATATACACATTCCATGCACAGGGACTGGTGTGCGTATGATGTACAGTTGTTGCATACTTAGTCTCCAGAAACAGCTGATTGCTTAGATTACAGAGGATTGTATTGTAGATATTTTGGAATTATTTAGGCTTTATTTGGGAGTCTTTCCCGAGGAATGCTGGCTCTGAGCTTGTATTGAAGTCATTATACCAGGTGCTGGCTGCATTGACTTAGGGAATTCCATGAGGGAACGAGGATTGGCACATTCCTCTCATTTCTTAGATATTTCATTATCTTTTGCTTAAATGACGTAGACAATGACATGCTTCTGCTAAGATGCAACAATTTTGGAATACTGAGTGATGTTAAATTTTATGTATAGTTAGGAAAGAGACTTTAATTTTTATCACAATTTTATTCAGAAAGATATTTATATCTAAGTATGGAAATTGCAGGTTCAAATTAAGCTGCTAATTTTTGTCTGTAGGGATTGGTAAAATATATTGTTCTATTATGTGATCTTTATGACACATTGTTTTAATATATATTAGGTGAAAATGTACCTCAACTCACTTTTGGCTTTTTGTAGTTGTTTATTTTTTAAATTATAATTCTATAAAATTGTCTTTTCTTTGGTGTACAATTTTATGAATTTCCATTCACATAGCTTTGCATACTCTCAGTGCAGAACAGTGCCTGTCACTCCCTAAAAAAACTTTCTCATGAAAATCTTTTGTAGTTACGTCCTCTCCCTGATCCTTAATCCCTATAGATTTGTCTTTTTGAGAAAGTCATATGAAGTAATATGTAACCTTTTGAAAGTAGCTACTTTTAGAAATACACGTTATCAGTGGTTTATTGAATCATGTGTTTTACTGCTAACTGGCACTTCTCAGACTTCCGAAGAGATAGATGGATAGTCTCCTTCCATAGAGAAGTACAGCTATGAGTCAGAATCAACTCGATAGCAGTGGGTTTGTTTTTGTTATATATTTATTTATAGAACAGTTTGTTTATTCCATTATCTGTTGATGATCATAAACTAAAACAATGATAATAGTGAATTTTACTATTAGTCATATGTCCTTTGACGCTGTGACACTGATGTACCAAATGTGGTAACGGTTATCCATGGTGGACAGTGTTTGCTGGAGCTTCCCGACTAAAACAAGCCTGAAAGCAGGAGTGGCATCCACTTCCAAATTGTCTATGAACAGTGCTCAGGCCTTTCGTTTATAGGGTCACCATGAGTCGTCTACGACTCGACGGCACTGAACAACAACGAACAACAGTTTGATAAATCTTCTAGTAGAAATAACTGTAATGATGAGCCTAATTATGTTATGTCACTGAAATTTTTCCACACTTTTGTAATTTTACTGATAGTCTTATTTTAAGCTGAAGAGAAATACAATGTTTGTAATAAAAGCATAAGGATTTAAAAAAATCATAAGGATTAGATTATGAGAAGATTTATGTCGATTACTTGAAAAAATCAACATGAAAGGCCTAAATTAAAAAATCTTGTAGGTAGAATGTGGATTTTTTCTTTTTACCTCTAACACCCATTTTGTAGAGAGAATTCTATTGCTTTGGCCAGTCAGCAGCTACTGAAATAAGGATAATGAACAGGATCCTTTGTTTCTCTTAGTTAAGGCAATTATTTCAGTCCAGCCAGTAGGAAATAGCTTGCTGCCAGAATCCAGGTGTAGGGTGTGTATATATACGCATAGACATACCTCCTTCTTCATTGATATTGGGTAAATAGCTCCAGAGACCTTACACAGCAGAACTAGGGTTTTTGCTTCTTAGTATCACATGGCAGTGGAAGGTGTCCTAGGCTTAGGCTTGGATGACCTTTAGAACTAAAAATAATTCCTAATGTTTACCAACCTGTGTTGTTATGCCATGATTGTTTAATGAACCATATATTCAGTTCATCTCTTTGTTTAGGACAAATCAAAAGGAAAGACAATGTTCAATTTTTATTGTTGTTGTGTGCCATCGAGTTGCTTGCAACTCATAGGGACGCTATGTACAACAGCTCTAAACTCTGCTCTGTCCTGTGCCATTCTCATTGTCTCCAACACACTCATCCCGATTGCCCCAGTCACCGAATCAATCCATCTCCCAGAGGGCCTTCCCCTCTTGCGCCTGCCCTCCACCCTCTCAAGCACGATGTCCCTCTCCAAGTACTGGTCTCTCCTTACAACATGACCAAAGTATGTCAGACAAAGCCTCAGAATCCTTGCCTCCAAGGAGCAGCCCAGTTTAACCCTCTCCAGGATGAATCTGTTTGTTTTCTTAGCTTTCCATGGGTTTCTCAGCACTCTTCTCCAACACCAAAGCTCAAAAGCATCAATTCTCCT
>NW_006399811.1:8146723-8148883 GCF_000299155.1 Elephantulus edwardii | reverse complement strand
TCATTCATGCTCAAGGCCTCACACCTGTTCTTGAGGTGGTTCTAAAATTCAGGTGGAATAGACTCAAAGTTTTATTTTGGTTCTTGTGGATTTGGTTTAATTTTCCTCAGCTTCAGCTTGAACTTGCCTATGAGTAGTTGGTGGTCTGTTCCACAGTCAGCTCCGGGCCTAGTTTTCACAGCTGATACTGAGCTTCTGCAGCGGTTCTTTCCGTAGATGTAATCGATCTGATTCCTGTGCATAGTGTCAGGTGAGATCCATGTGTATAACGTGCATTTATGTCTCTTAAACAATGTGTTTGCGATGAATAAGTCATTGATTGTGCAAAATTAAATCATTCTGTCTCCAGCTCCATTTCTGTCTCCGAGTCCATGTTTTCCGACTACTGATTATTATTCTTCTTTGTTCCCAACTTTTGCATTCCAGTCACCCATTATTATCAATGCATCTTGATTGCATGTTTGATCGATCTCCGACTGTAAAAGTTGGTAGAAATCTTCTATTTCCTCTTTGGCTCTGGTTGTTGGTCCATATATCTGAATGATAGTGGTATTCACTGGACTTCCTTGTATGTGTGTGGATAATATCCTGCCAATCACAATATTGTGCTTCAAGACGGATCTAGAAATGGCTTTTCTAACTATGAAAGCAACCCCATTTCCCCCCACCTTTTCATCTCCGGAGTAGTCTCAGTAAAATATCAAGAAAAAATGAACATATTCATATTCAAGAAAAGATTATAATTTTTTTATGGATTCTAAATTCTGGCATAATGTGTATATAATTCTTAAAAGTCTTCTGAGTCAGAATGCATCAGCTTTGGAACAATTTTATTACTGTGCTGTTGGGAGGGTAGTAAGCAGCTGTATTACAATCCAAAGACCTGAGGTTTGAATCACCATTTGCCCTATAGGGAAGAGGATGATAAATCTCTTTTCTGTGCAAAATATTATCTCTGAAAACCCACTGGAGGGTCAACTATGAGTTGGTCCTAACATAACGACTGCTGCTAGGAGTAAATGCAGACATTTTCAGTTTGATTTGGTGAGACTGGCTGATAAATATGTGATTTTTCCTTTGATTCGTTTCTTAAGTTTAACTCTTAAATATCATCCTATGTATGGACAAATGAATCAAGATAAGCCCACTTGGGGAGGCTTTCTGTCTTCAAATCCTTTTCCAGACAGTAAGAACAGGATTCTTTTTAATTCTTTTTCTACCATACTGAAGCGTAAAGAGAGGCAGCCCATTATTGTAAAACGAGTGTGGAGACTAGAGTCAAACAAAGTAGTATTTTTTTTCACTGTAATTTATGTTTATTATGAATATTACATAATGTTTTTTTTAATTTATTATTAATTTCAGTGACAATTTACAGAGACATTGGATTTCTATTCATTCATTGTTGCACTTTTCTCCCCTCCTAACCCTCTGCCCTCTTGGAAAAGTAAAAGAAAAATTCTTTCATTGTTTTACAATCCCTCCCCCCCAGGTCCACTCCACTATGCAGCCTTCACTCTGGACTACTGTCATGACAAAAATACCTAATCACATATCCCTTTTAAATAGTTTTTCCCTAATCTGTTTCAATGCAATATGTATTATTGAACCCATCTTTCTCAGTCTCCCCCCAACCCCAATGTCAGTCCTGTTTTACAACAGTGCACCATGCAGTATTTTTTCCTTGACTGAGATACTTCACTCAGCATAATGTCCTCCAGGGTCACCCGTTTTGAATAATATTTCATGAGTTCCTTGTTTTTCAGTGCAGCGTAGTATTCCATTGTGTGAATATACCACAGCTTCTTTATCCATTCGTTTGTTGATGGGTGGCTTAGGTTGTTTCCTACTCCTTGCTATTGTGAACAATGCCGCAATAAACATGGGTGTGTATATAATCTGCTAGTATGTCAGTTTTGGTCTCTTTGGAATATATTCCCAGTATTGGAATTATTTGATCAAATGGTATCTCTATTTGCAACTTTTTGAGAAAGTGCCATACCGCCTTCCACAGTGGTTGCACCATTTTACACTCTTACACTCCCACCAGCAGTGAATAAAGGTTCCAGTTTCTCCACAACCTCACCAGCATTTGTTGCTTGCTGTTCTGTTAAATTTTGCTATTCTGACTGGGGTGAGATGATATCTCATAGTTGTTTT
>NW_006399811.1:8106166-8146553 GCF_000299155.1 Elephantulus edwardii | reverse complement strand
CTTTTTACCCTGTTGGAGAAGTTTTTGAATGTGTATAGGGATTTGATTCTTAGAAGGTCCCATTCATCTATTTTATTTTCTCCTGGTTGTAGGTTTTTCAGAATACTTGGAAGACTGCTTATGTTGTGGACTAGAACTTCTAGCATTCTTTTAACCTTTTCTTTAATGAAGATTATAGTCCTTGGTTTTAGTCTTAGGTCCATAATCCACCTTGAATTGGTTTTTGTATATGGAGTGAGGTGTGGATCTTGCTTGAATCTTCTGCAGATAGTTTTCCAATTTTGCCAGCACCATTTGTTAAAAAGGCTGTCGTTTCCCCACTTACCTGATATCATCTCCTTGTCAAAAATCAGTTAATCATAGATAGATGGGCTGATCTCGGGTTTTCAGTTCTATTCCATTGATCTATTTGTCTGTCATTGTACCAGTACCATACTGTCTTAACCACCAGAGCAGTGCAGTAGGATTTGAAATCAGGGAGTGAAATACCTCCTACCTTTCTTCTACTTTTAAGGAGTGCTTTGCTTATTCAGGGCTTCTTTCCATTCCAAATGAAACAAGATTGCCTTTTCCATCTCCTTGAAGAACAAACTAGTATTTTGAATTGTGTCTTCACCATGCAGCTCTGTGACTGAATTATGTTAGCATTACTGAGCATTTTGTAAGTTGACATTAATAATGTCTGCCTTTCAGGATTGTAAGTAATGATATTATAAATCATAATATAACCGCTAATGTATATAAAGTGCCTGATACATGTTTTCCATAAATGGTAGCTTTTACTGCAGTCATACCATAGAGAAAGTTATAATTTGTTTAAGTCATCTTTAGTTTGCATGGAAACCTGACACAGACTAGCGTGTGAGCAAGAATATGGAAGCCCCTCAGTGAGATGACTACACAAAAGCTACAACAGTGGGCTGGAGCACACCAATGGTTGTAGGACCAGCAGTGTTTTGTTCTTTTGTACATAGAAAAGGTCACTATGAGTCAGAGCTGACATGACAGCAGCAGACAAGTTCAAAAGCACTTTTGAATTTTAATATTTGCTGTGTACAAGATACAGTGATTAATACAAAATACTGATAATTGTCTAATACAGAAAGATCTCTGGTAGCCAAATGGTGAAAAATTCTGCTGCAATCCCAAAGGCACGCAGTTCAAATCCAGCAGCTGCCCCGTGAAAGGTAGATGAGCAGTCTTCTCCTATGTGATTTACTGCCTCTGAAAACCCAGTGGATGGTCAGCCATGGAGTCACTTTTGACTTGAAGGCATACAACAACAGAAAAACAAAAACCTGTCTTTGTAGAGAATCTTAACTGAAAATGACTTGGGGGTGGGGGGGAAGAAAGAAAATTACTTCTGAAATGCAAATACCTTAGTATTATCTTAGAGAAACTATTGTTAGGTGCTAGGGAGTCTGTTTTTACTCATAGTTACTCGATAAAGCAGAACAAAACATTGCCTGTTCCTCTTTTCATTCACTGTTGTAGCTGTTGTTCCAACCCATCTTGGATTTTCCCCCCTGTTGTTGTTATGTGCCATCGAGTTGCCTATGACTCTTAGTGATCCTGTGTATAACAGCCCTAAACCCTGCTCAGTCCTGTGCCAGTCTTATTGTCTCTGACACACCTACCCCCTTTATCCCAGTCACTAAATCAATCCACCTCCTCAAGGGTCTTCTCTCCTTTGCTGTCCCTCCATCCTCCCAAGCGTGATGTCCCTCTCCAAAGACTTTCCTTGCAACATGTCCAAAGTATGTCAGACGAAGTTTCAGAATCCTTGCCTCCAAAGAACAGCCTTGTTTAAGCCTTTCCAGGATGAACCTGTTCATTCTCTTAACAGTATATTCAGTACTCTTCTGCAGCACCACAGCTCAAAAGCATCAATTCTCCTATCCTCCCTAGTCATTGGCCAGCTCTCTGATGCATAGCAAGTACTTGCAAGGACCATGGCATGTATCAGGTGCACCTTCATCTCCAGACTGACATCATTGCTCTTTAGTACTTTAGAGAGGTCTCTGACAGCAGACTTTCCCAATGCAATAGTTTTTAAAATAACGACTTGGGTGAAAATTAACAGAGCTTTTGCTTTTCCATTCAATAATTCAAACAGATTTTGTTTTGTGATGTTGATTGCATTTCCAACCTGTGACAGCACTTTTTGCTACATCTTCACTTTTAGTAATATTTCCCTTCATCCTTCTATCCTGTCCTTTTCTGCCTACTGATCTTGCTCCAGTTTCACCTTTTTAAGAAAGTGCTAGATTGCTACTTTCCATATTGGTTTTATCATTGTACATTCTTAACAGCTGTGTATGAGGCTTATAATACCATACCCTTGCCAGCATTTGTTGTTTACTATGTTGTTGAACTTTGCTATTGTTGCTGTAGTGAGATGTTATCTCTTATGCTGAATGAAATAAATGAACATATACAGTATAAAACCATTGTTGCAAAAAGCTAAAGAAAGGTTTATATACAGAGAGACTCATTTTAGTATGGCTGCCAGGGAGAAGTAGAAAATTAATTAATGGATAATAAACACTTGAAGAGAGCTCTGGTAGCTAGTAGTAAGGAGCTGCACTGCCAACCAAAGTCACACTGTCTGAATTCACCAGATGCTCTGCAAGAAAAAGATGGGCAGTCTCCTCCTATTTTCCTTCAATAAGGATTACATCTCAACATAAAGAAAACAAAAATCCTCACCACTGGACCGATAGACAACATCATGATACATGGAGAAAAGATTGAAATTGTCAACAATTTCATCTGACTTGGATCCACAGTCAATACCCTTGGTACTAGTCAGGAGACACTAGTCAGGAGATAGGGAGATATATAGCATTGAGGAAAGTCTTCAGTCAGAGACCTTTCCAAAGTCCTGAAGAGCAATGAAATAATTCTCCTGAACCTAGCCCCAGTCTTTCCAGTCACCTGCTCTGCTTCTGAGAGTTGGACAATGACTAAGAATGACAGTGGATGCATTTGAGTTGTGGTGTTGGAACAGAGTTCAGAATATCCCATGGACTGCCAAAAGAGCAAACAGATATGTCTTGGAGAAAGTACAGCCAAATGTTTCTTGGAGACAGATAGTGAAGCTTCATCCCACATATTTTAGACATGTTGTTAGGAAAGGCTATTCCTTGAAAAGGGAAATCATGCTTGGAAAGGTGGAGGGTCAGCAAATTAGAGCAAAACCCTCAGTGAGATGGACTGCTACAGTGTCAGTGGCAAGGGACTCAAATGTGTCGAGTATGATAAGGATGACACAGGATAGGAACTCTGTTGTGGTACTTGACTCAACAGCACTTAATGACAACGAACACCTATTAAGATCAGTAAAGGGGGGGAGCTCTGGTGGCCTAGTGGCAAGGAGCTGCAACTACAATCCCAGAGGTGCACGGTTCGAATCCACCAGATGCTCTGCCAGGGAAGGAGGGACAATCTCCTCCTGTACCAGTCAGATCTGATTTGACGGTACACGCACACAAAAAAATTAAAAAAAAAAAAGGTCAGTAAAGGGAAAAAATGGATAAATGGTCAGACATTGTGTGTATTGTAACTATTTTGAAACAAAATGTGCATTGTTAATAAGTGATTAAGAAAAATATGTTGTTATATGCTGTCAAGTCCATTACAACTCAGTGACCCTGTGAACAGAAAGTGAAGAGATTCAAGTCTGGCCCTACCAACGTTCAAATCTTTATTTCAGCAATAATTCCTTAATTAATGGACATATACTCCTTAATAAAAGATTGTTATATATGGCTAAACACATGTATATAAATTATTGATTGAGTTTTAAGAAAGAAATAAAAGCAAATCTTATCACTCTTATGCTGTTTGGGTCTTAGGAATCCTGACATTTAAAACAAAAATTTAAATCCAATAAATCTGGTTTACCCTTGTACTGAGAAAAATCTGTTGACTGAATTCTTGTCAAATTCTACATTTTACATTACAGGAATTGTTGGGTTATATTTTAGTCATAAGCCACAAAGTTGCTTTAAGGGTATGTATGAGAAAACATCTTTTAGAATAAGCTAAGAAAATGACTCTGTAAAAACAGATGAAGAGTGTTATCGTGGTTATTTCTGGGTGATAGAAATTGCCTTTACTTGACAATAAATCTGGGAAGAGATAGGAAGTATTTCACCTATATTTTTTTTTACTGAACTGGTGGACTGGTTGACCTTTTGATTAGCAGAGCAATACAGAAAGCACCTACTAGAGCTCTTTCAATTAATATTAAGTAGAGAAACATTTTTATGTATAAAATACATATAAATATTATTTGGCTAATGATGGTTCTTCAAGATGTATCATATATAAGCACTAAAATGTATTGAAGATTTATAAAGATTATAGAAACTTTTTACTATATAGCTTTGAAAGCAATGAATACTAAAATTTCAGGGGGTCTATTGAAAATTATCTCAGGCAAGGTTCAGATCTGGTGATCTTTAGGTCACTTTGAGTCAAAGGCATCGAACAGTAACACTCTTTGGTTAACACTCTTTTCCTGTTTTTACTGATTGCTTTTTATATGCTCTTTTTGTACGGGCTCTAAATATTAGAGTCCATCAAGGCTTAGTTCTTGATCCTGAACGATTGTGTGTAAGGACATCATGCTAGAATAGGTCCAGGGTCATAGAAAGAGAGTACGACCCCAACAAGATGAATTGACACAGTGGTATTAACAGTGGGCTCAAACATATCAGAGACCGTTCGGATGGCACAGGACAGGGCAAAGTTCTGATCTGTTGTTCATGGGGTCACTATGAGTTGTAGCTGACTCAGTGTCACCTAACAATCATTCCATTGTACGAAAGTACCATAGTTGGTTCATTAGTCCGTTGAAGGGCATATAGGTGGTTTCTAGATGGGAGCAGTTATGAACAGACCTCCTATAAATATTAATGTATAGGTTTTATGTGAACATAAGTTTTCATTTCTCCATGGCAAATTCCCAGGAGTAAGATTGTTGGATTATATTGTAAGTTTATGTTGTACTTTTTTTAAGAGTGGCTGTGCCTTTTTGCATTCTCCTCTACAGTGTGTAAGAGTTTCAGATGGACCACATCCTCATCAGCACTGGGCCTTCTCAGTATCTTTTATGTTGGCCCTTGTAATAGGTGTGTAGTGGATCTTGTTTTAACTTGCCTTTTGTTAATGGCTGCTAGTACTGAGCATCTTGTCATTAATATATCCTATCCAGGCAAAATAGATGGATACCTATTCCACTCTTTTCATGCTTTTCAGTTTGAAAGTCCTCTATTTGGATGCTAACTTCTTTGTTGGATTTGTAATTTGCAAATATTTCCTCTCAAATCTATAACTTGTCAAATCTGTAACTTGTTCATTCTTTTACCTGTATCCTTTACAGAGCAAAATTAGTTTTTATTTTTGTTTTTCACCTTTTAAGGTTTTTTTTAACCTTTTAAGTTTTTTAAACTATTTTGTTGAATAATAATTTATATTCCATAAAATATTTACTTTATATAATTTAATGATATAGAGTACAGTCAATACTACAATCCAGTTACTGCCACACAAAAAATTCCTTAGTGAGTCAGCATTCCCACCCCCAGCCTCAGATAATAATTAATATGCATTCAGTTTCTCTATATTTTCTTTCTAGACATTTCATGTGAATGAAGGTTTCTTTCACACAATATATTTTTAAAATAGCTTTATTGAGAGATAATTCAGACAATAAAGTTCACCCACTTGAAGCATATTTAAAGTTCTTTGAACCAACAACACAGTCTAAGCTAAAAACATTTTATATATTACTTGTTTATTTTTATGTGCCATTGAGTCAGAACCAACTCAAAGCTGGCCCTCCAGCAGGTCTTCAGAGGCAGTAAACAGCATATGAGGCAATTGGCTGTGTCTTTGTGTAGATTTTCTAGTGCATTATAGAAGGACAGTCATTCATGTTACTGTAGATGGAATGTGGAAACCTTAGTTGTATATATAGTTTTCTATTTTTATGTTGTATTTGTCATTTATCACATTTAGATGCTTAAAAGACCCACAAGTGTTACTTTTCAAACTTGTACTCAAGCTCTGATGGCAGTCTGTAGGAAGTTGTGCTAACCTGAAGGCAGCACCTCTTGGAGTGAAATAATGTTTGCTGCTTCAAAGAAAAAAGATGACACAATATCTGTTTTCAGTGGCTGAATTTGAGCTTTTTTTAAAAACCTGAATTTAAGAAAATAGAAACCACCAGTGTGACCACTTCTCTATATTTAAACCTCATCTGAGGAGATTGGTGGTGGTCATAGTACTCAATATGATGTACCAATATTGTTTAATTAAATATACCCACATTTAGTGAGCCAGTACTTTTCTGGTTATCAGTGCATGGTATTACAAAATCATGTATGCATGAAACATTCATTCAAGTATATGATAGATGAATTTTAATGTGACAGAGTATGAAAATTTATGTTATTTTGTAGTCTACAAACTAACTTTTAATAAATTATCATTTATTGAGGTTTATAGTAATAATGAAGGATATCTGTAATAATCTGAAACTCAACCCCAGTGCCACTGCATTGATTCTACCTCCCAGTGGCCTTGAGTGGGAGAAGGATAACCAGTCTCCTCCCATGTAATTTACTGTCTCTGAAATATAGTAAATAATGCATGTAAGTTGAACCTCTACTGTTAACACCACAGAGCGAAGTGACCAGGAAACCATGAAGTAATCCACGAAATAATCATTACCCAGACCCTGCCACCCTATGATCCAAAAAAAGTAAATCTGGTCAAGGCTGTCATTTTATGGAGAACACAGAAGTGAAATTAACATATAAACTATATATACAAAAGGGTTGCAGTTAGCAAAAATCAGACTATGGGAAAGAAACTAGAGATTCACTGAACCAGTTTCAACAGATAAATTATGAAATGCATTAAAACAGAAAGGGGGTGTGGGAAGAGAGGAAGAAAACCAATGATTAATGAGAATTAAGAGACATACCAACTAGTATTACTATAGACCTGATTTGAAACCTATTCAGGCAATCATTAGAAAAAAAAAGATTTTAAACATTTGTGAGACACTTGGAAATTTGAATATTGGTTGGATATTTTATATTGGTTGAATATTTTAAACTTTTTTATTTATTTACTTTTAGGATGTTTAATTTTAAGGAAATTTTGTGTTCGTTTTTAGGTGTTAGGAGGATGTGTGTGTGTGATTTTTAAAATAGTCCTTATATTTTTTCCCCCCCTCATTATGACCTGTTTTCTAACTCATAGGTCATTGGGTCTGATTCAACTTGATGGCAGGGAGGTTTTATTGAAATATTTTAGAGAAGAACCCTTTCAGCACAGTGGGCTAACACATGGCTGCTAACCCAAAGGTCTGAAGTTCAAACCCACTAGTTGCTCTATGTGAGAAAGATTTGAGTCTACTTCCATAACTCTATGGGACCATTCTAGTCTGTCTTGTGAGTCAGAATTGACTTGATGACAACAGGTTTTCTTTTTTGTTATATTTTAAAGATGTCTACTTACAGATGGCACATAACAACAATGCTTAAGATGTCTTGGAATTGTTTGGAATAAATCTGGGAGGGGACGGAGTAGGCAGGGTGTTGTTGTTGTTGTTGTTGTTATGTGCTGTTGAGTAGCCTGCAATTCAAGCAACCCTATATACAACAGCTTTGAAACCTGCCCTGTCCTGAGCCGGTCTGACTGATTACAACACACTTACCCCCATTGCCCTAGTTACTGTATCAGTCCATTTCATCTGAGATCTTCCAAGCGGGATGTCTTTCTCCAAGGACTGGACCCTTTTGGCCACATACTCAAAATATGGGAGATGGAGCTGCAAAATCCATACCTCCAAGGAGAAAGTTGGTTTCAACCTCTCCAAGACTGATCCATTTGTTTTCTTGGTGGTCCATGGTATGTTCAAGACTCTTCTCCAGCACAACTCAAAGGCATTGATTATTCTTCTGTCATCCTTTAGTCACTGTCCAGCTCTCTGATGCATAGCAAGTAACTACAAAGACCATGGCCTGAATCAGGTAGGTACACGTTAGTCTCTAGTGTGACATCATTGCTTCTCAGTACTCTAAAGAGGTCCCTGACAGCAGATTTTCTCAGTTTGATTCATCTTTTGATTTCCTGACTGCTGGTGCCAAGAGTGTTAATCAGGGAGCTGAGCAAGCTAAAATTGTTAACAACCTCAGTCTCTTCTCCATCTATCATGGTGCTACCAGTTGGCCCAGTGGTGAAAATCTTCTCTTGATGTTGAGTTTCAATCCATATTGAATATGACAGTCCTTGACCTTCTGCAGGCAAGAGTTTCGGGTCCTCTCAGTTTGTTTCAGCAAGCAGAGTTATTACGTCAACTGCATAATGTAGGTTGCTGGTAAGTCTTCCTCCAAACCTGATGCCACAATCCTCCTCATAAAGCCTAGCCTCCCAAATTATTTGTTCTTTATATAGACTGAAAAAGTATAGAGACAGGATGCATCCTTGACGCATTCCTTTTGAACCATGCAGTGTATACTTGCTCTGTTCTGAGGACTGCTTCCTGATCTAAGTTTCACATGAGCATAAACAAGTGTTCAGGGGTTCTCATTCTTCTCAAGGATAGCCACAATTTATTGTGGTTCATACAGTCAGATGCCTTTGCATAGTAAATGAAACACTGATAGGCAGTCCTCTGGTACTCTTTGCTTTTTGCTGAGATGCATCTGACATAACTGATAATGTCTCTAGTGCCACAACCTCTTCTCAACCCACCTTGTATTTTTGGTAGTTCTTCTGATGTACTGTGTTGTTGTTATGTGCCGTCGAGTTGCTTGCGACTCATAGCAGCCCTAAACTCCGCTCTGTCCTGTGCCAATCGCACCATCTCCGATACACCCATCCCAATTGCCCCAGTCACTGAATCAATCCACCTCATAGAGGGCCTTCCCCTCCTGCGCTGTCCCTCAAGCATGATGTCCCTCTCCAAGGACCGGTCCCTCCTTACAACATGTCCGAAGTATGTTAGACGGAGCCTCAGAATCCTTGCCTCCAAGGAGCCACCTGGTTTGACCCTTTCCAGGATGAATCTGTTTTCCTAGCAGTCCATAGTACCCTCAATACTCTTCTCCAGCACCACAGCTCAAAGGCATCAATTCTCCTTCTATCCTCCTTAGTCATTGTCTAGCTCTCTGATGCATAACAAGTGATTGCAAAGACCATGGCATGTATCAGACGCACCTTAGTCTCCAGAGACACATCATTGCTCTCTAGTACTTTGGAGAGGTCCCTAACAACAGACTTTCCCATCACAATATGTCTTTTAATTTACTGGCTACTGGTGCCGAGAGTGTTGACTGTGAAGCCAAGCAAACTAAAGCTGTGAACAATCTCAATCTCATCACCATCCATCCTGATGCTGCCAATTGGCCCAGTGGTGAGAATCTTTGTCTTCTTGATATTGAGCCTCAATCCATATTGTAGGCTGCAGTCCTTGACCCTCTGCAGCAAACATTTCAGGTCCTCCTCACTTTCTGCAAGCAGGGTTGTGTCATCTGCATAACGCAGATTGTTGATAGATCTTCCACCAATGGTGACCCCACATTCCTCCTCATAGAGCCCAGCCTCCTGGATAATCTGTTCTGCATACAGGTTGAAAAAGTATGGCGATAGGACACATCCCTGGTGCAAAAAACAACAACAAAATAACAAAACCCCAAGTATTTAAAATTAAAAATGTATTTATATGGCTGATGTACTGTAGATAAAGTAAAATTTTCCACTAGCAGAATAGATGTTGTGTTTGTCAGAAACTTTTATGCCCATGTTTTATTGGGGGAAATGTTGAGATTTTTCTTCTTTAAATAGTTTTTTGTGATGATAGATAACACTGATTGATTTTCAAACATCAAAAGCAATTTTGTATCTGTGAAATAAACTTCACGAGGTCGTGGTACATATTTTTTAATATTTTTAAAAAGTAAAGCTGAGAGTGTGTGGAAAGAGAAGGCCGATCTATCCAGAGCACTTGGGACCCTTTTTCTGTATTCCCAGTAGATGGCAGTGTCAGGGAGGCTTGGGATTCTCCTGTCTGGTTGTAACATGGCAGAAATTGAAAATGTAACCAGTAATCACTGGTACCTCATTTAACATACTTGTTGATACCAAATAATATGATAAAAAATCTAGAAATGCCTAAAATGTATAGATTATAGAGATCCTTGTCCTGGATTATTTTTGTTGGTTTTTTAAAAAACAAGTTAGATATATTTGTTTGGAATTCTGAGCTGTTAGTTGAGGTTACATTTAGTCATGTAACTGTTGCTTTCTCCATGAGGTTGACAATAACTGACTTTTTAAAGGTTAATTGAAAGTATAAGCTTTCTTTTTAAAGACTAGTGCACTCATCAAGCCATCCTCATAGTAGCCATTCACATTATAATTTTATATTTCCATTTTATGAAGACCATCCTGCGGGGCAGTCTCTTCACAGTGCGATTTACTGCCTCTGAAAACCCTCTGTAATATCAGCGATGGATTAGCTCAACTCGATGACATATAACACCATCCTGCTGTCCTGGCATTTTACCTTGCTACCTTGATTGACTTAAAACTGTGTCTGGTACCTTGTAGATAATGAGACTAACTACTCTTTGATTCAAATGGTAAATCAAAGAGTAGTTAGTCTCAGCTACAGAGTAACAAACACATTTTCTAAATTTTTTATAGATTTTATCACTAATATGATAAACTCTATTAAAAAAAATGTCAAGAAGACAAAAGATTCTCACCACTGGACCAACTGGCAGCATCAGGATGGATGGTGAAGAGATTGAGGTTGTTCACAACTTTAGTCTGCTTGGCTCCACCGTCAACACTCTTGGCAACAGTAGCCAGGAAAGTAAAAAACATATTGCGATGGGAGAGTATGCTGTTACGGACCTCCCCAGGGTACTGAAGAGCAATGACGTCCCTTTGGAGACTAAGGTGTGTCTGATACAGGCTATGGTCTTTGCAATCACTTGTTATCCATCAGAGAGTTGGACAATGACTAGGGAGGATAGAAGGAAAATTGATGCCTTTAAGCTGGGGCGCTGGAGAAGAGTATTGTATGTTCCATGGACTGCCAAGAAAGCAAACAGATTCATCCTGGAGAGGGTTAAACCAGGCTGCTCCTTGGAGGCAAGGATTCTGAGGCTCCATCTATCATACTTTGGACATGTTGTAAGGAGGGAAAGGTCCTTGGAGAGGGACATCATGCTTGGGAGGGTGGAGGGACAGCGCACGAGGGGAAGACCCTCTATGAGGTGGATTGATTCAGTGACTGGAGTAATCGGGATGGGTGTGTCAGAGGCAATGCGATTGGCACAGGATAGGGCAGAGTTTAGGGCTGTTGTACATAGGGTCACTATGAGTCTCAAGAAACTCGATGGTACATAACAACAACAACATCACTAATATCATCATTACACATTTTACTAGATTAATTTTCACAAAGTACTCATATTTTGGTTTTTAGGTTTTATTTAACCTTGTTTCTTCTGTTTATTAAAGATTAAATTTTTAATTTTTTTTTCTCTTATTAATTCTTTTTATTCATTAGTTTTCATATCAATTCACCATTTAAACTAGATACTGCAAGCTGTATCAGCTAGCTTCTAATTTGGACATGGCACCAATATTTCTCATACAACTGGACGAAGGACCACATATTCCTGGCTATTCCATTGGGCAGGCTCTGTGTGCTTCTTTGGATTCAACAGTCATGATCTTGTTTGAGATGAGCATGTGAACATAGGGCCAGATTTTGTTAGTCTCCATCCCAGAAAACTGATGGAGCACGCTTAACATTCAGAAGTATTAACTGCTATCAAGCCAGGTTTATAGCCTTCATTATTCAGCCAAAATATTAGCAAAAGCATTCATGTTCTGGCTTCTGTACTTATGAATCAGAGTGTAACTATTTCTTTGACTTTGGGTTTGTGGTTTCTTAAACTAATTTAAGTGACGTAAAAGATGACTCTTACTAGGCGTTTCCTTACTTTTAGAAGTGTATTAGCTCTTTATTGTAAACAAGTTTCTCCAAGGAAACTTTTTTCTGTGGAAACTTTATTCATTTCATCATCTACTTAAGAATGAAATCCCAGCTTGTGTACTGATTCCTGCATGTCTTGTTATGAACAATTTGTTACTTATGTGTGGATATTTTTTTTATTTTTATTTTTAAAATATTTCTGACGTTTTTGAAGTGCCTCTTTTCTGACTCAGTCTTCTGGTAATTATTAGCCATTTGCCATTAGACCACTCACTCTCCAGTTACTTTTAGAGGTTGTGAAGGTTTGCCTTTCAGTTGGTTCCTCCTGGCCACTGGAGAGCATGAGTCAGTGTCACGTGCATGTGGTGTTACTTGTCAGACAATGGAATGCTAAGACTTCCTCTTTGCATAGAACAGTTTGAGTTTTGTACTGCTGGAAGAACTATGGTCCTTGGGACAGTCCTGCTTCCCTCTAATAGTTATGGCAGAGATCAGGACATACCCTTTTGCTGCCTGTGTGGTGAAACCTCAGAATCTACTTTACCCAACTTGACAGGTAAGGTTCAAAGCTAATGGCTTGAGGAGGGTAAATAACCATAATAATCAAATGTGAACGAAGATTTCAAACATTTAATCTTTATCTGCTACTGTTACCATCATTGATGATCAGTGAAAAGTTCATTAGCGCATTTTAGCTTTGGTATTTCATAGTAAAATCTTAGTAAATACTTGTAGATTAAAAATAACAATATATAATATTTTATATGATGTTACAATGAATAAAGCATGATATGAAGAACTGAAGTGATAGAGAATAACTTGTGTAACTACTTCATATGGCTTTTGAAAGATGTGCTAATGAGTGTTTGTATCTTGAATATAGCTAAAGAAAAATTCTTTCAAATTAAAGTAATTGACAATGCCTAAACAGAAAATTTTGTATATTTCTCTCCAATAAATTTTAAGTAATAAAACAAAAAGTTTTTGAATAACTAATTGCTTAAAAATGGCTTTTAATGAAAATAAACATTAAATTTAAGAATTTTTTCTGAATTTTAGTTTGATATTTTCATTACTCAGGTTTTAATCTTTTAAACCTTGGTAATTTACTTTTCACAAGCTGCTATTTCTGTATATTTTGCCTTTTTTTTCTTTGTAAATAAATAGACCTTTGAATGGTCATAATGTATTTCTGCTGAGACTGCTAACGCTATAAATAAAAACCAAAATCTCCTACTAGCTGATTTTAAGTCTCTGAGCTACTTCTGTCGTGGTAATTAACGAGAGATTAACTAGCTGTCTAAGAACTGGAATATACAAAGATTAACTTGCTGTCTGAGGTCTGGAATATACATAGTATAAGCATCACAATGAGAAAAGAAAACAAAAAACCACCGTTCCCAGCCTACACAATTGCATTTAGGCAGGCAAGGTACTTGTGAATCATCCAGACGTGTCTGTCTGAAGCCTGTGAGGAAAGTGCTTGGGATCTTCCCATTAAAGGCTTCTCTGTTTTACTCTCTCTCCAAGGAGGAGGTGGAGGGTGGAGAAGTGAGGAGTTTGTTTCCTTGGAAAAAAAATTCCTTTTGTTTTATCCTGGTGGGAAGATTGGTGCTCAAATGGATATCCTGTGTAGACTGATTGTACAGGAAATTGACCTTCCGTACTACAAGAACAAAGGAGAGAGTGGGAATAAGGAAGGAAGGAAATAAGTGTTTTGACCAAAATACCATAAAATCTGAGATGGGAAGCAGGGTGGGTGTTGTTAGGTACCACCTGTGGATTCCAGTACATAGCTATAGCTAGCCTGTATGAAAGAACTAAACACTGCCTGGACCTGGGCCATCTTCACAATTATTGTGATGTTCGAAGCCATATTATTGTTGTAGTCATTATGCCAGTCTGTCTCTTGAAGGTCTTCGTCTTCTTTGCCTCCCCTCTGCCACCACCACCACCACTACCAAGCATGATGCCTTGTAGTGTTTGGTCTCTTTTGATAATATATCTGAAAAACAAGAGCTTCCTGGCTATATTTGTTCCAAGAAACATTTGTTTGTTTTCTGACATCTCTGATATATTTAGTATTTTTAAACATCATATGTCAAATATATGGATAATTCTTCTATCTTACTTATTAATTTTCCAGCTTTTGTACACACATGAGGGATTTGAAAATACCACGGCTTGAGTCAGGCATACTTTAATCCTCAGAGTTAAAGGGGGAAGTAGGGGGAAAAAAGGATTGTTTTCCAAATTGTGAACCTTTTAGTAACTTGGCCTCAAAAATAACTATCCTGTATTTATTACTTTGTATATTTGAGAAGTTGTTTGGACTGTGAATATTTTTAAATGTAGGTACAATTAAACTGTAGATCTTATTCTGTTTCTTCCTTTTTTTTCTCATAACTTGGTTTTCAAGAAGCTGACTTGCCTTTATACTTGATGGAATTCCTTCCCAATGCAAATAAACATACAATAGATGTGTCCTTAGACAGTGACAGTCTGTGCTTTACTGCCATCAGTGTAAAATTCCTGCTTGACTAAATGTAATGCTTTTTCTTCTCTGACACTTTACCTGACTTCAGATAATTTTTTCTATTCTGTTTTATTTTAGCATCCTTCTTGAGTGTATCAGTAGCTGTATACACTCATGTATAGCAGTGGGAGTTCATTCATTCAATAAATATCCTGGGAAGAAAACGGGGAAAAAATCCCTATCCTCGTTTTGCATTCTCCCTATACTTATTTTCATTCTGGTTGGAGGAGTTAGATAATATACATGAATATAATAATGAAATTATATAGTATGTGTGATGATAATGAAGCTATGAAAAGAAATGTAGGGAGTATTAGAATGTCAGGAACAAATGTGTTTTAGAATATGATAGTCAACATATACCTAAATGATAACCTGTGAGTAAAATGCCATGTAGCCATCTTAGAGAAATGTGCCTCAGGAAGAAGGAAAAATCATTTCATGGACCCTAAATCAAAGCATAGCTAGCATGGCCTAGCAACACCAGTGAAGCCAATGGCCAGAATGAGGTAAACTAGAAGAGTAGTGGGAGTTGAATTAAGCAGGTTGTGTAGGACTTGGTAGATCTTTCTAAGCTCTTTAGCTTTCACTTTGAATAAGATGGGGAACCATTGAAAAGAACAGAAGAAGTAACAATTTTATTTATGTTTTTAAAATGGCCTTCTATTTTGAGAATAGGTGATTAGGAACAAAGATAATTTGCTTGGAGCTCAGCTAGGACTACTGAAATAATCAAAATGAGGATGATTGTGGTGACAGGATAGTAGTATTAAAGAGACTAAGAAATGAATGGATTTCTGACATAATTTTTTTTTCTGACATAATTTTTAAAGCCATGCTAATAGAGTTTGTGCATGTAGGATATGAGAACAACAAAGGTGTTGTGAAGGATTTCCAAGATTTTTTTGGTCTAAGGGCCTGAAAAAATAGAGTACCATTTAATTGAGATAGGGAGTAGCTTTACATATTAAATTTAAATGATATTATTAATAGTTTATAATATTTTTAGGGAGCTGTGGTGGCTTAGTGATAAAGACTTGTGCTGCCAACTCAAAGGCAAGCAATCCAAATCTACTACACGAGGGGAGCTCTGCTGGCCTAGTGGCAAGAAGCTGCACCGCAGTCCGAGAGGCACACAGTTCGAATTCACCAAATGCTCTGCCGGAGAAGGAGCGACAATCTCCTCCTGTACCAGTCAGATCTGATTTGACGGTACACACACAAATAATAAAAAATTAAAAAAAAATATATCTACATGCTCTGTGGGGAAAAAATGGGCAGTCTCATTCTTCCATGAGATTTACAGCCTCTGAAAACTCACTAGAGGATCAACTGTGAATCAGTTCCAACTCAAGATCACATAATATCAGCAACAATATGTACTCTGAAGCTAAATATAATGCCTAGCATATAGCAGATGTCTACTAAAACTATTAGCCTTAACTTTTAATGTACTTGGATTCACAAAATAAGATACAAGTACATGGCATCTGCCCCTTTTTTTTGTCTGGTAGAGTAAGGGAGCTTTGGTGGCCTAGTGGCAAGAAGCTGCACTTCAATCCTAAAGGCACACAGTTTGAAGCCACCAGATGCTCCACAGGACGAAGATGGGCATTCTCTTCCCATGTGATTAACTGCCTCTGAAAACCTGCTGGAGGGTCAGCTATGGGTCAGTTCTGGCTCTGAAGTTCACAAACAACACAGAGTTTTAGAGTTTCAGTGTTTGCTTAATGTAATTTTCAAAATTGTCACTGATTATAAAAAAAAGTTCTTTTTTTAAATTCCCTTTTTGTTCCTCTTATCATTTCAGACAAGGGAGACTTACCCCTATTTAAAGAAAATTAAATATACTCAACTTCTTTGAAAACTGTTAGAGTAAAAAAATCTCAAGTCATAGCAGACCCTCCAATAGGTTTTCAGAGGTTGTAAATTGCATAGGAAGAGATTGCCAATCTTTCTCCCTTGGAGCCTCTGGTGGGTTTGAATTGCCAGGAAGTTGCCACCTTTTGGGTTAGCAGCATAACTCCCTGTGGACTATACCGTAAGCACTCCCTTTTTAAATACAGTAAGGGTGATCTAATTGAGTAGGAAGTTGTATTGCCAATAAAAGACACTCAGTTCATATCCACCAGCTGCACTGCAGGAGAAAGATGTGCAGTCTCCTCCTGTGTGATTTAGTGTCTGAAAACACATAACTAGGTTGGCTATGAGTCTGGTCTGACTTGATGACCATGAGGTATGTAATCACAAAACATTGTAATCTGCTATCACTGCCACTGGCAAGAAATATTTATCGATGTGGATCACTTGGTATTCAGTATAAAACTAATAGCTTTGTAAAGACAGTTGTTGTACTTCTTTTTTTTTTTTTACAATTCATTTATATTTTAGTAAAAGATTGACGTTTTGTAGCTTAATGGAAATTTTACTAGACTTGATAAATTTTTGTTGTTGTTGATTGCCATCGAGTTGAGCACAACTCATAGTGACCCTATGAACACAAGGCCTGAAGCCTTTCTATAACTATCATTGTTTCTCTAAGTTCATAGAGTTTCCAGAGGCATATGGTTTAGGATGTGGATGCCACTCGTGCTTCCAAACCTGTCTTAAACAGGGAGCTCTACCAAACACTGTCCACCCTGGGCAGCCATTATGACATTTGACACACACTTCCCCACCACCCCCCAAATGGCACAAGGTTCAGCATCACAGCAAATCCAGATTACCTCAGTACAGCAAGTTGACAGAGGAGTGCTATTCCATTTAGAAGAATGTTCCTCCAAAATAAAATAACCCTAGAAGCTTGGGCACAACTGAATTTTAAATACAAAGGACCTTCATATAGATACAGGAACAAAAGACCTGAAGAATTTCTATAACGATTGTCATTTCTCCAAGTTTGTAGAGTTTCCAGAGGCATGTGGTTTAGGAAGTGGATGCCACTCCTGTTTCCAAACCTGAATCAATCTGGGAGCTCTACCAAACACTGCCTGTGATGGGTAGTCATTAAGGTGTTTGTCACACCTATGGCACAGTTGTTCCATTATGGCATTTGAGACCCCAGTGGCTCAAGGTTCAGTGTTACAGCAAACCCAGATTACCTTAGCACAGCAAATTGACAAAAGTGCTGTATGTCTTAGAAAAATGTTCCTCCAAAATATAGTAACAAGGGATTAAAATATAATCCCTTGGGCCCAACTTTTTAAAACAAGGACCCTCCAGGAGATATTATTGACTCTAAACAAGAGGCTTAAATAAAAAACAACCAAACAGTCCACACTGGCCCTCAACCAAAACAAGAGAGCCCACTTTATAGAGTCTAGCCACTTCACCCAGTCTCTAAAATGGAGACAAGGGCTTGACTTTAAATGCAAGTGCCCTCCAGAAGGTCTTTATGACTCTAAACGAGAGGCTTAAATAAAAACCAACCAAACAATCCACACAGATCCTCAACAAAAACAAGACTGCCATCTTACATCTTACTCCAAAATGGAGATAAGGGCCCGGTGTTATATGTTGTTGTTGTAGTTGTTAGGTGCCTTCAGGTAGCAACCCTATAAACAAAAAACCTTAACTCTATTCTGGAACTATTGTCCTTTCTCTAAGTTCATAGAGTTTCCACAGACATTTTAGGAAGTGGATGCCACTCCTGCTTCCAAGCCTGTCTTAATCTGTGAGCTCTACCAAACATTGTCAAACATGTATAACCATTATGGCATTTGACACACCTATGGTACACAGTTCAGTATCACAGCAATCCCAAGTTACCTCAGTACAGTGAAATGACAGAACAATGTTGTACCCCATAGGAGACTGTTCATTTGAAACATTAAAAATAGGCCACAGGCCCAAGGGCCCAAATGAATTTTTAAAAACCCTATGCCCATGCACCAGGCTCTCATTGGCTCCATCAAGAGACTTCCAGTCCACACTTACAACCAACCAAGCAGTGCAGAGCTGACCCCCAGTCCAGCAGAAGAACTCCTTAGTAAAATGAGTTTTCATTAGAATAAAGAAAAATACAGTGCCTGTTGCCAGGTTGAAGAATATTTTGTGTAATGTGATTTTCTGTTTGGTAATACTGGATTTGCTATCTTTACCATATTGTGTGTGTCTGTTCTTGTTTTCTATAACTCTGCATTTAAACAAGGAATAAGGTGATACTTGTTCTAAATTAACTTTTTTGCAATGTCTGGATGGGTACACCTTCAGATTTACCATAATCTTAATGTAAAACAAAATTTAGTTGATATTTTGAAGAGCATTTTCTATTTTGAGCACTAGGGAAGAGTTGAAGTGAAACTCTTATGAGAGTTACAAATCCAAACCCACAATAGAAATGTCTACATCATGTGGACAGTTATGAATCTATTTTAAAAACATCAATTAAATGTGATTTTAAAGGTGATGAGAATCTTAGTGTTTCTTGACTCTCAGTTTTGTGTAACTTGGTCATTCCTTTTTAGTCAACAGCTATTGAGCACATTACTATGTAAGCAGGGAAGGTGGGAAATATCTTACTACCAAGAAACATAAGTCTGAAGTTTGGTAGCCAAATATTAATAGATAATATTTTAAATCTAAAAATAAACAGGATATTAACTATTAACATACTAAGTGGAATGATGTTGAGAACCAGCAGCAGAGAATGTGAGGTTTCCTTGTTTTGGGTTGTTGCTATGTACCTTTGAGTTGGAACTAACTTATAGCTGTCCCCTAAAGCAAATTTTCATAGGCAGTAAATCACATGGGAGGAGATTGCCCATCTTTTTCCTGCGGGGCAGCTGATGGATTCAAACCACTTGCCTTTTGGGTTGGCAGTGCAGCTCCTTATCACTAAGCATCCAGAGTTCCCTAGAGAATGTTGTATTGCGTCTGATGTTACAAGTAGAAATTTGCCAGGTAGATGAATCAGAAAGAGCCTAGGATGAGAACCCATTGCTGGTACACAGTGCTGTGTCACCAAAAGCAAAATGGTGGGAATCAGCATGGCGCATGTTAAAATTTGAAGTATAAAGTGGTTAGAGGTGAAACTCGAGAAATAGGGAAAGATCTGATCATGAAATCCTTGATGAGCTTTTAGCTTGATTGTGAATTTTTGAAGAGTCTTAAGAATGACATGGTCAAATTTTTGTTTTAAATAGATCACTTTGCCAGCTGTGTGGAGGATGGCTTTGAGGGAGACAAGACTGGAGGCAGTAGTCCAGGTGAGAATTAATGGGGATCTGAATAAAGGCCTTGCCAATAGAAATGGAAAAGAAGGGTTGGATTTGAGGGTTCTTTTCTTTTAAATATACTAAAAACAATTTTAAATTAAATTTTAATAGAGGGAAAGAAAATGAGAAAGTGTCATTATATATATATAATAATATATGACATATACAGTTGGATAGTTTTCCTTAGTTTTAGAAACTACTAAAAGTATTCCCAATGATTTAAAAATTACTACTGAGAGAACATTTTGGTATTGTATACTTCGATAATGAGAAACTGTTAATCATGTTATCTGTTGGGGTAATAGGAATAAATTTAGGAAACGTAAACCTTGAAGCAGAAAGTAGGTCTTGCTAGGCTTTAACACCTCTCCACATGACAGAGCTTAGTAAATGTCCATAGATGGTGATATTTTCTGGGTCAGTCAATTAAATAATTTTTATATTTTAAAATATCTGCTCAGAACAAAAAAAATGGGCAAACTCTTTTGTTATTAAGATAATTAATGATTACAGGCTGTGACAAATTGTGCCTGGAGTCATGGAAGGACATATTGGAATGCCGAGAACCTCTCTATTAAACCAAAACAGCATGTAGTTCTATTTTTTTAGTAGAAAAAATTTTTTTAATTTCTGAAATGAAGCAAAATTTCCATCATTTCTCTCCTTTTTTCCCATATAACTAGATGGTCTGGATTTCTATATTATCCAGATTTTGTACCATTTCCTAAAAGAATCTTTGTTGTCTTCTGTGTAGTTGGTTTTTATATAGAGAGAGTAAGAAAAGAAGAATGGTTTGGGAGAATTTATAAAGGAAAATATTTCCTGTTTAAACTATATAACAACAAAATTTCTTAACAAGAAACTGCACTGTGTATTTTCTAAAGATACTGAGACTGTACACATGGATCTCACCTGATGCTATGCACAGAATTCTGATCAGTTACATCTGTGGAAAGATTCATCAGAGAAACTCAGTAGCTGTGAAAACTAGGCCAGTTGCCGAGTGTGGAACAGACCATCAAATACTCTTATGTAAGTTCAAGCTAAAGCTAAAGAAGGTTTAATCAAATCCACAGGAACCCAAATTTGACCTTTAGTTTATCCTGCCTGAATTTAAAAACCATCTCAGGAACAGATTTGAGGCCTTCAACACAAATGAATGAAGAAGATCAGATTAGCTGTGGGAGAATATCAAGGATATAATCCACAAAGAATGCAAAAGGTTATTACAAAGACAAAGGAGGAAGGAAAGCCTGAGATGAATATCAGAAGGGACTTTAATTACATCGTGTGCTAAGAAGCCAAAGAAAAGGGAAGAAAACAGGAAGTTAAGTAGCTGAACAGAAAATTTCAAAGAGTGGCTCAAGAAGACAAAACAAAGTATTATAATGAAATGTACAAAGAGCCGGAGTTGGAAAATCAAGAGAGTTTGGCATTTAAGTGAAAGGAACTGAAGAAAAAAATTCAAGCCTTGAGTAACAATACTTAAAAAGGATCCTATGGGCAGAATATTCAATGATTCAGGAAGCATTAAAAGAAGATGGAAGGAATACACAGAGGGCACTGTGGAAAAAAGAAGAAAGTTTAGCTGACACAGAAGAATTTAATGAAATACCATATGATCAAAAGGCATTGATGATGAAGGAGAAAGTTTAAGGTGCTCTGAAGGAATTGGGATGGGGAGCAGCAAGGCCAAGGAATAGACAGAATACCAATTGACATATTTCAACAAACATGTAGCCCTGGACATGCTCACCAGGTTGTGCCAAGAAATCTGGAGGACAACTACCTGGCCAACTGATTGGAAGATACTTGCATTTATTCCCATCTCAAAAAAAGAAGAATGTGGAAATTATCAGACAGTATCACTCAGATCACACACAAGAAAATCCTGCTGAAGATTATCCAAAACCGTCTGTAACAGCACATTAATAGAGAACTACCAAAAATACAAGCTGGGTTTAGAAGAAGCTGTAGCACTGGAGACATGAATCTTGACAGAAAGTAAAGAGTACCAGAGAAATGTCTATTGTGTTTCATTGACTATGCAAAGGCATTTGACTATGTGGATCACAACAAATTGTGGCTAACCTTGAGAAGAATGGGAATCCCAGAACACTTGATCATGCCCCTGTGAAACCTGTATTTGGACCTGGAAGCAATCCTTGGAAGAGAGCAAGGAAATACTGCATGGTTCAAAATCAGGAAAAGAGTGCATCCGCGGTGAATCCTATCTCTGTACCTTTCAGTCTGAATGTGGAACAGATCATTTGGGAAGCTGGGCTTTATGAGGAAGAATGTGGCATTAGAAATGGAGGAAAACTCATCAATAAACTACATTATGCAGATGACACAACCTTGCTTGCCAAAACTGAGGAGGACCTGAAGCATTGTTTGCTATAGAAAGTCAAGAACTGTAGTCTTCAATATGGATTGAAGCTCAACATCAAGAAGGCAAAGATTCTCACCACTGGGCCAGTTGGCATCACCCTGGTAGATTGAAGTTTTTAACAATTTCAGCTTGCTCAGCTTCACAAATTAGCACTTGGCACTAGCAGTCAGGAAACCAAAAGACGAATTGTACTGGGGAAGTCTGCTGTCAAGGACCTTTCCAAAGTGCTAAAAGAGTAATATGTCAGTCCAGAGACTGAAGAGCACCTGCTCCAGGCCATGGTCTTTGCAGTGACTTGCTGTGCATCAGAGCGCTGGACAATAACTAAGGATGACAGAAGAATTGATGCCTTTGAGTTGTGGTACTAGAGAAGAATATGCTATGGAGCACCAAGAGAACAAACCAAGTGGCTCCTTGGAGCCAAGGATTTTGAAACTCCATCTCACGTATTTTGGACATATTGCAAGGAGTGACCAATCCTTGGAGAAGGACATCATTGCTAGTAAGGGTGGAGAGTTAGCTCAGAGAGTAAGATCCTGGATGAAAAGGATTAAACAGTAACTGGCAATGAGGGAGTCAGTGTCCTAGTCAGTAAGATTGGCTCAGGATAGGACAGGGTTCAGAGTTATTATACATAGGGTTGCTATGAGTCATAGGCAACTCGATGGCACATAACAACAATAACAGTCATTTCTGGATGAGAATTCTCTCTCAAACTGGGGGGTGGGTGGAAGAGGAAAGAAAATTATGCTTTCACTATTCACTGCTTTCCAATTTTTAATATATATAAATCTGGGCTAAACTCTCATTTGATGTTCTTTCTCTGTCTTGTTTCATTTCTATCGTTGTAGATGGCTTTCTCTTGCTTAAGGTGTCAGTAGCTCATATGTTGGAAAATGGTTAGATGATATAACCTATTTGCACATTCATGATTACACAGATACACTCCTTTTGTTCCAGCCTTATGTTCTCAGTGAATGTCAGCAACTACAATTTTGTCTATTGAATTCAAGTGAGTAACTCATGTGTCGGACATACTGTGACTTTGTTTCCCTTTTGTATCTTTCAGAAGCCTTGCACCGTCCCTATGGTTGTGATGTTGAAGCTCAGGCCCTGAATGAAGCCATCAGGTGGAGTTCAAAGGAGAACTTGCTTGGAGCCACTGAGAGTGACCCTAATCTCTTTGTTGCACTTTATGATTTTGTAGCAAGTGGTGATAATACACTTAGCATTACTAAAGGTGAGGATGCTATGTGACATCTTTTCACATTTCCATTTTCATTAATGGTCAAGAAGTAGAGGGTCTGTCTGTTCTGAGTTCTGCCCTTAAAATTACTAGTTGATTTTGGCCCTGACACTTTGGTTCATTGTCTTATTTTCCAAATGTATAAGGTAATACCAATTTGCCTACATTATAGACTTGATAGTTAAAGTGAGATAAAATCCCTTTAAAAAACCACACACAATACATATATAACCTTTACTCATTCTCAGAATTCTGTGTTTATATATAGTATACCCACATTCATCTACTATACAAATAAGGCTTACTGTATGTTCTAGTTGAACTATGGCTAAGAAAAATCTTGTTGTCATATATTAATACTACTGGAAAGTGCCATTACTGGATTGTCTGCTTTTCAGAGAATTGTTTGTAGCCAGTTTGCAGAGTTTTAAGTTTGTAGGCTACACACCCATGTTTATTGCTGCTTTGTTCACAGTAGCAAAGAGTTGGAAACAACCCAAGTGCCCATCAACAAATGAATGGATAGAGAAGCTGTGGTATATTCACACAATGGTGTATTATGCATCACTGAAAAACAAAGAATTCATGAAATATTATATAAAATAGGTGACCATGGAGGACATTATACTGAGTGAAATATCTCAGTCACAAAAAGACAAATGCACATAATGCCACTGTTAGAGAACAGGACTGACATGGGGGTTGAGGGGAAAATAAGAAAAGAGGGGATAAATAATGTACATGGCATTGAAACAGATGAGGGAGAGAACTATAGAAAAGGAATATATAATGGCATGACAAAAGTCCAGAGTAAGAGCTGCATAGTAAAGTGGTCTGGCGGGGACAACTGTATAACAGTGAAAGAACTTTTCTTTCACTGAAAAAAGCAAACTGAGGGGGAGGCAGGGAGAAAAAGTGCAACAATGAGTGAATGGAATCCAAGTTCTTTATAAACTATCATTAAAATCTCAATTAAAAAAAGAAAGGGGGGGGAAAAGATTTTGTAGGCAGTGGCCTCAAATATTTTGGAGATGATAGGATGACACCGGATAGGACAGGATTCAGATCTGTTGTTCATATGGTTGCATTCATATGGTTGTACTCGGCTCAGCGGCATTTAACAGCAATCTAGAATGTAACCTATGTCATTAAGCACTATGTTTCTATTTAATTCAACTGACATTTTCTTTTTTGAAGCAAAACTTTGTATGTGAAGAAAGTAGTGATTCACATTCTGGTGCATGTTTCTTCTCCTGTTATTGTCTAGCTTCATGTATCAGTGACCTAAAAAAGAACAAAACACCAAACAAAACCCAAACTATCTGCCTTCAAGACAAATCTGACACATAATAACCCTCTCTCAGGTTTCTAAGGCTATACAGCTTTATGGGAGGAGATGGCCTGTTTTTTTTCCTCAAGGAATGGCTGGTGGATTCCAACTACTGGCCCTTTTTTTTTAATAGCCTGACACATAACGCACTATACCACCAGAGTTCCTTAGTAGTGATTTGGGCAATTTAAATGTTCATCATTCATGTTTAATATGGGTGAGTTAAAGGAATAATACTATCATAGTACACTCCCATGAGATGCATAGTTTATATCAATGTTAAGAATAAGAGGAAACAATAAAAACAAATAGAGTCATCTGTGCTTGGTTTTTGAGCAAAGACTCAGAAATAAAGAGGACAATGGGAAACTTTCATGAGAAAGAAATAGGCATATGGGGACCTCCCCAGTGTATACCTGGATTGGATTAATCACCCTAAGCTTATTCTTTCCATTTGAACCTTTGATTGCCACCTACTAGGGAGCAAATAGATTTCAGAATAAATACAATTTGTCAAACAGGTGCTTTTTATTAAGGTTCAGAGTGAGATATGAAATGTGGATATTTAAGATATTCTTATATTTAATATGTAAGATATTAAGACAGGTCTCCATTCAAGCAATGTTATACTTACATGAAAGTTTTGTATGCACTGATTTTTTTTTTAATCTAGCTAGATGAATCAAAAGCAAAAATTCTTAAAACTACATTTCTAAAAAAAATCCAGCAATAATTTAAAAATCGCACTAAAAAACCCTACATTGCTCACACTTAGGTATAGATATGCCACAAAAGTGGATTTGATTGCATATATACGTGTGCCAGGAGTTTTCACCGTCAGAGGAGAAAAAGTGAATTCTATTTCTTTTTTTTTATTTTAATGAAAGTTGACAGAGATTTTGGATTTCCGTTCATTCATTGTTGCACACTTTCCTCCCTGCCCAACCTTCCCCCAGTTCACTTTTCTTTTTGAAAAGTAAAATAAAACAAAAAAAAACTTCCACTGTTATACAATTTCTTCACCACGACCACCACCACCACCCCAAGTCTACTTCACTGTGCAATTTTCATATTTTCATTCTGGACTCTTGTCATATGTGGTGTTGTTGTTATGTGCCGTCGAGTCGCCTACGACTCATAGCGACCCTATGTACAACAGCCCTAAACTCCGCTCTGTCCTGTGCCAATCACACCGTCTCTGACACTCCCATCCCAATTATCCCAGTCACTGAATCAATCCACCTCATAGAGGCTTCCTCTCCTGCGCTGTCCCTCCACCCTCCCAAGCATGATGTCCCTCTCCAAGGACCGGTCTCTCCTCACAACATGTCCAAAGTATGTTAGACGGAGCCTCAGAATCCTTGCCTCCAAGGAGCCACCCGGTTTAACCCTTTCCAGGACAAATCTGTTTTCCTAGCCGTCCATGGTATTCTCAATACTCTTCTCCAGCACCACAGCTCAAAGGCATCAATTCTCCTTCTATCCTCCTTGGTCATTGTCCAACTCTCTGATGCATAACAAGTGATTGGGAAGACCAAAGCCTGTATCAAACGCACCTTAGTCTCCAGAGAGCCACCATTGCTCTTCAGTACTTTCGAGAGGTCCCTAACAGCAGACTTTCCCATGGCAATGCACCTTTTGATTTCCCGGCTGCTGGTGCCAAGACTGTTGACTATGGAGCCAAGCAAACTAAAGCTGTGTACAATCTCAATCTCTTCACCATCCATCCTGATGCTGCCAATTGGTCCAGTGGTGAGAATCTTTGTCTTCTTGACATTGAGCCTCAATCCATATTGTAGGCTACAGTCCTTGACACTCTGCAGCAGGCGCTTCAGGTCCTCTTCAGTTTCAGCAAGCAGGGTTGTGTCAGCCGCATAACGCAGGTTGTTGATAAATCGTCCACCAATCTTGACCCCACATTTCTCCACATAGAGCCCAGCCTCCCGGATAATCTGTTCTGCATATAAGTTGAAAAGGTATGGAGATAGGATGCATCCCTGGCGTACGCCCTTCCCAATTTTGAACCATGCAGTGTTCCCTTGCTCTGTTCTGACGACTGCCTCCTGGTCCAAGTATAAGTTTCGCATTAGAACGATCAAGTGTTCTGGGATTCCCATTCTTCTCAGAGTCAGCCACAGTTTGTTATGATCTACACAGTCAAATGCCTTTGCATAGTCAATGAAACACAGAAAGACATTCCTCTGGTATTCCCTGTTTTCAGCCAAGATCCTAAATAGTCCTCTTCCTCATCTGTTTCAATGCAGTATATATTACTTATCCCCTCTTAGTTTCCCTTCAACCCCAATGTCAGTCCTGCTTTACTACAGTGACACTATGCAGTATTTGTCCTTTTGTGATTGAAATATTTCACTAAGCATATTGTCCTCCAGGGTCACCCATTTTGAATAATATTGCATGAGTTCCTTGTTTTTCAATGCAGCATAGTATTCCATTGTGTGAATATACCTCAGCTTCTCTATTCATTCATTTGTTGATGGGTACTTGGGTTGTTTCCAGTTCTTTACTTTTGTGAACAAAGCCACAGTAAGAAAGTGAATTATATTTCATGGTGACAATTTCAGTTAACAATTTGAAGTAGTTTTGAGGATCAAGCAGTGCTGTTATGTATATAGGTGTATCATGCTTGGAAAGATGGAGGGTCAGCATAGGAGAAGATGACCTGAGGGTGAATTGACATAGTAGCTTCAACAGTGAGTTGTGGTCTATTAGAGATGATGAGAATGGCACAGGATAGGACAGAGTTCAAGGTCAGCTCTTCATAGGGTCGTTATTCATCATATTCAACAGCAGTGGTGACCTATTGGTAAGAAGCTGCACTGCAGTCTCAAAGGCACGCAGTTTGAATCCACCAGCTGCTGTGCAGGAAAGTATGAGCAGTCTCTTCCCAAGAGATTTACTGAAGTTTTAGGATAATACAAAGGACCTCAAAGAAATCTTACACTGTGTGATCGTTTTTTTGATCTACAGTGTACTTTTTTTACCTACAATAGTACTTTAGTGGCAAAATTTGTGAAGTGATGACTGACAGCATTCTTTTCTAGGTATAATTTCCTTGTCAGTATTTTCCAGGGTAGCTCATTCACCAAGGAAACATTGATAAAGAAAAGCTGTTAATATGCTATCATATATCACTTTTAAACTGTTCTCTCCCTCATCTGTTTCAATTCAGTATACATAATAGATCCAGTTTTTCTCAGTTTTACCCCAACCCTGATCTCAGTCACTTTCTACAATCGTGGCAACATGAAGTATTTGTCCTTTTGTGACTGTAAATGTTCATTAAAATTAATAAAATTAAAAAAATATAGAAAAGCTGTTGATACATCAGTTACCAGTTACAGCAACCACTAAGGTTTGAAGAGTGAGATTCCCTTCCTCTGTGATCAATTGAGATTTCTCTAAAAACTTATGTAATACCAGCATTTTGATTCAGACTCTCATCAATATAAAAAGACATCTTTTTAAAGCTATTTTGTTATTTTAAAAGACCAAAACATTATTTTTAAAATAACAGTGTTTAATTCCTTCATTTAAGATATTTTGCTTGAATCTTAAAAAAACCCAAAACACCCACCATGCTTCCTTTGGTTATAGAGGCCAATGTGCATACTGCTCATACCTTGTACTCAAGACTTCCAAAGGAGCTCTAATGGCCTAATGTGTAAGGAGTTGTGCTACCAACCCAAAAGCAGGTGGTTCAAATCTATGAGCTCCTCTGCAGTCTTCTCCCATATGATTTTCAGCCTCTGAAAACTGGCTGAAATATCAACTCTGAGTCATTTCTAACTCGACAGCACATAACAACCACAACAACAGGACTTCGAGAGAATAAAATTCCCCATATAATCACCAAAAAGAGAAGAAAACACAAAACCAAGGGTGTTTATACCCTAACTTGTAGACATTCACGACCACCTGTGTGTATTTATACACATATGTATATACATACATGTGTGTATGTGTGTGTAGAAGCTTGTGTTTCTTCTTAATAAATGCCTGGATTCAAATGATAGTGGAGGCAATAGCAAAGTTATCTTATGGTTAAAATTTCTCTAGGTTACTGCAAAATATTATGGCTGCTAGAGTAATGGTTTTTAATTTTTCCTCTGTTTCAGAAGGGGTCGTGGTACTAGAGATATTGTAGCTGATGTTAGATGGATCTTGGCTGAAAGCAGGGAATACCAGAGGAATGTCTATCTGTGCTTCATTGACTATGCAAAGGCATTTGACTGTGTAGATCATAACAAACTGTGGCTGACTCTGAAAAGAATGGGAATCCCTGAACACTTGATCGTTCTAATGAGAAATTTATACTTGGACCAGGAGGCAGTCGTCAGAACAGAGCAAGGGAACACTGCATGGTTCAAAATTGGGAAGGGCATACGCCAGGGATGCATCCTATCTCCATACCTCTTCAACCTATATGCAGAACAGATTATCCGGGAGGCTAGGCTCTATGAGGAGAAATGTGGGGTCAGGATTGGTGGACGATTTATCAACAATCTGCGTTATGCGGATGACACAACCCTGCTTGCTGAAACTGAGGAGGACCTGAAGCACCTGCTGCAGAGTGTCAAGGACTGTAGCCTGCAATATGGATTGAGGCTCAATGTCAAGAAGACAAAGATTCTCACCACTGGACCAATCGGCAGCGTCAGGATGGATGGTGAAGAGATTGAGATTGTACACAGCTTTAGTTTGCTTGGCTCCATAGTCAACAGTCTTGGCACCAGCAGCCAGGAAATTAAAAGGCGCATTGCCATGGGAAAGTCTGCTGTTAGGGACCTCTCCAAAGTGCTGAAGAGCAGTGGTGTCTCTCTGGAGACTAAGGTGCGTCTGATACAGGCCATGGTCTTCGCAATCACCTGTTATGCATCAGAGAGTTGGACAATGACCAAGGAGGATAGAAGGAGAATTGATGCCTTTGAGCTGTGGTGCTGGAGAAGAGTACTGAGAATACCATCGACTGCTAGGAAAACAAATAGATTTGTCCTGGAGAGGGTTAAACCGGGTGGCTCCTTGGAGGCAAGGATTCTGAGGCTCCATCTAACTTACTTTGGACATGTAGTGGGGAGAGACCGGTCCTTGGAGAGGGACATCATGCTTGGGAGGGTGGAGGGACGGCGCAGGAGAGGAAGGCCCTCTATGAGGTGGATTGATTCAGTGACTGGGATAATTGGGATGGGAGTGTCAGAGACAGTGCGATTGGCACAGGACAGAGTGGAGTTTAGGGCTGTTGTACATAGGGTCGCTATGAGTCACAGGCGACTCGACGGCACATAACAACAACAACACCCTTTAATGTCATAACTGTGAGGCTAGATGTATTTTTTCATTAATTTGGGTTCCTTCTCCTTTCTTATACTGAGGAAGCTGGTATAAATTATGGAAAAGCTTGCATTTTTTAGTTACCAGGGGCCTATACCATTAAACAGATGCTTTTTGTTATCAGTTTTTTAAAATGATGCCTGTTTGACCTTTCCCGTTTTTCACAGTTTCTAATTTGTGCTACATACAAATATAGTGGCAAGATGTATGTTGAAGGAATTTAAACTTTATGTTCAACAACTTTGAGAAATCAAGGATGTTGACATTAATAGCATGATAGAGTAATATGGGCCCTGGGTTCCAGCTTCAGAATCTGCTTCCTTTGCCGCAAACTAATTTTAGAGGAATGGATAAGAATGATTCATTCTTTGTGAGAGAATTGGAGGGGATTGGGATAAGTGCAGCTATTTTAAAACTTGACTTCTGGAAAAGAATGTGCTTTGTTTAGGCCTCATTGCCAAAACCCCAGCCTCTCAAAACATTGTTTAAAAGCTCTATTGCCTATGATTTAGATATTTGGCTTTTTTTCTTTTTTTAAAAAACTTTGATGTTTTTGTTTCAGTGGTGCCTAGTAACATTCGAAATAACTTTTATTTCATTTGCTTTATCTCTGGTCCTTCATTGTCATTAGCATTAAGCCACATATAACATTCATTCCTTGATAAATTTTTCTGTTTGTGTATACCACTTTCCTGCCATATATACAAGTTTCCTTTTGTTGAGTAGACTAATAATATATATATCCCTGAAAATCTCTAATAAATGCCAGGAAACCATCAGTGACTATGCTCTTACAGTTTAAACTACATGTTAAAGAGACCAATCAGGAAAGCGAAATTTGCTTTATTAATAATTTAAAAAGAAAAGAAAAAATTCTGTTTGAAAGTACATTTTTCAGACAGTAGCAGAGCAATCTGATCATGAAATAGTTTTTCCTTTTAGCTTTTATAGTTTTCAATTTTTACATTTATTCAGCCTACAAATATTTTACCAATTTTAACTAAGCTGCCTTCTCACATCTTTCCAAATCATTCTCAATAAAGTATATTTTTCACATTATACATTTGAGGGTTGACTGCTTCTGTTTGAAATATAGTCTTAACCATCTTTTCTTTTGTTCTGTGATGGCCTCCTAACTAGGTGAAAAGCTACGAGTCCTTGGTTACAACCAGAATGGTGAGTGGAGTGAAGTTCGTTCTAAGAACGGACAAGGTTGGGTGCCAAGCAACTACATCACCCCGGTGAATAGCCTGGAAAAGCATTCCTGGTACCATGGGCCTGTGTCGCGCAGTGCAGCAGAGTACCTTCTCAGTAGTCTAATCAATGGCAGCTTTCTGGTACGAGAGAGTGAAAGCAGCCCTGGGCAGCTCTCGATCTCGCTCAGGTATGAGGGGCGAGTGTATCACTACAGGATCAATACCACCACAGATGGCAAGGTGAGACCTTCAGGGAGGGGCTCCACAGCACTCAGAGTAACTGTTAACCTCTGGCATAGAATATGCTCTAACCTTGTGGATTTGGGCTCTTTGGCAGCATGTTAGAGACCATCTCTTTTCAGAAGACTATGCTAATAGAAATGAAAAATCTCATTTTAGCAAGTTTTTATTTGAAGTTAAAAAATGGAGATAAAAAGACTATAAACCAAACCTACTACATGTGGAAAAATACTATAAACCAAACCTATTATATGTGGTTTTGTTTTTTGTTTTTTAAATTTTATTATTTTTTGTGCATGTACCGTCAAATCAGATCTGAGATCAGAGATTGCCCCTCCTTTTCCAGCAGCGCATCTTGTGGAATTTGAACCACATACCTCTGGGATTGCAGTGCAGCTTTCTTGCCACTATATATGTGGTTTTAATCAAATTCAATATACATATATATACAATTTGTTGTGTTGTTGTTGTTAAGTGCTGTCGAGTCGTAGATGACTCATAGCAACCCTATGAACGAAAAGCCTGAGCACAGTTCATACATAGAGTTTCCGGAGGCAAGCCATTTCGGAAGTGGATGCCACTCCTGCTTCCAGGCTTGTTTTAGTCAGGAAGCTCCAGCCAACACTGTCCACTATGGGTAACCATTACCACATTTGGCACATTAGTGTCCCAGTGTTCCGCATCACAGCAGCCACGAGTTACCTCTGTACAGCAATGCACAGACCAGTGCTGTACCAGAATGTTTGGCAGGAAAACAATTTGAACCTGGCTGGCCTGAGGGCCGCAGATTAAAATCACCCACCTTTGTTGTTGTGTAGAATTGATAAATTAATGTTCTATCTTTAAAAAATCTTTTATCTCTACAAATTAGAATAATTTTTATCAAGAAGCTCACAAAATAGGAATGTAGGCTTCTAAGACTAGTGTTAAGTATGTTAATGTAAATAGATCAACCAGTCATTTAGCAATTTATATGTTGAGAAGATTAACTACATTATAATGGAACTGTTATTCTCTATAAACTGGATTTATGTCAGTTGTTATATTAAACAGTGGATTTAGATGGACCAGTTCCTTCATTCCCTACCCTCTATAATGGACAAAAACACAGGTTTTGGAACAAGCAGAACTAGTTTGCTTTTTAACATCCCACTTATTAACTTTGTTATTTTTACATAAAACGTAATTGTCCTGATTATAATGAATTTCTACTTACTTGAGCTTGTGAGGATTAAATGCTATTATTTCTGTAAAACATTGTGGCTAGTACAAAGTAGAAAATAAACGAATTATTCTTTTTTTGTACCCCCATATACAGTGTATGTACATTGTTTCTTAACTGTACTAAATAGAATCAAATATTAATGTAAGAGAGACCTTGCAGCTCCACTTTTAGTTATATGCCCAACAGAAATGAGAACCTGTGTATAGTAGAAGACACTTAACAAAAAATATTTGTTAATAGCAACTTGTTTCGCTTTTGTCCTGCTTTTCTTACCAGGTTTATGTGACTGCTGAAAGCCGTTTCAGCACTTTGGCAGAGCTTGTTCACCATCACTCTACAGTAGCGGATGGACTGGTGACAACATTACACTACCCAGCACCGAAATGTAATAAGCCCACGGTCTATGGTGTTTCCCCCATACACGACAAGTGGGAAATGGAACGAACAGATATTACCATGAAGCACAAACTTGGGGGTGGTCAGTATGGGGAGGTTTATGTTGGCGTCTGGAAGAAATACAGCCTCACTGTTGCTGTGAAAACATTGAAGGTAGGTTGCAAAGGATTGACATTTTTAAGCATCCATCTCTCTCTCTTTCTGTGTGTGTATTGAATTACTTGGAAGTATAAATACGCCCATCTTTAACTTTGGAAGAGTTTCCACCCACTGGCACCAGGCCTATCAGCAAACTATGATGAGTTAATCCTATTGTCATTGCTGACAATGCAGGGACAGATTATTCACTGCAGTGCAGGGAAACCACTTATAAATAAGAGATTTATCTCTGAAGTCTCTTGAAGTGGATCTTTGTAAGAAGGCAGAAGCAAATTCTAAGTTAAAAATGCGAAGTACTCTATCTTTATGCAAATAATGAACATGTTAGAGTGTAATGTGTTATGTGAGTACGTCAGTTTTGCTTGCTGAGAATGACCCCTGCTGGACAGAATTCTACCTGCATTGTTGAAGCACAGACACACCCTTTCTTGTTCCATTCTTCAGTTTTTTGCCTTTTGCCCCCGTCTGCATGCAATTAGATCATTTGTTCTTAATATCCACAGACGTCTTTTTCTTAATATTTATCTTTTAAGTATCGTGGTATCAAATATCAGGTAGTGTCAGTAATTTTCCTTCTCTAAAAATTCTACCAAAGCCTCAGTTACTTGGGCATTTTTGTAAGCAGTTCTTTTCAACTATGAGCCACTTCTGCTTAACGAGCCTTTATTAAGTGTATTCCATGTGTGAGACATCTGCAAGGCCTGCAAACACACATTCCTCCTTAAGGAGTCTGTGGTCTAATCAGAGAGATATATATCTTCAAAGGTTAAGGTAACTCTGGAAAAGAACTGTCAGGAATCTGAGCCATCCAATCTACATTGTCTGTGCTGGTTATAGGACCTGATTGTTGAATTTTATTCACCTTGCTAATTTTTTAGTTGAGTTCTAATACTATATAAGTTCAAGAACATTTTTCTTTGATGACTTACCTTCTCAGACCTCTGTAGCTTGTGATAAATTTTCTTGAAGCAATATGCTAAGGTAGTAAAAAAGATATTCTTTTACTTTTATAGCTGGTGTTTCAGGGCAATGAGAAAACTCATGATTAAGATGGGGATTTTCCTTCCCCTCTTTTTCTTTCCTTCCTTCCCTCTCTTCAGGAAGATACTATGGAAGTGGAAGAGTTCTTGAAAGAAGCTGCAGTAATGAAGGAAATCAAGCATCCTAATCTGGTACAACTATTAGGTAGGAAAACTTGCTTGAACCATAGATTTCCTCAGAGATGCGCATCCCTCCCCCTAATTCCTTAGTATCAAATCCTGCTTTTAAATCATCATGGTAGAAGCTCCAAGAGTGATTTCACTGTAATAGATACTTGTCACAGTGCCCAAAGAACAATGACCTGGATTTGATTTTAATATAAAAACTGCCCAAACTCTAACTCATTGCCATCAAATTGAAACAGATTCCTAGCTGAATCTTCCATTGGATTTCCAGGCTATAAATCACATAGGAGAAGACATAACTTTCTTCTTCAGACCTGCTAGTGGGTTTGAACTGCCAGAGAAATGTGACCTTTGGGTTACACTTGCAACTCCCTATGAGCCATGCCATAAGATCTCCCTAAAAACACTGCCCATTCATTTGTGGTCATAATAACAGATTCAAAGTTCAGAAGCATTTTAAAAAATGATACCTCAAACCAAAAAATGTCAGCATGAAACCTCTTGTTTGCAAAGAAAGAGGCATTAATCAGTGGACCACTGAGAAGAATTGAATAGTTGTGACTGCTCCCAGCAGTTTACCTTGTGCAGACTTCCAGTACTTTGCTTTAACAGCTTGGCTTCTCAGTTCACAGAGAAACAGTGTGTTGAACCAGTTCTGCTTTAGTCATGGCTGATGAAGCAGAACAGGAAAAATTATTGGTTGAAGCCCTGCTAGAAACTTAATCTCCTCCTTAGAAAAGGAAGGGCAGTGTGTGCATTGCATGCGGCCAAATCACTTGACAAGCAGAGTTGGAGACAGCAGTGCCCTGCTCAAGCTGGCGGCCAGCTGTGCTGCTTTGAATGCTTGTTACTTTCCATATCCTGGCAGTAATTTAATCTCCTCACATCAGGCTCCTAGAAAGGCTCACTGTCCTGCTACTGAGTCTGACATTGCAGGCTTCAGCCTGTCATTTTTTCCATTCTGATTATCCTTGTGCATTACTCAAAATTTGAAAATTCAAGTCTATTCTGCTTTTGCTGCTTTAGCCATGACTAAACAGATTCAGACCATTTTCAGAAGCACTCCAAGGAAACTTTTAGAATAGGCCTTTAATGGTTCTTTGCACAAGAATGTTATATATGTCAGTGAAGTCATTGTCTAGAGAAACAAAATTTTTTTTGCAAAATATCCTCATAGACTAGGTTTACACACTTACTCTCAGGTTTTGGCACCTATACAGTTGCCATTATTAGACAAACAAGCATGTGGTGAAGGAGAGAAATCATGACTATATAGAACTCTAGGAATTTCTGTTATCCTAGAACTTTTGGGATCTTAAACTATGCTGCTTCTCCTTAAAGAGAAAATCAGGTAAATGCCTGTGAATTTCTAGAGCTGTAATAGAAGCAAAGATGACAAAGCTTTGTCCCTCATACTTTGCTTGTGTTGCTAGAAGAAGCTAGTTCTTGGAGGGAGATGTATGACAAAAGAGAGGAAGACCTTCAAAGAGATTAATTGACAGTGTCTGCAGCACTGGGCTTGAATATAAATGATGAGGATGGCACAGGATAGGACAGGGTTCAGGTCTGCTAGTCATAGGGTCACTGTGAGTCATACTCGACTTGATGGCACATAGTGGAAGCAGGAACTAACTCCTTTATCAATCAACTTCTTAATTTTTATTAAAAGTCATTTCAGAGAATGTAGTGGCAAGAAGAAGAAAAATCACTGGTAAACTAGACTTTAAAAGGTATAAAATGACATTAGAATATATACTAATTTGTTCTTGACCTATTAGGTGTGTGTACTTTGGAACCACCCTTCTACATTGTGACTGAGTACATGCCATACGGGAACTTGCTTGATTATCTGCGAGAATGCAATCGGGAAGAAGTGACCGCGGTTGTACTGCTTTACATGGCCACTCAGATATCTTCTGCGATGGAATACTTAGAAAAGAAGAATTTCATCCATAGGTGTGTAAACTTGACTATTGCTGATGACTAACAATGATGCCAACTGAGCAGATGATGGGAATTATCTAGGAGAACTTTCCCAGAAAATTTCAGATGATTCAGGAAAGTAATTTTCAACTTATAAACCTACTGTGCTTTGATTAAAATGCAGAGATTTTGCTGTTCTTCAAGTAGATAAACTGCTCCTTTAATTTGGCTAGCACTATATCCAAAATCTTTTTGTTCTGTCTAGTCACTTTAGTTTTAAAACAGCTCTGTTTAGGTAAAGAACTTAAAGTCTTGTAGAAAAACATCCGTAACTCACTTCCAAAGCCTTTCCCAGAATATATATGATCGAGAATCTATTTTACGATGCCTCTGTTATTCTAACATTACAAAACTGCCTCTTTATGACTTTTGAGTGATATATAATTACTGTTATGTACTTTTGAGTTGGAACTGACTCAAAGCTGATCCTTCAGTGGATTTTCAGAGGCTGAAAAAAGCACAAAAGGAGATTGCCCATCTCTCTTGTAGAGCAGCTGATGTATTCGAAATACATGCCTTTGGATTAGTAGCACAACTCCTTGCCATTAAGCCAGCGAGGCTCACTAAGAGTTAATGATATATATTTCTACCATGTTAGCAGTTGTCATATATGTCAGCACTTACTTACTAACTCTGTTTTTAGCACAAAGAACCTAAACTAACACATTCACAGCCATTTTCCACACCATCTAAATAGAACCATGTTAGGATTTTCTTCCTTCTTCCCCACAGAGATCTTGCAGCTCGTAACTGCTTAGTGGGCGAAAATCATGTGGTGAAAGTGGCTGACTTTGGCTTAAGTAGATTGATGACTGGAGACACCTATACTGCTCATGCTGGAGCCAAATTTCCCATTAAGTGGACCGCCCCAGAGAGTCTTGCCTACAATACCTTCTCTATCAAATCTGATGTCTGGGGTAAGGTTGCCAGGGACTTTTCCCTGACTATGTCATTTTATTTTCTTAATGCCTTCAGTTCTTTAGACCTTCTTCTTTATTTGTTCTGAAAAGATAGTCAGTGTCTTCTGCCTTCCTCTTCCTCATTCTTCAGTTATTTGGGGAGCATATATTAAATACTTACTATCATCTGAGCAAGGTGCAAACAGTTAAGTGCTTGACTGTTAATAGAAAGGTTGGCAGTTCAATGCTGTACCCTGACTTGTAGGTCAGTAGGAGAAAAACTTAGCACTCAGCAGCTGCAAAGAAAAATTCATCAATGTCCAAACTGATTCAAAGCTGACCCTCCACGGAGATATTGTATATCTTTCTCCTGAGAAACTGCCAGAGAGGTGCGGCCTTTGGGTTACAGTCTGGAAAACCCTGTGATGAAATTCTAACTTGGTTATGTGAAGTCCTCATGAGTCAGACTTGACTTGATGACATTTAATGACAATATCTGTCAGGCATTATGCTGGCACTTAGCACAGAAATATATTTGAAACTGTTGCTGCTTTCAGAAAGTCTAGTTCCTGTTGCTGCAGAGTTCTAATGTGCCTCTTGGTAAAGCTCCCTATTTTCCACGTTATATTTTATTGTTATTTCTTTTTAGAACACGTTCACATAAAATAGATTTCTTTCTCAAAATAGGCATGATGAAGTTTCATCTAAAATTGTTCCTTGTTAAGTGAACTTGCATTTGCTGCTCTGAAAAGCAACATAACTTAGGAAAAGCTTAGTGGGCTGGAAAAATGTGAAAATTTGCATTGTGGCCCAATCAAGAAATAATTATAATTTAAAAAATTAACATTGGTGGTAATAAAAGTAGTCAATAAAGTAGAAAGGCAGCAGAGCTTTACAAAGTGATGTTATCTCCTGAGAAATGTTGTTGTTGTTGTTGTTGGGTACAGTCAAGTCAATTCCAACTTATGGTGACCCCATGTTACAGTGGAACTGCCCCATAGATTTTTTTTTAACTGTAATCTTTACAGAAGCAAATTGTGAGATCTCTCTCCTTCGGAGCTGTTGGGTGGGTTCAATCTGGTAATTTTTCAGCAAGTGCCAAGTGCTTAATGTTGTACCTCCAGGGCTCCTTTCTGAGAAACAGTGGTCAGCAATAAGATGAGCAGTTGGTCAGCAGTCCTAAATCTAATTTCACATTAATATTTATGATCATTTACTTCCTGTGACTTCTTTAAAAAATCCTCAAATACTCTATTAAAAGAATGAGTTTGAAGTTTTAATATTATACTTTAAATTGTGATGATGGCTAAGTATATTGACTACCCTGTGGACTGCCAAAAGAACAAGCAAACCTGTCTTGGAACAAGTGCAGTCAGGGTGCTCCTTCGAGGCAAGAATCGTGAAACTTCATCTCACATACTGGGCATGTTGTCAGGAGGGACTAGTTCTTGGAAAAAGACATCATACTCAAACAAGTGGAGAGTCTGCAAAAATATTTTACACATAGCAGAGATTGTGTGGATGGCACAGATTGAGTAGGGTTTCTTACCTGTTGTACATAGGGTCACTATAAGTCAGGCACCTAGCTACAAGAACAACCAATAGTATAGGTGTGAACTTTGTGTTTCATTATCTGAACTACTATAAAAGGGGAAAAATGTACCTTTGCATCACACAACACCAGTGTTTGAAGCTAAGCCTGAAAAGAATGTGGGTGTGGAGAGAAATAGTAGGGGGAAAGAGAACAAAAGCAATGATGTTGCTTTCACCTCAACCAGATTAGCATATGCATATTTTGGTTGTTACTTTTGTGGCTTTTTTAACTTTGAACTAATAAAGGCAAGACAATAGTTTGAGTTTTGAACCAGTATATGTCACATTCCAAAAACTAAACAAAATTGTATAGGTTTAAAGATCTTTTTTCTGGTGGCTTAGTGGTTGGGAATTGTATTGCCTACACAAAGGTGCACGGTTTGAACCCACTAGCTGCTCTATGGGAGAAAGATGAGCACTGTCCTCCCATGCAATTTACTATCTCTGAAAACCTGCTAGAGGGTCAACTGTGGTTCAGTTCCAACTCCACAATACAATACAACAACAACAACAACGAAGAGAATTTATTAGCTTAAAGAGCTTTAAGTAGAGAGGGGGTGTTGGATTAGATGTGGATTTACTAGATGTTCATTATCCCCAGGGTTCTTTTTCTTCATCATTCTCTTAGGTCTTTCTAAGGCCTTTTCTCTTAGCTTCTTCTCTGTGCTAGCTTAAGGTTTTCCAGACACTCACTCAGCTACTGAGTGGAAGCCCACTGAAACTCTTCAGCCTGAGAAAGAAGGAAATAGATGGGAAAGAGTTAAAAAAAAAATAAAAAATAGAAGACATTTGGTCACAGGACAGTTTTTAAATGTGGTATTCAACAAAGTTTATCTGGTCATGACAGGAATTACTCTATTTAAAAGTTTTTAAAATCTATTGATATCATCATTTTATAAAATAGAGATGTTATGGTCCGTATTTCTTATGCCTTAACTTATTTTTACGTCAGTCAGTAGATAGATTAAGGGAGGAAAATCAGACAAATTCATATTTCTGTTGTAGATGTTACCTGATTTCAAAAGCATCTATTTTTATCTTGTTCCTCACTATACAACTCATGAAGTAGGTAAAACACAGTTCTAAGTTATAATTTAATTTGCCCAAACCTCTTCTGTACTTATAGCTTATTGTCCCTCATCATAATAGAAGAACTCTAAATGAAAACAGGGGAAATTACGAACATGATCTTGAGGCTATCGCTGTAAGATTCCCTGTGGCAGGTATCTTAGAAGGCCAAGTCTTTTATAAGAGTATCTTAACAGGGAGTGGGGATGTGCGGGGTGGGGGCGGTGATTGTGTACCAATGAAGAAGTTTTTCTTTTGCTTTTCAGGGAGAGGAGTGAACTGGGGGTGGGGGTGGGGATGAGTGGGTTTGGAGAAAAGGGCAACAATGAATGAATGGAATTCCAAAATCTCTGTAGATG
>NW_006399811.1:8094319-8106066 GCF_000299155.1 Elephantulus edwardii | reverse complement strand
GGAGCAAACTTGTATAAAAATTGTTACACCAAAACAAAAAAAAGTGTCTTAACAATGTGTAATGTTACCCAAACATTTAAAGTGACTTTACTTCATTAATAATGTCTGAGAAGAAATAAATAATAAATCAGCTAAGAAACATGGCGCTTTTTTTTTATCCTTTACTCAGCTTTTGGGGTGCTGCTATGGGAAATTGCTACATACGGGATGTCACCATATCCAGGTATCGACCTGTCTCAGGTGTATGATTTATTAGAAAAAGGCTATCGAATGGAACAGCCCGAAGGATGCCCACCTAAGGTTTATGAACTTATGAGAGCATGTGAGTACTTTAGTATATTCATTTTGACAGTCCACATCAGCAACTTAGGGTAGTTCCCGAAACTGAAACCATCTCTCCTCTTCCCTCTCAGTGTTGCTAGATTGAATCCAGCCTTAAGATATTTAGAGAGTTTCATTGATTAGCAAGTTGGCATATTATGTGATATACCATTGAGCCTTATTGGAATCCTAAAAATAGTTGTCCATGGCCCATGTCCATGGCCCAAATATTGATTCAGTTTCTCAAAAACATTTGCATACTTAAAAGAAAAGTAAGATACTGTTCTTAGACTAAGGTAGATGAGGGCTGCTTTCAACTAGATAAAAATGATTGCTGCAAACTGTAGATAATATATGAAAATAACCTGATGATTAGACAAAAATAACTGACTGCTTAAAGGTGAGCATGTAGAAAGATGAGGAGTGAATTGCATTGCTGTTTTATTTAAACTTGTGTGAGCATTGCTCTTTTTTCATTTGGCATTTGCATTCTCTACTTTTCTGTCTTTATCAAATGAGAGCACCAAAGTCTTCATTTCTGGCACCTTACTATACATCTGAATATATAGAGCTGATTACTTACAAAGTTAGGCTGAGGAAATTTGCCATTATCTAAACCATATCCATATCTTCTTTTATCCCTAAAGTAGAGAGAATAAAAGTAGAGGATGGGGGGGGGATTCCCCTCAAAGAGATAGATTGACAAAGTGGTTGTATATCAGTGGGCTTAAAGCACAGCAGTACATACGGCTGCTGTGAGTCAGAGCCAACATGATGGCACCTAACAACAAGAAGTACCAACCTCAAGAAATGGATTCATTACAACCTCTGAATGTGAACTGAGAAGCAGCTGCATCAGTGTCTTTGTGAATATGCTGTAACTGTAATAGGCACACTTAATGGTGCATTGAACTGATTATCACCTATTCTTCTGGGTCTATATTTCTTGCAAGGAAATGTTAATGTTTTCCTTTATTGTCATGGATAGGCTGGAAATGGAGCCCCGCTGACAGGCCTTCTTTTGCTGAGACTCATCAAGCTTTTGAAACCATGTTCCATGACTCTAGCATTTCTGAAGGTAAGAATCAAACTTCCAGCTGGTTCAGTCATGGCCAACAAATAGAAACCAGAATAGACTTGTTGATTGCCATCAAGTCAAGTATGACTCATCATGACCCTATGAACATAAGGCCTGAAGCCTTTTTATAGCTATCATCATTTCTCGAAGTTCATAGAGTTTCCAGGGGCATGTGTTTTAGGAAGTGGATGCCACCCCTGCTTCCAAACCTGTCTTAAACTGGGAGCTCTACCAAACACTGTCCACCCTGGGCAGCCATTATGGCATTTGACACCCCCCCACCCCCACCCTCCACCAGTGGCACAAGATTCAGCATCACAGCAAAGCCCAGATTACCTCAGTACAGCAGATTGACAGAGGAGTTTTGTTCAATTTAGAAAAATGTTCCTCCAAAATAAAATAACCCTAGACCCTCGAGCCCAACTGAATTTTAAGTACAAGGGTCTTCCATGTAGATATATGAACAAAAGGCCTAAAGCCTTTCTATAACTATTGCCATTTCTCCAAGTTCGTAGAGTTTCCAAAGGCATGTGGTTTAGGAACTGGATGCCACGCCTGCTTCCAAACATGAATCAATCTGGGAGCTCCACCAAACACTATCTATGGTGGATAGTCATTATGGTGTTTGTCACACCTATGGCACAGTTTTTCCATTATGGCATTTGAGACCCCAGTGGCTCAAGGTTCAGTGTTACAGCAAATCCAAATTACTTCAGCACAGCAAGTTGACAAATGTGCTGTATGTCTTAGACGATTGTTTCTCCAAAATATAGTAACAAGGGATTAAAATATAATCCCTCGGGCCCAACTTTTAAATACAAGGGCCCTCCAGGAGAACTTATTGACTCTAAACAAGAGGCTTACATAAAAAACAACCAAACAGTCCACACTGGCCCGCAACCAAAACAAGAGAGCCCACTTTATAGAGTCTAGCCACTTCACCCGGTCTCCCAAGAATAGACTGGACTTTTTAAAATTTGAGTGACCAGAAACAATAGCCAGTATTGAGGAAATTACGGGCAGGGGAGGTTCAAAGAGATGTCACAAACCCTGTCACAGATTGGATTGTTGGCAGGACTGTGGAGAGTGACACTTATTCAGAGCTATGGTCACCATCTTTAGAGGTGGCCACCATCTTTGAACGTGGCCCCACTGTTTTCCGGCTTTGCTCAGTATCTGACAGGTTAGAGATTGAATTGCTATGCGATGTGTATAATGCCATTATTTTCTAAGAGTGAGCTTACATTTCTAGCAAGTCTTTGACGTGTCATTTTCCCCGTTGCAGTTATTTACCCAAATTTCTAAAATTCTAATCTGTTCCAGTTTTACTTCCTCAGCCATGACTGAACTAGAAAGAACCAATCAGAGACCCTAGAAAGAATCTGATAAATTTGTTGTAGTTTTGAGTGGTATTGGTAATAAGATTTTTTTAAATGATGGACACTTAAAAGTTTGGGGCTACAATTCAAGTTATTGAATTAACTCTTGGCCCTTGTTAATTTTGTTTCATTCTTCTGCTATTTTTTAAATACATTTTTGTCTATCTCATAAATATTGAACTTATAGGGAGCTCTGGTGGCCTAGTGGTAAGGAGATGCAACTACAATCCCAGAGGCACATGGTTCGAAGCCACCAGATGCTCTGCTGGGGAAGGAGGGACAATCTCCTCCTGTACCAGTCAGATCTGATTTGACGGTACACTCACACAAAAATAATAAAAATTTTTTTAAAAAAATTGAACTTATGGTTTAAATGGAAGTTAATTATTTTTTTTAAAATTAGTAAGTTTATTCTTTAATCAGCAATGCATAATGTAACAGAAAGGCAAAAAAGAAATATAAAAATTATTGCAGCTCCTGAACCACATCCACAAAGGCAGAATCAAGACACAAAAGAAAGAACCCAGAATTCTACTTAGTAATACATCTTAAGGAAATAACTAAGAGTTATGAACAAAGATTTCATTACAAAGATACATCAGCATGTAGTTTATAATATTAAAAATTTAAGTATCTAGTGAACAATTATTACATACATATAATTTAATATTTAAATTATACTTTTAAATTACTTAGAGTTTAAATTTAGCAGATTAAATTCACTCTGAACAATGAGAACCTTTTTGTTATTTAAAGAACACAAACAGCTTTTGTTCTTTTAAGTACACAAATGGGCAGTTTCCTACTTTAATTCCCCTGTAAAATTAACTGTGAAAGTTTAAGAATTCCTAACTATATTTGCTTCTTAGACACTTAAATCATCCTAGAATTTGGTACACATCCTTTCAAATTCTCCCTTTCCTCCATAATTGAACACAAAATAGATTAAAGTTTAAGAATATTTCAACAAGTACTTAGTAATAAAAAAATCAAGCAGTTGGGTTTTTTTCTGTATTTTTAGTATTATCAGGCAAGAAGAAATGAAAATACACAATACCAAATTTTCATGATATGGAACCTGTGCAGGTCAGGGGGAGCACAGCCAGCAGATTGAACAGTTGCCTGTCACAGCCTTGTTCTTTCTACTTTATTTTCTATGGAGTTAGAAATGGTGGAAATCAGCCAAAGAGCAAGTTCTTTCTTGAGTCATCTGAATTTGAGTACCATCAATTGGTAGCAACTCATAGCGGATCCTTCAGTGGTTTCCAATATTGGAGGAAATTGTCCATCTTTCTCCCTCTAAGGTTCTGTGAATTTCAGTTAACAGTGTAACTCCATACAGACTCTGATACCAGAACTCGTGCATTCTTTGATTGATTGTGTCAATTATTAACTTTTAATGAATTCTTAAGTACTTCTGCCTTTCCTGGACATGCTTTATCCTTTATAGAAAACCAGCTTGTTTCAATTTGCAAAGGTCATTTCAATTCAGAATTGCTAAAGAAGAATTTTAACATTTAATCCACATTTTATTGAGCATTTAGTTTCTGGCAAGCCCTATACCAGCTTTGGAGACATATAGACAATTCATGGTCTCTACCTTGTAAGCATATAGTTACTAGATGTGTATGAAAGACACCCACTCAGACTTTCTTAAGCAGTAACATGAAGATTATTGGCTCACTAACAAAACCATGAAAAAGCAAAGTTGACACCAATTCCGAGTCATTTGAAGTCAGGGATTCCAGTAGCTTCACATATTCCTCCTTCTTCTTTCCTCTTCTTGAGAGGAACAAAAATAAGAAATAAAGAAGTCCCTCCCATAGTTACTGTCATCCAGTGTCAGTTTATTTTATCCTCACATTATTCCGAGTAGCTGGGGACATAGTTGCCAAACATCCTTAGGATTATGTCTTTATAGCTCATGATCAATGACAAAGATTGTTAGCCTCCAAGCAGGTACATATATACAAAGACCAAGAAAGGAATCTTATTGCTATCATTTGCGGACTATATACACACTATTGAGATCAGATTTTTTAAAATGACTAAAAGATGTCACAATTTATTTGAGCCTCCCTGCCCATTTTTGGTTTTGAATATCTAAGTATGTCTTTTGCTCAGTAAAACCCACAAAACTCTTGTCCAAGTTTTAACCAGCCTACACTTAATGGGTAAACACATTTTCAGGAGCCTAATTTGCTTATCGTTCCCCCTAAGAAGATGCTGTGGGATTCAGACTGCCAGAGAAGATAGGCATTCTCCTCCTGTATGATTTACAGCCTCCAAAACCCTACTTGAGTGTTAGCTATGCTTTAGTTCCAAGAGAGTTGGACAATAACCAAGGAGGATAGAAGGAGAATTGATGCCTTTGAGCTGTGGTGCTGGAGAAGAGTATTGAGAATACCATGGACTGCTAGGAAAACAAACAGATTTGTCCTGGAAAGGTTTAAACCAGGTGGCTCCTTGGAGGCAAGGATTCTGAGGCTCTAACATACTTTGGACATGTTTTAAGGAGACACCGGTCCTTAGAGAGGGACATCCTGCTTGGGAGGGTGGAGGGACGGCGCAGGAGGGGAAGGCCCTCTATGAGGTGGATTGATTCAGTGACTGGGATAATTGGGATGGGAGTGTCAGAAATAGTGCGATTGGCACAGGACAGAGCAGAGTTTAGGGCTGTTGTACATAGGGTTGCTATGAGTCGCAAGCAACTCGACGGCACATAACAACAACAACAAATGACAGTGAGTTAAGTTTGAGTCATGTATATGAAAGTTGGACAATGAGTAAGGAAGACTGAAGAAGAATTGATGCCTTTGAATTGTTACTGTCAAGAGTATTAAACTACCAAAAGGAAAAACAAATCTGTCTTGGAGGAGGTTGGAGCTAAGAGTGCTCCTTAGAGGCAGAATAGTGAAACTTCGTCTCACGTACTTTGGGGCATGTTGTCAGGAAGTGCCAGTCATTGGAAAAAGACATCATGCTGGGTCAACAAAAAGAGAGGAAGATCCTTGGTAAGAGATTGGCACAGTGACTCTGACAGCAGGCTTGGGCATGGCAGAGATTGTTAGGATGGTACAGGATAGGGTGAGGTTTCGATCTGTTCATATGGGCACTGTGAGTTGTGGGTGACATGATAGCACCTAAGAATAATAATGATGGAAGTACAGATTGATATAGTGATTTTAGAAGACAATTTGGCAGTATCCATTATGCACACTATGACCCAATTCTATTCCCTAGGTATATAACCTAACAGACTTGCATTCAATAATGAATCAAAAGATGTGTAGAGTGATATTTCCAGCAACATTATTTATATTAGACTAAATCTGGAAATAATCATCAGAGGAAAATAGTACATTGTGGTGTATTAGAATACTACACAGCAGCAGGAAAGAACTATTGTCATGCAGCAGCATGAATAAATCTCAAGGCTTAATGTTGTGTCCAAGAAGCCATATGTAAGTGGAGTACTTTTTCTGAGTCCATTCTGTGATGTACTGTTCTGTTCTTTCTCAGTTTTATGCCCTTTCTGAAAAGAAAGAGTCCTTTTCTCTGTCTCTCTGTTGTTCTCTTTATGACTCCCTACATTCCTTCCTTACAGAGGTAGCTGAGGAGCTTGGGAGAGCTGCCTCCTCCTCATCTGTTGTTCCATATCTGCCCCGATTACCTTTACTTCCTTCTAAAATACGGACACTGAAGAAACAGGTGGAGAATAAGGAGAACATTGAAGGAGCACCAGAAGTTACTGAGAATTCTGCCTCCAGCTCAGCACCAGGTACAGCTCAGGGGCGCAACAGAATCAAAATGCATCCCTAAGAGATGCTGCCTTCTTGGAAGGGCAGTATAGTATGGCACTTAATCCCAGTCTTAACCCTGCCTGCTCTTAAGTTTGGCATTGACTTCACCTATCACTCTTAGCTCTGTGTCACTGGTGTTAATCTTTCTGACCTAACATCCAGTTCTACTTCCTGTGCCGTTTCCCCAACTCCCAATACCCAAGGAGTTCCCATCTATACAGCTAGCGGGGAAACATCAGTGGGCCTAACAGATGGGGCCAGCTTGTGCTGGAGCTCTTAGACAACAATTGGATGCAGAAGGCATGATGACCCACAAGTTATTTTTCCCATTTATGACCCCCTCTGCCTTTGTATTGCTAATCAGTATAGAGTGTTAATGCATTAATCTATTTATCCATTTCTTCTTGGTCTCACCAACACCTGACACGTGTAATAGTTCCTGACAGAAGAGCCTTAGTAAGTGATGGATTCCCTTGTCTTTCTTATGACTGATTGGCTGTTTCTCATCAGGGTTCATCCGAAGTGCACAAGCCCCCAGTGGGTCCCCAGCACTGCCTCGAAAGCAAAGAGACAAGTCTCCCAGCAGCCTCTTGGAAGATGCCAAAGAGACATGCTTCACCAGGGATAGGAAAGGAGGCTTCTTCAGCTCCTTCATGAAAAAGAGAAATGCTCCCACACCCCCCAAACGCAGCAGCTCTTTCCGAGAAATGGAGAATCAGCCCCACAAGAAATATGAGCTCACGGGTAACTTCTCATCTGTTGCTTCTCTACAGCATGCTGACGGGTTCTCTTTCATGCCTGCCCAGCAAGAGGCGAATCTGGTGCCACCCAAGTGCTATGGGGGGAGCTTTGCACAGAGGAACCTTTGTAATGACGACGGTGGCGGGGGCGGGGGCAGTGGCACTGCTGGGGGTGGGTGGTCTGGCCTCACAGGCTTCTTTACACCACGCTTAATAAAAAAGACACTGGGCTTACGCGCAGGGAAACCCACAGCCAGTGATGACACCTCCAAGCCTTTTCCAAGGTCCAACTCTACATCTTCCATGTCCTCAGGGCTTCCAGAGCAGGATAGGATGGCAATGACTCTTCCCAGGAACTGCCAGAGGTCCAAACTCCAGCTGGAAAGGACAGTGTCCACCTCTTCTCAGCCAGAAGAGAACGTGGGCAGGGCCAATGACTTGCTTCCCAAAAAGTCAGAGGAAGGTGCTGCTTCAGCCAGGGAGAGACCAAAAGCCAAACTTTTGCCCAGAGGAGCTACAGCTCTTCCTCTCCGAACCCCTTCTGGGGATCCAGCCATTACAGAGAAGGACTCTTCAGGGCCAGGGGTGACCGGAGTGGCAGTTGCCCCCAAGAGCAAGGAGAGAAATGGTGGGACACGACTTGGGATGGCTGGCGTTCCGGAGGATGGAGAGCAGCCAGGGTGGTCTTCTCCAGCAAAGGTGGCCGCAGTCCTCCCCACCACTCACAACCACAAAGTGCCCGTCCTTATCTCCCCCACTCTGAAACACACTCCAGCTGACGTGCAGCTCATTGGCACAGACTCTCAGGGGAACAAATTCAAGCTCTTATCCGAGCATCAGGTCACATCATCTGGTGACAAGGACCGACCCCGACGGGTAAAGCCAAAGTGTGCCCCGCCCCCACCGCCAGTAATGAGACTACTGCAGCATCCGTCCTTATGCTCAGACCCTCCGGAAGAGCCAGCCGCCCCTTCTGTAGGACAGCCCATATCAGAAACCCAGGAAGGTGGGAAAAAGGCAGCCCCAGGGGCAGTACCCCTCAGTGCGAAAGCTGGGAGGCCAGTGATGCCTCCACCTCAAGTGCCTCTGCCCACATCTTCCATCTCACCAGTCAAAATGGCCAATGGCACAGCAGGTACTAAAGTGGCTCTGAGAAAAACCAAACAGGCGGCTGAGAAAATCTCTGCAGACAAAATCAGCAAAGAGGCCCTGCTGGAATGTGCTGACCTACTATCGAGTGCAATCACGGAACCTGTGCCCAACAGCCAGCTGGTGGACACTGGACACCAGCTACTCGACTACTGTTCAGGCTACGTGGACTGCATCCCTCAAACTCGCAACAAATTTGCCTTCCGAGAGGCAGTGAGCAAACTGGAACTCAGCCTGCAGGAGCTGCAGGTGTCGTCAGCAGCTGCTGGTGGACCTGGGGCAAACCCTGTCCTTAATAACTTATTGTCATGTGTACAGGAAATCAGTGATGTAGTGCAGAGGTAGCCACTGTCAGCCTAGTGGGGAGAGGCACACATTTCTGAGGGGAGAGGGAAGGGGGACGTGTTTTCCTGTGTTCTTGTTTTAAAAAATTGAAAGACTGATACTTGAGTGTGTTTATGTGAAGTACCTCAGATCCCTGAGCTCTCACGTTTACAGGTTCATCTCAGCAACAGCAAAGAAAGAAACAGCACACTGTGTACAGAGAGGAAAATTAGGTGGAGGGAAGCATTAGTTGCCAGGGTTGGTAGCTGTGCTGCAGGATCAGGGGACATATGTATAACATGCCAGAAAGAAAGAAATCCAGCTCATTCCTACCTGGAGTGACTGTGAGGTGGCTCAGCAGAGCCAAGCACAGGAAAGCTACTGCACCAATTCTGCTCCACACACAGGAGTTGACCAGGGGGCCAGTAGGTACAAATGGTGATTGTGCACCCACGCGCTTAATGCATTTACTGGGTTAAAAGAAAGAGATGCTGAATGCATTTATTGGGTTACCCAGAGAGGTTTTGGTCAGGTCTGCTAGAAGCAGCAGTCATTGCTGCTATAAGAACTACAAATCAAATTGCTAAAATACACAGCTGAGAAATGTTAGGGCAGGAATGCTGGGAAGTTTAGTCAAGGAGATAGAAGTTGCCTTCTAAAATCCTAGGTTGGTTATTAAAAGTCACTTCTAGTCTAGTTTATTACTTCCTAATGGCCCAAGATCGACTTTCTGCTCGTCCGTGCCCATCTGTATATCAGAGCTACAAGGATCTCTCTGCTCTGCTCAGTGGTTCTTTTTACCATCTCCCGGGCAGGCTGTCGTCTTTTATTCCCGGCAGCATTCAGGATCACTAACAACATCGATTTTGAAAATTGTGATCACGTACAGACCCTCACAGGGGTGTGCTTTTCAGGTCCACTGCCCCTGTGTAGTGATGTGCTGACCAAGGCCGAGCAGCTGTATACTTATCAATAACGAAAATGTGAGGGAGGGAACCGCCTGTTGAAATGCAGCGGCCAAGCTCAGAGGCCCAGGCCTGAGAGAAGCAGCTGCCTCGGCCCTAATGACTGCTTCTCTTTCCTCTCTGTGACCACCACTTTAGCGCCACGCTAAGAAGAGAGTTTGGCAGGGGGGAGGCGTTTTCTCTATTTATCTCTCTGGATTTCAAATTAAATCATCCAAAATGGTTCTCACATCTTTTTCTCGTCTCACATTCCCGTCCCCATCATTGTGCTTGTTTGTAAAAATCATATTGAGAATATTCTTTATTTATTTTGTAATTCACCTCTATTTTAAGAATGCATAACTGAAGAAGCAGCATTTTCAGGAAGCACTAACCAGACTCTGGAAACCCAATGACTTAGCCCTCAAATTGTTCTGTCCTTATCAAATAGGCCTTTTCTGTCCCATTTCTTGTTAATTACAAACCTAATTATGACCACATGAAACCAAGTTTATCTGTTAGCTATCATTAATACTCCTGGTATTTGGTCTCATTTTAATAGTCACTTCATACTTTTTTAAAAGCTTGCTGAGACCCTCTCTAACAAAGAGAAACCAATATATAATATTTTCATTTTTCTCCCAAAGGAATATTAGCATAGGAAGATGGGAATTCATCTTTGATGAACACAGAGTTTTCTTCTTGGGTCTGTCATTGATCAACTGTCAAGCCACAGCCTCATCTCTTAATCTCTTAAATGAAAGTAATGGTATATGTTCTCAAGGGTGTTTTGCAAGTAAGTTAAGTGCATCGGTATCCCTGTGAGAGCCTCTCTGGAAAGCTCTTTAGTGCCCTCTTATTATGTTGAATGGTTTGTCATTCTTTTCTTTGTTGAGATTGTATTAATTGAGCTAGAATACACTATGGAGCACATGGGTCACATGAGTCCAGATCAACAGCAGCTCACAACAGCCACTAAGGGGGAAATGTTTTGGATAAAGTTGGTGCCTTTAACCAAGGAAGAGTTTCCTTTTCATTAGAAAGAAAGAGAACCTTGTTTCTTATCATTGCTACTTTAAAGGCATCTGGGGTGAGAGAAGAAGGAAAGAGACACTGCTGGGCATTTCTTGCAGAGGTGTTGGGTAATAATCCCTGCCAATATATTACCTTCACATGGAGCAGAGGCAACTAGTCATCGGGTTAATTGGCTTTCAGTGATTCAAAGAGAAGACAGAGTTCTCCTTACCTTGGATTTAAAAATCAACAATCCTCCTCGAGCGCCTTCCCTGCCTTTCCCCTTCATCATCACTTTTATAAACTTGAAACCGTTTTAGCAGTTAGCCTTTTAAGAATGGAGAGGAGAGAGCTAAATCATTAGAATATTAATATGCTGCTTTTTTAAATATCCCTATCATTATGGGATACAAGCTGAGGGTATTGTTTTTCAGGGATTTATTTCTTTTTAGAGCAAAGAATCTATTTTATTTTTCCTTGAGAACTCTGAAAATAAGCCGTGGAGAAACACTACTGAGTGTATTTAAGCTCCACAGTTTTCTCCCCACAGAACAATCTTAAGGAGTGGGGGCTGTGTCTTACTCAGGGCAGCACCTAGCTCTGTCTTGCCTTCAGTGGGTGCTCAGTAAATTAAAGAGTTTTTATTTTTCTCAACACTGTCAAGAGTAACATTTACTGTTGTAGCACACCCATCCTGCCTGGTGCTTGAACTGTGCACTTCAGGGGTTTAGGAGTTCAGCGTTCAGGTTAAAGAGACACTGTCAACTATTAAAGGTAATTAGAGTTTTCTCTTTTTTTTTCTATCTAAAAAAAAATCAATCATATAAATTAAAGGTTTGACGTCAAAGCAGGGAAAAAAATGCTACTTCTAGAAACTAAAAACGTAGTTTAATTCTAATCTAAAAACAAAGCAAGTAACAGGAGAAGGGAAAACCAGAAGCCCTTATAAAAAGGAACTGACATTTCTAAACTGGTGTTATTTATATATATATATA
>NW_006399811.1:8068766-8094219 GCF_000299155.1 Elephantulus edwardii | reverse complement strand
CCCCCTCACACACACACATATACCTTTGGGCTACCACATCTTCAGTCCTCTTGTATACAGGTAGCATTCAGTTCAAATTTCCTACCTTTAAAATGCAGTTTTTTGGACAGAATATACCTTGATTTTATGTGTTACATAAAATATTTTCTTAAAAAGCTTTGTGTAACTGTAAAATGGATCTCTTTTCCTCCTGACTTCCACCATATCTTTCAGAGATACAGCCTTAATAAAAACCTAGCCCTAAGAAATTCCGTGTTTTTCCAGATAACCTGTATTCATAGAGGCCATGATAGTGGAGACACTTAAGTCCCAGCTGTATTTTAAGGTTTAAATTAAAAATTATTCTATAGTTCAACTGCCTAGAAAATAGTTCCCAGTTAATGAAATACTGACTTTTCTACGGCACAGCCCATATAGATTTCAAATAATGGATTGTGTTATTACCGTTAAAGTACAGATAGTGGTTAAGAGTTCAGACTCTCAAGCCAGTCTAAAAGGCAAGTTGTTTAACCTTTCTACGTCTCCAATATCCTCATTATAAAACAGGGATAATAACAGTAACTACCTCAGAGGGTTGTTATAAGGATTAATTCAGATAATGTATGTAAGATATTTAGCTCAAGTGCCTGGTCCACACTGAGCTCTTCATAAATATTAACTACTACTACTGCCACTAATACTGCTATTATTAGGACCTACTCCAGTGACTCCTAGTAAGCAATATGCAAACAGAATCTGTAGGAGGCTTTTGGAAAACTGATTTTTGTCTGCACTCCAATTCCCAAGAGGTTGAGGTCTTAACCAAGATGTTTTCCAGTATCTCCCCCTACCGCCCCCAAGTGTTTCTTCTATCATCAGTGAACACTGTCAGTACCCCAATTTTCTCTTTGCAGATGGAGATAGAGATGCTGGTTTAGTAAAGTTAGTGAACGACACAGCCAGCACCTAGACTGAGTCTCTTGTTATGGGGTTCTCCTGCCATTCCTGCTGCCTTGCGAGACGCTGCAAATTCCAAGGGGCTCAGATAGACAATCAGTCTACACTGTGCTGCGCACTTTCTTAAAGCACATGCTTCCGCCACTCTCTGACCACAGGGTTTGGAATGTTGAGTACGAGCAACCTTGGCCAAGTGGACATTCATTGGAACTCAGTCATTTAAAAAAATTTATCAGGGTGGTTCTTTGGGACAGACAGCAGCAGCAGCAGCAAAGCAGTCTGCACTGCAAAGTAAGGAAATGTCAACTAGGTTTGTGTTATTTTTTTTTAATGAAAAATATCTATTCCTACATTCCTTTTTATTAAAAAATAAAATACCCTTCACACCATCTTAATGGCTGAGATAAGATATGTGAAAGCACTTTGAGATAATATCAAATTACGTTACCAGTGTATTATTGTCTCTTTAGAAAACATGATTAGATGCTGATTAAGACCTGAGAATGCAGATATGTGAACAATCACCTCTGTAACTGATGACATTTATAAATAGGAAACTCTTCAGTGAATACCTGCCTTGCTAAAATCGTAGTTCCGAGCTAAATAGCGTCAGAAAACCAGGGACCAGCGTTTGGGGTTTAGGCATTTCAGTGTAGGGACGCTGTGCCAGGGACCTTGCCTGACAAGGGTGGGGTCATCTTACGCCCACTGCCTGCTCCGCCACTGAGTCATCGAAATGTGGCAGGAGTGGACCTGTTTCCTGTTCATGTTGACAGTGTCTTTTTAAACCAATGTCCTGCCTGGGATTTTTGTTTTGTCTAATTCAAGGGGTGGGAAGGTTGTGTTAGGGGGTGAGCTGGCTGTAGAACCACTTTAGGAGTTTTCCTACTGGTTATAAACAAGCTTGGTGTTTGTTATCTATCTTCATTTTTAAAAAGAAGAGAAGCTGATCATAACCCTTCCCTTCAGTTATAAAATATCCAAGAGTAAATTGCATTTGGGAGCCACTTTTGAGTTTGTTACATTGCATTCTAACCTCTACCTGTTCACTTTTGCTACTGATTCCTCTCAGGCTGTTCCCTAGCAGGAGTTCTGCTGGGCTGACAGGGTTAGCTGTATTTTTGTTAAAGATGATTTTGAGGTTTCATCATCTCACTTCCATTAGCTCAGTCCACCTGGGCTGGGAGCCTCTCTCTGTGCCCTAAACATTTCATGTGACTAGTCCTCTTTATGTGGGTGGGTCTCCTACGTACATAGATAGACTTTAGCTCTCTGTGTCTTAGTTTTTACCGAGCCAGTGGCTTAGTTCTTTTGTAAATGCTTCCTTCAGTTTGGGGTATGATAGAGCATTAGGGAGGGAAAGGTGTCTGGGAGCCTCTGTCTTCCCTGGGACAGCCTGGGAACATTGCTGCTAGCCATTGCCTCAGGTCAGGCTGGTCCTAAAACATCTGAATGGTCTGAATATTTCTGCCTTGGGATAGAGTTCTAAATTGTAAATGGATGGAAGGTTTGTTTTCTGGGAAGTGGGAAGTCTTTTGTGCGTGGGCAGCAGTCATGGCTCCCTGCTGTGTCACAGCACAACCACAGCTCCCCCGTGGGGGGGCCTGACCTCACTGCCATTCCCTGCCCTCTTGTGCCGCTGAGACACCTGGGTGACTGGGGCTGAGGGAGGCGCTGCCCCTGCCGAGTCTCTTCCCTAGAGTATCCACCGAGGAGACTGACAGGGTGCCAGCCTGCCCTTGGGGAGGTTTGCTGCAATGCCCAGAAGGTTGCATTTCTGCTCCAAGGCGGCTGCTTCTCGTGCCACCCACTGAGTTGTATGTTGAGTCTTACGTGTATGAAAGATACTATTTCCTTCATTTCTGATTCAGTATCTTAGATCATGGGGGGAAGGAAAGTTGGTAAAGGCTCTGTGTTGCCATGCTTCTCATGTGACAAGGCCTATGGCAGGGATCACCCCTAGGGAATGATGCCTTCAAAATTGAGTTTCGTGAGCCTCACAGGAAAAGCTGGTCAGTGGGGTTGGACTGCAGAATTATTGAATTGGTAGAATTCACAGGTCTCAAAGCTCCTGTCGGGGAGCTTCCCACCAGAGGTATTTTACCCACACGGGGTGCTGATGGGGCAGACTGCTACATTTTTCTCTATTCTGCTTAATAAGCAGGGGAAGGACACACTTACTAGACTTTTCTCTTCCTCCAGGTGCACTTCATGTCTTTGCTCCTGTGCTCACCCACATAGGTGACATTTCTTACCTTTTCTAGGAAAACGATATCCTTTGAACCAGCTCCTCCCTTCAGTTGTTGACACAAACTCAGCTAAGAGGTAGCAGATGGCATGTTAAGTGGCTCTGCAAACCATCTATGAGGAAATAATACCTGCTTTTGAGTTACGAAACTAAGCACAGCATTGCCCTTACCCTACACCAGCTTCAGGGAAGAATAAGGATACATAATGCGTCTGCTCTAAAGTGGTTCTTCATCACTGTTCTCATGACGCTAAGTTTCGAGGTCCTACATGAGTTGCACACACAAGCCTCGAGGTCTCTGAGCATACTGGTTAAACTTTGAACCCAGTGGAGGTGAACTTAGATGCTAGCCGTCTTTAAGAACAAGTATGGGGAGTTTGTGTGGTAGGAACTTGCTGAGATTTGCTTCGAAACCTCAGGATAGGAGTTTAAAATCATGTAACTAAGCATCGTAAAAGTCAGTGGAGAATGGGACTTCTGGCAAGTAAAACATTTTCACCTATCTGGACATTTCATTTCTAGCAATTATAAAGATTTTCCAAATAAAATGTATTCTTTTATCAAAAAGGCTTTGCTAGATCCTGCACTGCTTTGGGGCCATCAGCAGTGACCTCCATATACTGCTGTGTAATGTGTAGGGAGGGGTAACATCATGTTGTAGGTGAAGAGAATGCCAAGAGATAGATGTTTCTGGTGGGAGATGACCAGAGTGACAGCTGTCTTCTAGTTTGACAAGTCAGTTTTCATGATGGCCTCTGTTCTTGGACTTAATGATGGCAGTAGTTTTCCAAGATCTTGAGAAATCCCTTTGATTCAGCTGATTTTCCTTCAAGGAAATTGGTATTCAGAAACTAGAAAGGACAATGAGGTACTCCAAGTTCCTTGGGGTATATGTCAGAAACTCTCAAATATGTTTATGTGCATAAGGGTACATGTCCTTTGAGAAGGGAAGGGAATAAGTGAAATAGGTGATGAGATACTTCCTGGTGGTGAACAGCCGCATTGCGCTAGCATGTCTGCCGTGGACAGCCACTAAGCACGTCGTCATCGCCCCCCCCACCTCTCTCCCCTGCACTTTCCTTCTTCGCAATCTCATTCTGTAATGACTATCAGTGGAGAAAAGCCCATTTTATGCTTGGTTGAAAATGAGTTTGAAGATTTCATGGTGGTTGACAGAACTTTGTCCTAAATCATACACTGATTTAGATTCTTTCAGATTCTAATATTTATACCAAAGGTCACGCCCTGCAGGTGTATGTGTGCTGCACAGAGTGAGAGTTAGGGTCCCAGTGCTGGTACACAGCTGAGGGGCCACAGGGAGTCACTATGGGAATTTAACTGCAAACACTCCAATCATCAGTCACACACCAGTGTTGTCAGGTATTCGTTCTAATTGTTATTGTACAATATTTTCAGTTGTTTTGTTTTCCTAATTTAATTCTTCCACTCTGTTGTCTGACTGTGAACTGCTAACAGTGTTAAACTTGATGTAAATAAATGAGGCCCTCGAAAGGGAGTGCTGTCTGCCTGTCTTCTCACAAGGTTTGCCAACTTGTGTTTTGTTTTAAATAAAGGTTGCAATATTTTACTGGCAAAGAAGGCTTAGAATTGGAATGCTTCTCATGTAATTTTAGATTTCAGGAGAACCTAAGAAGAATTCCTACATAAAATGGATGTCTAGAAGGTAAAGATGTTGGGTTTAGAAGCACGTCTCCAGCACATTCTTTGGCAGGGCCTCCATGGGGAGACTGCTCATCCTTTGATGGATTAACACAGCAGCTGCCACAGTGGGAGCACACATGGCAATGACTGGAGCGTGGTGCTACCTCGTGCCACCTGGCAGTGCTTCCTTCTATCATTCATAGGCTTACCGTGAGTCAGGCACCTCAATGTACCTACCAATGAAAAGGGGAGGGGTGGGAATAGTGTCACGTGGAGCCCACAGTGGACATAAGGTAAGTTGTGTATCCGTGTGTCTGTTTGCCCAATATGAGGTGACTATGACATTTTTCTTAAAATCCTTACAATTCTAAAAAAGTTCCAGAAATTTTTAAAGCCAAAATAGTATTACAAAAGCATAGACTCTGACAAAAGAACATCCTGTTCCTGGGTGACATGGTCTTCATTGTCTCTAAAGTGAGCCACTGTTCATGTAAGATATCTTTCGGTATGAACAGATTGTACACGGGCACACACGTGAGCCCCACTGGAACAGCTGTTGAACATGAGCTTCTACACCTCACACCCCACCGACATGGTCAACACCCCACCAGTTTTGGTCTAGGGGGTCTCATATTTGCGATTTTCCTAGAAGAATCCCCCATTCTGGTCTTTTCACCCTCTCTGTATGACATGCATTTTCCACACCTGAGGCTCTGGTATTTGCAGAGGAAACAGGAACAAGGAAGTCTTTAAAGAATAGGGGTTGGGAGCTCAGGAGCTGGAGTCAGCCCTCCTGGGTGGTATCCCTACTCCTATAGGCCAGCTTTGTGATGAAATTGGTGCCTAAATTATAGTTACCAATTCTATGAGGCAATGGCTGTGACGTGCCTATTTAGCACAGTGCATGGCATGTGTAAGTGCAAAAAAGTGTTAGGCCCCTCAGTGTAGTTAGGAACCTTCAACCAACCAGGATCCCAAGCTTTAGAAATGGGGGGGAAATTCCCATCCTTTACCTTGAATATGGCACCAAAACTCACAGCAGTTTTCTTAGATTTTTAATTTCCTATTCTATCTTGAATAGGGAGATCTGGTGGCTTAGTAGTAAGAAACTGTGCTTTCAATCCCCAGGTGGTGGTGGTGGTGTCCTTTGAGTCTACGCCAATTCATAGAGACCCTGTGCACAACAGCTCTGAACCCTGCTCTATCCTGAACCAATCTCACTGCCTCTGACTCACCTACGCCCATTACCCCAGTTCACCAGCTCAATCCAGCTCATCTAGGGCCTTCCTCTTTTGTGCTGTCCCTCCACCTTTCCAAGCACGATGTCCTTCTCCAAGTACTGGTCCCTCCTGGCCACATGCCCAGAGTATGTGAGACAGAGTTTCCAAATTCATGCCTCCAAAAAGCAGCTTGGTTTCACCCTCTCCAGGGCAAACCTATTTGTTCTCTTGGCAGTATGTTCAATACTCTTCTCCAGCACCACAACTCAAAGGCATTGATTCTTCTTCTGTCCTCTTTGGTCATTGCCCAGCTTTCTGATGCATAGCAAGTAACTGCAAAGACCAACCCAAAGTTAACAGTTTGAATCCATCAGCTGCTCCGTGGGAGAAAGATAGCCACTCTCCTCCAGGGCAGTTAACTGCCTCTGAAAACCTGCTGGAGGGTCAGCAGAGTTGATTGTTACTCGATGGTACTCAACACCAACCAACCCTGAATACCTAAAATACCAAGTCCTGAGCACTTTCTAAAAATTGCTCATCCCATCCTCACAGTTCTTACATAGACACAGTTTTGCCCCATTTTTACTAAACTGAAAAAGAAATTTAAACTGGGTTTAGATAGCTTTCCCATTGTCTCATTGCAGTCAATGGTGGGGTCCATGATTCCAGCCCAGGCTGTCTGGCTGCACAGAATGTGCTCAGAACCACTATTCGCCGTGTGCCTTCATTCTCTAGGCAGGAGGTTCAGATCTTGTGATTATGATACAAGTATGGCTAGCCAGGACAGAATATTAACACCAGCTGTAAGTATACCTTAAATAGTATGACAGAGTCACTTGCTGTATGCTGTCGAGTCAGAACTGACCCATAGCTGGACCCTGCAGTGGGTTTTCAGAGGCAATAAATCACACAGGAGGTTGCCCATCCTCCTTCCGTGGAGCGGTGGGTTCGAACTGCATGCCTTTAGGATTGCAAGCACAGCTGCTTAGCACTAGCCACCAGAGATCCCTTTACAGAGCTTTACTTAGTATGGCTACGTAACAGGATTGAGTGGCTTTGTATATTTCTTTTTGTTAACTTTTAAAGGATTTACTTATGACATATTAAAAATTTTTATTAAGGAAAATTATTTTTGTACCATGTATATGTGATTAAAACCTATTGTTGTTATGTGCCATCGAGTCACCTGTGACTCATAGCAATCCTATTTACAGCAGCCCTAAACCCTGCTCTATTCTGTGCCAACCTTACTGTCTCTGACACACCTACCCCCCCCATTACCACAGTCACTGAATCAACCCATCTCATCGAGGGTCCTCCTCTTTTGCACTGTCCCTCCACCCTTTCGAGCATGAAGTCCCTCTCTAAGAACTGGTCCTTCCTTGCAACATGTCCTAAATATGTCAGATGAAGCTTCAGAATCCTTGCCTCTAAGGAGCGGCCTGGTTTCACCCTCTCCACGACAAACCTGTTTCTTCTCCTAGTAGTCCATAGTATATTCTACACTCTTTTCCAGCACCATAGCTCAAAGGCATCAACTCTTCTATTTCTTTATTATTATTCTTTCCTTGAAACACTCTAGAATGAAGCAGTGAGCTAGCAGCCAAAACAGCCCTCTGTTAGCATGCAGTTAGGCAATGTTTACTTTGGTTTCTTGAGTGCTAGGAAACGGAGTTCCCTTAATTGAGTATTTACTGAGGGCCTAGTGTGGTTCGGAGAGCTCTGGTGACCTGGTGGGTAGAAGTACGTACACTGCTGCTAACCCAAAGCTGGTACCTTTTTGGCTCATGACCACCAGGAAGAAGTTAGAAAATCTCCTCCCGGGGAGCTCTGGTGGCCTAGAGGCAAGGAGCTGCAACTACAATGCCAGAGGTACACAGTTCAAATCCACCAGATGCTCTGCCGAGGAAGGAGGGACAATCTCCTCCTGTACCAGTCAGATCTGATTTGACGGTACACGCACACAAAAATTAAAAAAAAAAAAAAAAGAAAATCTCCTCCCGTATGATTTGCATCCTCTGAAAACTAGCTGGAGAGGCAGCTATGAGTCAGTTCCAATGGCAATGAATGAACTAAATGTAGTTCAGGCTAGATGCTCTAAACTTGGGGCAGTTATTTGAGTAGATAAGGAAAACAGACTGCTACATGAAGGACAGGCAGCAATATTCCATTTTATAAGGGTTAAACGTTCTAGAGAAGTCCTGGTGGTATAGTGGTTAAGCATTATTTGTCAACCAAATGGTTGACCGTGTGAACCCACCAGCCACTCCAGAGAAAGATGTGGCAATCAGCTTCTCTAAGACTCCACTATCATGTGCCGTCAAGTCAGAACCAACTCATAGCTGACCCTCCAGAGGTTTTCAGAAGCTGTAAATCATACAGGAGGAGACTGCCCATCTTACTCACACAGAGTAGCAAGTGGCTATGAACTGCCTGCTTTGGGGTTGCCATTCCTGAGCCCACCAGAGCGCCATTCCTGAGCCCACCAGAGCTCCATAAGGTGGATCCCTGGCAATTCTATAGGACAGTTCTACTCTGTCCTATAAAGTCACCGGGAGTCAGAATTAACTCAATGGCATTGAGTGAGATGGGTGAGGGGCTTGTGAAGGGCTTTAAGAAAGGAGAGATATTTGAGATGACAAATATAAGTATCAAGACATGTATGTTATTCCAGAACTGGGAGACAGCAAAAGGCAAAAACAGTTAATGAGCACCTGACGGCCTAGTGGGTAAGGAGTTGCACTGCCAACCTTCAGGTCACATCCACCAGCAGTTCCTTTGGGAAAAGATGGGCAGTCTCTTTCCGTGTGATTTACCTTTGAAAACCCAATGGAGCGTCAGCTATGAGTTGGCTCCAACTCAACGGAACACAAATGTTTAGGCAAAATGCTGGTTACTTTACACATTTAGGAATCCTTAATCCTTAAATCTGAGTACTGGAATAAGGAGTGTGTATATAACAGTAAAGATAAAAGAACCCCGCTTGCTGAAACTGAGGAGGACCTAAAGTGCTTGCTGCAGAGGGTCAAGGACTGCAGCCTCCAATATGGATTGAGGCTCAATATCAAGAAGACAAACATTCTCATCATTGGGCCAATTGGCAGCATCAGGATAGATGGTGAAGAGATTGTTCACAGCTTTAGTCTGCTTGGCTCCACAGTCAACACTCTTGGCACCAGTAGCCAGGAAATTAAAAGGTATATTGCCATGGGAAAGACCTCTCCAAAGTACTGAAGAGCAATGGTGTCTCTCTGGAGACTAAGGTGTGCCTGATACAGGCCATGGTCTTTGCAATCACTTGTTATGCATCAGAGAGTTGGACAATGACCAAGGAAGACAGAAGGAGAATTGATGCCTTTGAGCTGTGGTGCTGAAGAAGAGTACTGAGAGTACCATGGACTGCAAGGAAAACAAACAGATTCATCCTGGAAAGGGTTAAACCGGGAGGCTCCATCTAACATACTTTGGACATGTTGTAAGGAGAGACTGGTCCTTGAAGAAGAACATGCTTGGTAGGGTGGAGGGAGAGCGCAGGAGGGGAAGGCCCTCTATGAGGTGGATTGATTCAGTGACGGGGGTAATAGGGATGGGAGTGTCGGAGACAGCGCAACTGACAGAGCAGAGTTTAGGGCTCTTGTACATAGGGCCGCTATGAGTCGCAAGTGATTCGATGGCACATAACAAGAACAACATATAACAGGAGAATGCTGTGGAACCTCCTTCGGTGAGAGGTGGTTGTATGTAACCTGACTCAGCTGAGAGGATCCCAAAGCAAACTGAAATAGATTGGCAGCCCCGCCAGTACCACCGCCAGCATCAGCCCCTTATCTCCACCAATCCCCAACAGTATTACCTGGCATTTGAAACAGTGCTGAGTGAGCATGGTCACTAGGTCTCAGGAAAAAAAACATAGGCCAGTGGCTTTAGAAAAATAGAAAAATTTAATCTTTACATATGAAATAGTCACATCTAGGACCCTGATTTAAAGTTGCGTGGTTTTTTGTTTTTTTTAAAAAAGTTTTTAAAACTTTTTCTTAATGTGTAAACAGAACAAGCCTGTGATTTTTTTCACACCCTCTCCTGTGAACCTTAGGGAGCTTGGTGGTGCAGCCTGACTGAGTCTTGACCACCTTACCCCTCAGTCTGAAGCTCTCTGCCACTGCACTGTTAGCTCTGCTTTGGAAATGGTAACGTGAAAGTAAATCCAGCCAGGCTCCAGACCTGAGGTTCGTTCTCCCATGCCCTGGGCCGGCAGGATTTCATTGCTCCCTTCTCTGAAACGGGAGATCCTGCAGCCTGAGTCCCAACTCCAGGCATCTGCACAGAAGAGCTGAGATGCTAAGCGGACCATCAGGAATGTCATAATAGCCCTTGGGCTCTGTTTGTCTCCCACGCTGCTTTCTCCAGCCACCTGGCCTGCACTTTAGAATGAGGGTCTCTAAGGCACCAAGCAATTTTAGTAATTGGCTCTGGAATTTTAGGAACTGGCCTTCCTTTTATATGCTGGTTGTGTGTTACTGTCTGCTGGATGTTTCTTCCTCTTATAGTTCCAGTGCTCTGATAGGCCCCAAGGTCCTGTCAGTGGTAAGAAGTCACCTTCCTGTAGGAAGTCTTCATCTGGCCCTCAAGGCAAGAAGTAGTTAATTCTTTGGGCAATAGATTTGCAGCCTTGAGAAGAGAAGAGTGGTTCCTCTTTGGGGATATACACCATCATCCTGGCGATTTCTTCCAGTGCCTCTTCTGTATACAGGACCTCCTGGCTCAGGAAGGCATCACGTGCACACAGCTTCACATGACGGTACTCCAGTGGCAGGAAGGGGACAAAGAAGTCAATCAAGTTCTCTTTTACAAGACGGCTGCGGCCAAAGCCACTGTCTATAAAAAAAAATAAATAAATAAAATAAAAAATTAGCCAAAGTTACATGCAGTCTTACTCTGGGAGCTGAACCCAACTGAGTTTTCCTGAGACTAAAGTCTGCTCTCGGGCCAGTTCCAACAGAACTGTCTGACATGTGTCAAGGACCATGCAGGTCTGTCTCTGCGAGCAGGAGTGCCCTAAAAACTACCGACGTGCACTACAGGTGGAGCGATCAAGCCTACCTGACTGAAGGTGAATAGGTTAGGTTCTCAATGTGAGACCCTCTTTCCAGGATTCAGAGCCCCTTGCATGTATTTCCAGAGCCACTGCAAACTACTCTCTTTAAAAGTATTTTCAGAAAAGGAATTGAGGTTTCCCTGGAAAAGCCATGCCTGGACAACATACTCTACGCCTCCCCAAAGCTGAGATGATTATGTTGTCTGTCCTCTCTGGTCCTAGAGGCTTTATTTCATAAACACACATTCTAACACACATCACTCCAACTGTGGCCTCGTTTCTGCTTGGCTGGGAGCCAGGTACCTGTGGACTGCACAATCTCTGCCCTGAGTTGTGGTTCCAGGTGCTCCATCGTCATCTCCTCCCGGGAATGGCCAGCCTTGAGCAAATTTAGGACCACCTCATTGATGATATTGCCCCCAAGGTTACTGAAAGAGATACAGAAGCTTGTTAAGAGATGTGTTCTTTTTTTCTATTTCGCTTCCAAATGGGTAGGTTGGCCCCTGCAGCCAATGCATTGTTGCCTGGAGGAATGATGGTTCAGGGACTTGGGAGATACTGTCACAGCTCTGTACAGAGAAGACACTGTAACATGACGCACACAGAGACTACCAGGTGCAAGAGCACGAAGGTGAGTGGGACGTGCAGCTTCCACCCGACCTCAGCGTCGTCGCGGAGGCACACGTGTGATTCCAGGCCTGTGGCAAATGCTAATGCAAGAACGACTAAAACAGATTAAGGCTTCTAAGCAGATGTAGGCCTGTGCTTAGCAGACCTGCAGACCTGAGGCAGGTAGAGACGGGCATCAGAAAGACTGTGGGATTCAGGAGCTGCAAGCTGCACACAGTGATTGGAGCATAGGTATGAAAGGCAGGCCAAGATGAAGGCGAAGAGGCCTTCGCCACACATGGGGCTTTTAGCTTATGGGTGAAGGACTCCGAAGTTAGAACTGTGGGGCTCGGGGTCACCCGACCAGCTGACTTCCTAAGAAGATCCTCCTAGGGCAGCAGGGGTTGGATTACGGCAGCACGTGACCAATGGATGAAGGTCTGCAGGTAATCAGCACACAATGAACGGCCGCAATTGTGCAAGAGCTGCCCTACTGCCAGCAGTCACCCCATCCTGCCTTCCCCACAGGACACAGATGTGCTGAGTCTCACATAGTCTCAGGGCTTCTAGGGTGACAGGCAAATGAATGGGGTTCATTTACCCAACCCGACGGGCAAAGACTCCAGTGTTTGCCCATCTCAACCTAGAAAACCACCTGGACTGGAAGTCTCTGGAAGATAAGTTTAGCCCGCATAGCTATGTGACATTAGTGCCTAGTGCAGTGCTTAGCTCATACCACATGTCAGTACATGTTTATTAAATAAATGGTCATCTCTGCACATTTGTGTACAGTCTACTCCAACCTTGAATCTCTCTTGTTTTGTTCCACAGCCAATGACTTCTTCCCCCAGGCTGTGGATGTCCTCTCACCCACAAAGATGAAGCCTTAGACCCCTGTCTCGTCACCGTGCCTCCCTGTTCCTCAGGACTGGTACTCTGACATAAACATTACAAGCCGAGGCAGATGCTGCCCTCACAGGTGCCTCTGCTAGATTCTTCCACGTCGCTGGCTGACTGGAAGGCCTGATGTGACCAAGGACAGAAAAGTATCTTCAGAGACCAGCCCTCTCCCTCTGCACTGAGGCAAAGCGCCTCTTAGCCCCAAGACCTCAAAGGAGGAGACTCAAAATTTGACTGTCATTAATCTCTGAGGCTTTGCTTCCCCATTTATATAATGAGATAATTAGACCAAGCAACTGAAGGTGTTCTCCAGTCAACAGTCAAACCCAGCAGTTAGTATCTTCTGTGTGCTGAGGTACATAGCGCAGTCTTTTAACTTTACTAAGGAGTTCTGGCAGCATTATGTGTAATCCTCAGGACCGCTTCCCACCAGCCACATCTTCATCCTGTGAAGCAGTGAGCAGGTTCAAACCACCTGCCTTTCAGTCAGTAGCCAAGCGCTCCACACGGCGCCACCAGCCTCCCTCAGCCTTTAGACCTGGTAGAAACGGGCTAGGGTGTCAGTTTTCGGTAACTGGCAGTTGAGCTGGTTCAACTGCCCCCTCCCCCTTCAGGAGGTGGTAGTGGCTTCACTGGCCTGCCCTCTGGTGTCCTTTCAAAGGACCCAGGCCCTTTGTTGGTATTGTTGTTGTTGTGTACTGCCCAGCTGGAACCGACCCATAGCTGACTCTCTGGCGGGTTTTTAGAGGCAATTAATCACACTGGAAGGGATGACAGCTGGTGGTTTGAACTGCGTGCCTTTGGGATTGCAGCGCAGCTTCTTGCCAGGAGGCCCTTTAACAGAAGCGGATTTGGCATAGTTCGTTGGGGGGGTGCCCTGCTAATCCAAAGGTGGCCAATCTCCTCCCCTGCAGTTTAAACACCCACCAGGGGGTCGGTTGTGAGCTGGTTCTGACTTTCGAGAGATGAGTTTTTAAACTCTCAATCAGCTATAGTTTTATTTTTAAAGGAAAATCTTTAACTCCTTCTGAAGTGGGAGGGGGCAGCCTTACTGCAGAAATCAAGTGGAAAGATTCAAATACAATCTTGCCTAGTTTCCACTGACCAGCTGTCATGGAATCAATGCCAACTCATGGCAACTCATGTCAGCGCAGAACTATGCTCCACAGACAGGGCTTTTGTGCCTCTGAATCACAACCGACTTTCAGCTGACCCTCTGGCAGGTTTCCAAAGATTGTAAATTGAGCAGGAAGAGATTGCCCATCTTTTCTCTCCAGGAGCAGCTGGTGTATTTGAACCGATTGCTTTAGGGTTGGCAATGCAACTTCTTGCCACTAGGCCACCAGAGCTCCTCCTGCAGGGCTTTTAAGAGTTCCTTTTTTCCAAGTAGATCACCAGGTCTTTTTCTTCACTAGAATACCCCGAAACCCTGCATTTAAAGGAATCCCTAGCACAAGGGTAGGGAGTGGAGAGCTTATGGCCTTGGAGACAAGAGCTCTCACTGGCAGGGAACACTGAGTGCCCCCGAACAGGAGACCTTATCATTTTCAGTGACCCTTTCACATCCCACTGCCGGTGTTTGTCCTCCCAAACCCATCAACACCCCCCTGCAGCCAGGCTTAGCCTCTCCACCCCTGTGAACAGCTTCCACGTAGGGCTTTGTCCTCAGCTCAGTGTCCGTGCCACGTCACTCTGCTGCCAGGTCCACAAAGGTCACTAGGGGAAAGGGCAGTGCTGACCACGTGGAAGGTGCAGCCTGTGGGTCAGTGACCAAAATACTACAACAGGAAATGCTTGTCCAGAGACCACACGATCACCTGGTCGCATTAGAAATCCTGGCACAGGTGAGAGAAGACGAGGGTGCCTGGAATCTGGCAGGGGCTCAAGTGTGGGAAAGGCCGGCAGCATTGACTAGAGGCGGGCGAGAAATCAGGACTAAGTGGGAGAGAGGAGAACCAACAACACGGAGGAGTCAGCAGTGGGGAGACCCCAAGAAGCTTAGGAACAGAAGTGAACAGGACTCCTGGATTAGGGGCCCCTGCAGACATGCCTTAGAGTCACTAACTCCCCGCCCCGGTCCCCCCCCCCTTCTCATTTTAGTGGGGAGTATTTAAGAGATAAGCCTTAGGGCACAAGGTGATTCCTTGTTATTCTGCACCTCCTCTGAGTGGTCCATAGAAAGTTGCACTGCTCATGAAAAGGTCATGCCTCCCTGGAGATTCTGAGGGAAAAATATGAAATATGGCCAATCTCCTCTCCTGTGACTTATACATATATATCAGTTAACAAAGCTGACATCAGTTTTCTCCAGCTTACAAAACTGGTTATTCTGTCTTAGAATTCTTTGTTTCCTTTCTTCAGTCTTTAAAGTAGTTTAAGCTTTCTGTTTACCAGGAGAGGAAATGCATCTTTCCCAGATCAGTGTTTACCTCTTTGAAACAGTTCTTCTCCCTGCCCCATCACTTAATCTGACTGTTTACCAGGAAAGGAAGTATCCTTTACTGAATTAACTTTTATCTTTGCACATCTAGTTTTTCTCAGTCATATGTTAACTAGATTACAGGTTGCCTGTTTAGTAGAACTGAAATGTGAACTGTTTTTTCCAAATGTAGAAATTCTTTGATTATACTAACAAAAGTGCATTGTTAAGTGAGTTGGTGTCCCACTGCTGGTAAAAAAGCCTAATGACCACTCCCAGGCCAGGAAGCAGGGGAGGCAGTGTTTGATGGGAACTTGCTGTCCTCCCAGATCTGTAATAAAGTACCTATGATATTGCAGTCCGTCTGTCTTATGGACAACTGACCATGGAAAGAACCCCTTGCATTCAGTTAACAGGGCTATCTCAGATGGTTAAGTGATATAGAAGCTGAGGTGAAAAATGAATATGGACATTTTACTGACTTCACCTCTGGATTCTGGGCACTCAAATCATGTCAGAAAATCCCTCTCAGCTTTTCTCCTGAAACCTCGATGGGAGCAAGGCAGGGCAGTGTCCCACAGCCTTACACAGCAAGGACTTGTCACCAACATGCTGAAATCCACCCAAGCAACAATTAAGACCTGCTCCAACTTGTGGGTCTACAATCAAACAAGATCTGCCTTTCACAGCTCTTCCCTCACATCTACAAGCTGGGACAAACTAGCAGCCCCCATTTCCCCTCTAACAGATGGCTCCTTGGTAAAGCTGGGAAAACCCCCAGAGTGCACTGGCCTGGGAAGATGAGGGGTGTGGTAGGGAGGAGCCCTTGGTGTGATTTCTATTCTGACTGAATGTACAAGAAGCCACTTGTGAAGCATTTGAGTTGGGCCAACAGGGACCCTAGTCTGACTTTCATTTAACCTTGGGCAAGGCTCTCCTCGTTCAGCCTCCATAAAAAAGATGAGTCGAACAGGCTGATCTCTAAGCTTGCTCCTTACAAAGCCTTTTGCAGAGCCCGAGGCCCACACCGGAACAAAAGCATCGGATGTACTGCCTGATCCTGCCCAGTCATGTGGCAAATCTCTGTGCTCGGGGAGAACCAAAGAGTTTTTGATTCAACAATTGTGCCCTGAATTTCAAGCCAGTGACTTCTGTCATCAGAGAAAAGGCAGACCTTCCAAGGCTGCAGAACTGGCTGGGAAACACTGCTGCTCTCAAAGATTTTGTTGGGAATTCTCAAAGTTACATTGCTTTTCAATTATTGCGCTGACTTGAAAATGTAACTTCCTTGTAAGAGAGGACCCAGCACCCCCTACCTGACGTGTTGTGTTCAGTGGGGAACTGTGGGGACCCTCAGCATGCATAAGAGGACCACGCAGCCAGGCAGGGTTAGAGGAGGGATAGCCTGTCTTCCAGGCTGTAATCCAGGGGCCCCATTTTTCAGAAGGGCTTTGGGTTAAGTATTAGGGGCAGGAGGAGGGAGACCTGGGGCTTCCACTCAAGCAGCCAGGCATCTATTTTCTGTCCTCGGGTCTGTGCTGGCTTCTCTTGAGGAAGACCACAGACACTCTCATCTATGTAAGATGCGAGGAACCCCTCCCAAGACTGGGCATGCAAATTATGTTAGAAAATCTTTGGACACGCCTTCTTTACTTCTATCCCACCTCCATCTCTCTAAACTGTTGTTTCTCAATCTCACCTGAGAAAAAGGAAGATGGTTCTTGGGGTCTCAGCTGTGTGACTCGTGGGGGCCCAGCGTTCCAGATGTTGCCCCAGGGCCTCCAGCAGCTCTGGGTGCAGCTTCTCAGCCTCATCGAAGATGAACAGGGTCTGGTGGCAACGCTGCTGGGTCTCCTGGATCTGGCTGGCCAGCTTCTCCTGAGCAGGACACAGGGAGTGGTTAGAAACGGTGGCATGCACATTCCCTTCCAGCCCCTTGGATGGTGGTTTATCCCAGGACTTTGAACCAGTTCAGTCATGACCAACAGAACAGACCTGAATTTGTAACCTGTGAGAGTACTGAAACAATAATTGGAATTGGAAACATCACAGGTTGAAGCCCTGGAATGGGAGGCTTGGAAGAGGTTGTGTGGTTTTAGGTGCCAGGCAACTCATAGCAACCTTGGGAGCAGCAGATCTGACCTTGCCCTAGCTTGCCCTCACAAGTGCTGATACACTTGAGCCCTTTGTTGTACTTTTAGTCAGAACTGACTCACAACTGACCCTCCGGCAGGTTTTCAGAGGCAGTTAATCACACAGGAGGAGACTGCCCATTCCTCTCATAGAGCAGCTGGTGACCTCGAACCATGTGTCTTTGCGATTGCAGCGCAGTTTTTTGCCATTAGGCCACAAGAGCTCACGTGTGTCAATCTGTGAGCGTTTTCATCTCTCTATGAGCCATCACCTTTCCCATCAAGATGTCCGTTTCCAAGGACTGACAACATGCTCAAAATATGTGAGACAAAATGTCACTGTCCTTGTCTCTAAGGATACCCTGGTTGCAATTCCTCCAAGCAAGACTTGTTGCTTCTTCTGGAAGAAGCCTTTTGATGTGGGAGGATGGGCATTCTCCTCCAGTGCAACTGACTCTGAACACACACCAGAGGGTCAGCTATGGGCCGGTTCCAACTCTATGGTACACAACAACAAAAACATCCTGATGCACGGTAATAGATTATTGCTAAGGCTGTGGAGAGAGATACACATTCAAAATAACATGACCATCTTGGAGAGCTGGGCACCACTTTCTCTGACTCTGCCTTTGGATGCCATGCAATGGGTATGCTGCTTTGTTTTCTTGGAGACAGAGAGTTTCTAGCAGGGTGTGGACCCAAAATTTTTCCCATTCCAGTTATTTTGGCACACTCACATTTTATAAATCTGGGTCTGTTCCAGTTTCACCTCATCAGATCAGCCATGACTGATCTGTACCAAACTGGTTCAAAGTCTCATTTCCCCAGCTACCTACAGTAGATCTCCCAGGACTGAGCTCCACCCTGTCGTTAGGGGCTGTCAGAAATGACTCAGTGAGTGGATTCAAAGTGCATGCCTTTCCGTTAACAGCATCTAGGGGCCATCAGAGTGCCACCTTAGAATCACCAAATCCAAATCTCTGGGTGGGGCTAAGACATTGGTATTTGAATAAGATCCCTGGGTGGACCCTGAGGTTTGGAAGGCAAAACTAGGTGGAACCAGCCTGGGTGGAGGGAGAAGCAGGGTGTGGCATGGCTGTGAGAAACCTGCCTGTCCTCGAGGCTGGGGTGGTAAAATGTTCCCTCCCCACTAGAATGGGATTAGTCCCAGAACTAACCTCTGCCTCTGGGCATAAGAGTCAGGCTCTAAAACTGGAGTGACAGGTAGATTAGGCTCAAGAGCCCTAAGAGAACTCTGGTGGCATAGTCTGTATGAGGTTGCACTGCTGACCCAAAGGGGATGCTTCACTGGTGGTTCAAACCCACCAGGATCTCTGCAGGAGAAAGATGGGCAATCTCCTCCCCAGGCTCTCAATTACTCATGTGTGAGTTCAAATAGAGGCCAATGAAAATTAAAATAAGGCTTCAAGAACCAATATATGATCTTGAATCAATTCCACCTAAATTTCAAGATCACCTTAAAAATAGGTTTGAGGCACTGAACACTTATGAGAGAAGATCAGATGAATTGTGGGATACTATTAAGTATATCATTCATGAAGAAAGCAAAAGGTCATTATAAAAACAGGAGAAAGAAAAAAGTTGAAATGGAATGTCAGAAGAGACTCTAAAGACTACACTGGAGTATTGAGAAGCCAAAACAAAAGGAAACCATGCCAAAGTAAAAGAGCTGAACAGAAGATTTCAAAGGGATCAGGACAAAATATTTTAATGGTTATGTGCAGAGAGCTGGAATTGGAGAATAAAAAGGGAACTCCCATCGCTTCTCGGCCTTTTGGCTAAGATCAAGTGTAAAAAGGGAACTCCCTCTGCATCTCTCAAGCTAAAAGAACTGAAAAATTTAAGTTTCATGTTACAATTATTGAAAGATGAATGGTATGGGTAATATACTGAATGACCCGGAAAGTATCAAAAGAAAATGGAGGGAATACCCAGAATCATTGTACCAGAAAGAATTGCTTAACACTGAAAAATGTCAAGAACTACCATATGAACAGGAGCCAATGGTGTTAAAGGAGGAAGTAGAAACTGTATTGACGGCATTGGCAAAAAATAAGGCCCCAAGAATCAACAGGATACCAACTAACTTGTTTCAATTAACAGATGCAGCCTTGGATGTGTTCACCGGTCTCTATTTGTTCCCATTCCTAAGAAAGGTGATCCAATTGAATGTGGAAACTATCAAACAATATCATTAATATCACATGCAAGCAAAATATGGCTGAAGATCTTTCAAAAATGGTTAGAACAGTACACAGAGAACTGCCAGAAATTGAAGCAGGATTTAGAAGAGGCTGTGGCACCAGGGATATCACTGCTGATGTCAGATAGATTCTTGTGCTTTATTGACTAAACAAAGGTGTTTGACTATGTGGGCTGACATTAAGAAGAATGAGAATCCCAGAGCACTTCATTGTGCCCATGCAGAACCTATACCTGGACCAGGAGGCTGTTGTGCAAAACAGAGCAGGGAACACTTCATGGTTTAAAATTGAGAAGAGAGTGTGTCAGGGTTGTATTCTCTCTCCATACCTATTCAATCTATATGCTGACCAAATTATCCAAGAAGCTGGACTCTATGAAGAAGTGTGTGGTATCAGGATTGCAGGGAGACTCATCAATAATCTGTGTTATGCAGATGACACAACCTTGCTTGTTGAAGGTGAGATCAAGCTACGCAGCCTTTGTTATGGATTGTTTGTCAAGAAAACAAAGATTCTTACCACTGAACCCATAGGCAACATCAAGATGGAAGGAGAGGAGGTTAAAACTGTCAACAGTTTCCTCCTGCTTGGATTAATATTAATACCCTTTCAGGAAATAAAGAGTTGCACTGTACTGGGAAAATCTGCAGTTAGGGACCTCTCCAAATTATTGAGGAGTAATGTTGTTAGTTTGAGGACTAAGGTGCGTCTGGTTCAAGCCATAGTCTTTCCAATTACTTGCTATGAATCTGAGAGCTGGACAAAGAATAAGGATCACAGAAAAAGAACTGACACCTTTGAGCTGTGGTGTTGCAGAGGAGTACTAAACATCCCATGAAAGGCCAGGAGAACGAACAGATAAGTCTTGGATAGGGTAGAGCCCGAATGCTCTCTGAAGGCAAGAATGATGAGGCTTCGCCTCATATACTTTGGAGTAAGTTGCTGGGAGAGGCTATTCCTTGGAGAAGGACATGATGTTAATGGGAAGGGTGGAGCATTGGAAAAGGAGAGGAAGACCCTCAACAAGGTGGACTGACATGATGACTGCTGCAATGGGCTCTAGTATGTCAGGAAGTGTGAGGATGGCACCGGATGGAATGCGGTTTAGATCTTTTGTTCACAGGATCCCTATGAGTCGTACTTGAATTGACGGCATCTAACAACAACAAGACTCACTGGAGCATCAGCTATGAGTTGGTTCCAACTCTACAGCAATGAACTGTCTGAGTTCACCGAGCTGAGTCTCAAGTGCCCAGGGGTAGCCAGAGTTTCCAGAACTCCTTGGGTGTTTCCCTAGTTGGAGAATTCCCTGTCCTGAACTCTTAGGCTGGGCTGAGATGCAGGGACAGCAAGTTTGAGGTGGGCCTGTTTGGTGCCTACCCAACGTTTAACTGGGAGCTGTGCTGCATCCCCCAAGCCCCAACAAGATAAGCTCTGAATTACAGGTAAAAGAAACACCTTCGCATCTTTTCAGGGTTTATCAGGAGTACAGGATAAATAGGAGTATGATAAGGGGCTCACACCAGCCTCTCTGGACTCTGACCTCAGCCAGAGTGAATATGGTGTGTGAGAGGGTAGGAAAGAATATCAATGTGTCCATTTCCTCGGTGGGAGACAGATTTTTCAGATTTTTCCAGAGACCTGGCCAGATAGCTCCTCCTGGGAAAGCCCGGCTGACTGGTCGCGGGCCCCTAGGACAGCTGGGGTTCATGACATGTCACCCTACTCTGGCTCCCCAAGGCCACAGTGAGACCTCCAGGTTATCTGGGCAAGCTGTCCACAGAGCCTTACATCATCTTCCCAGTCTGACAATCCAAATATTAGAAATGAGGCCAAGTTAAGTGCAGTCACCTCTGCCAGGCCTCTGTCACCTCTGCCAGGCCTCTGTCACCTCTGCCTGGGGTTTTCATCATCTCCTGGCTGACTTTAAATACCACATGTTTTAATTAGAAGCAACTTAAAACAGCAAAGCAGCTAAGGACCCGTTTGTCCATCTCCTTGCTGGCATATAAAGAACCATATGAGAAGACATGAGGAGCTGTTCCCTCCACCTTAAAATGTTAAAGTCCCTTATGCAACTTTCTGTCCAGGATAATTATAATGTCATAAAGCCACATATGTCCAGGGGAAGTTCTTGAAGGAATTACAGCAAAATGCTGACTGAACTGTGTGCTTGTGGGGAGATTACAGTAAAGGTTTCTTTCTCTGTTCCACATTTTCTGCAAGGCAAATTTTTTTTGCTTACAGAACAACACACACATGGATTCTCTGTTTATGCACAGTGTCTGCCCTGTGGATGGCTGGTAAGGAAAGAACTTGGGACCAGGGAGTCCGGAACGGCAGTCTCCCCTAGATCTCAAGGCCTCATCTGTGTGAAATGCACGGAGTAGGTGTTGTCTCTTGCGGGGTCTGTTGCAACAGCGTCCTGCACCCCATCCCTACCTTAACACACAGTGGCTTCTCCTGTGTCCCCCTCTTTGTAAGGTAGGTGATGTCAGGGGTCCCCCACCCCCAGCCCAGAGGCCACTTTGAGCTGGGGCAGCCTCATCCTCTTAACCCTGTCCAGCAAAGCCACCCGCCTGGCCTCACCTTGTACAGGTCCACGTATCTGGGGTGAGGAAAGTGGAACATAGAGATGAACACCTTGACACAGTCACTCTTCAGCCCGTCCCGGTACAGGTTCTCCGCCAGCATCCGGGCCACAAAGTTCTTGCCGGTGCCAGACCAGCCGTGGAAGGAGAGGGCCAGTGCTCCACTGGGACGCGGTGTCTCCACATAGTCCCTCACCGCTCTCAGCACCAGCTCCTGGGCCAAATGCTGGCCGTGCAGCCGCACACTGAGGTCTGATTTGAGGCCTGGGAGAAAACAGGGAAGAGAGTGAGAGACAGCTCGATGATGGCTAAGAAAGGACCTCTGGGATGTGAGGGCGATCTGGCTGCGACATCTGTCACCCCATTGATCTCCAGGGTTGATTCGGCTGATCTGGCTGGCAAGGCGGGTGTCCCCTTCCTCCCTCACTGATCCATGTGCGTCCCTCCCGAAACTGAGTGCTCAGCTGAAGAGGACGACCATCTGGATAGAAGGAAGACTGTCCTTCGGTCAAGGGAATACGAGTAGCTGCGCTCCCCTGCTAGAACCTCCAAACAAACTCTCAAGAAAGGACCTCTGCAGACCTCGGAGGGCAGTTACTCATCTTGCTGGGCCTCTGGACAAACCCAAGGACTAAACTCTCAGCACAAAGGAACTCAGCGTGATTTTCTGTAAAGTCTGGGGGAGAGAATCGAGTAGCCCTTCTTGTAGATGCTGAAGATAAGTCCTGTTTGTACAAAGAATCCCTTTCCCTTCTCTCCCTCTCCCCATCCTGCCTGCAAAGTTCCTCACGCCTGTGAGTTTCAGGACTTTTACGGAGAAGGCTTCATTTTATCCCTTTGGCTAAACAAACACTTGTTAGGAGCAGTTACTCTGTGCAAAGCCCTGTGCTAGGATTACGTCTTTGGAGCTGTGAGGTTGCAGGATCTGAGAAAGCTGTGCTAGGAGCTGGGGACGGTGTGAGCAAGGCACTATCTGCTGATTTTGGGGTTAGCCAGTTGCTATGTGGGAGCCATGGCAGATAATGTATGACCATGGAGGTGGCCTGTCCTTGTTGTGCTGAAACCTACTGTCCTGTCCACACACACACGAACAGGAAACATAATGCTTGACATTTCCTCTTCACAATAGTGCTCCCAAGTTAAGTATTATTCTCATTGCTGTCAAGGCAGAACTGACTCGTAACTGCTCTCCAGTGGGTTTTTAGAGGCTGTCAATCACATGGAAGGAGGCAGCTCACCTCTTTCCTTTGAAGCAGTCAGTGGGTAGATTTGAACCACTGGAGAGGCATCACCTTTGGGTTAGCAGAACAACTCCCTACAGACCACAGCACCAGCACACCCTAATACTAGTTATCCCCATTTAGAGCTGAAGAAACTGAGGCTTGGAGAGAACTGCCCACAGCTGGACAGCCAGTGAGGGAAGAGTCCAGGAATCCAGCCGAGGGGTTTTGCATCCCTAGTCAGAACAATGCAGGCACCAGAACCTTGGGGAACAATGAGCATGTTGAGGGCACAAAGGTAATCAATCTGCTGACTGCCCACCACACATCTTATGCTGAGCTCCCAGAAATCCAGTATCTTGCCTGGTCCAGACCCTGTCCCAGGCTAGGGGACTCCCTGAGGAATGAACAGAGACCACTGTGCCTGCCATCAGCATCCTCATCAATCAGGTGATCTAATGTCTAGGACAGGCCTAGTTTACAGAGATGAAAGGCAAAGGGTCCAGAGAGTTCTAGGTAAGGGAAGCAGTGAGAGGGATCTTGCGGAAAAGATTTAACTATTGTAAGGGGAGCTCTGGTGGCCTAGTGGCAAGAAGCTGCACTGCAATCCCAGAGGTGCATGGTTCGAATCCACCAGATGCTCTGCCGGAGAAGGAGGAGCAATATCCTCCTGTACCAGTCAGATCTGATTTGACGGTACACGCACACAAAATAATAAAAAAAAATAAATTAAAAAAAAAAAGATTTAACTATTGTAGTTGTTATGTGCCATCGAGTCAAGTACAACTCCTAGCGACACTATGAACAACAGACCCGAACCCTGCCCTATCCTGTGCCGTCCTCATCATCTGTTAAGCTCGAGGCCACTGCTGCAGTCACTGTCAATCCTCCCTTTCCCTATCCCCCCACCTTTCCAAGCATCATGTCCCTCTACAAAGAAAAGCCTTTCCTAGAAACATGCCCGAAGTATGAGAGACGAAGCTTCATCATCTTTGCCTCCAAGAAGCACTCAGGCTGCACTCTTTCCAAAACTAACGAGTGGCCTTTAAGCAGCCTGGAGAGTCAAAAGCAAAATGAATCTGCAAATCAAATCAGCTGATCTAATTCTCTTAAGAGAATCCACAGGCATTCTGGCGCGAGGCGTGATGGATATTATAAAGGAAGTTATAATGCGAGACACTCCCCCGTCTCTCAGGTGTGGACCCACTGAGGCAATCCTGCGGAGCCGAGATCACCAGGAAACCTACAGCGCATCACTCTCAGACATTTGCCGGCTAAAGCTTAGAGAGAGAAGGGGAAAATCTAACTTAAACTCACTGCAGTCAAGTCAGAATTAATGCACAGCAGGCTTCCGAGGCTATAAACAAATAGGATGGGAGGAGCCTGCTCCTCACCCCTGGAGCTGCTGGAGGCCTTGGGTTGGCAGTGCAACTCCCTCAAGGCCATGCCCCCAGAGACCCCCAAGTGTGCTGGCAGCTACTCACTGAATGTTAGCAAGCAGCATTTTTCAAACAAATCCACAATTTCCAATTCCCTTTCTCTTGATCCTCTTAGCAGCCCCTAGAGGTGTGCACCATGGAGCTGCTGCTCCTGTTTAGAGAGAGGGAACATGCTCTGGGCCTGATTCTGCTGGAGGGCTGTCGGACATGATGGATGATGAGTTAATAATCTCGGAACTCTCAGCATAGTGCCTGGGACAGAGAAGGTGCTCTCTCAGCATAGTGCCTGGGACAGAGAAGGTGCTCAGCAGCTATTCATTCTTCTTTCAGCCCCACACTCACTACAAGGGGGGCCAGGGGGGCAGGAGAAAGTGAATGGCCAATGAGCAGCCAGAAGCCCTCCGTCTACACGTGGTCTATACGTGGGGCGACTTGTTTCCCCTTCTCCAGACAGGGTCAGTCAGGGGTCATCTTAACACCTGCCGGTTTCCCCTCCACCCAGCTGCCTCACGGCATTCTCATGCCTTCCCAAGACCCAGGAATCCAGCTAAGTTCCCAAGTCATTCCATTAAAGGCTGAAAGTGGCTTCCAGAAGCAGATTCAAGATGTTTTAGTGCTTTTTCCATAAACTGCATGGAGCTGTTTTGGCCAGTATCTAGATGCTGTTGTTCTTACATGTCATGTACCAATTCATAACTGACCCTCCAGGAGGTTTTCAGAGTATCAAGGATGCTTTGGGCAGAATATTAAATGATCC
>NW_006399811.1:8065293-8067321 GCF_000299155.1 Elephantulus edwardii | reverse complement strand
AAGACCCTCTATGAGATGGATTGATTCGGTGACTAGGGTAATCAGGATGGGTGTGTCAGAGGCGGTGCAGTTGGCGCAGGATAGAGCACAGTTTAGAGCTGTTGTGCATAGGGTCGCTATGAGTTGGAAACGACTCGATGGCACATAATAACAACAACAACATAAATCAAGTGGAAGGTGATGGTACATCTATCTCCCTCAGAGCAGCCAGTGGATTCAAACCGTTGGCCTTTGGACTGGCAGCGTATTAACTCCTTACTCAAGAAGCAACCATAGCTCTCTCAGAGAGAGAGAGATGCAACATCTACTAATGACACCACTTCCAATCGCTGCCTGATGGTGACAATTCTGGGAAACCTAGTAGTTCAAGGTCTTGTCCAAAGCAGATCGTCACATAACTGTAGCCCTGACTTTTATCTTAGGGACATAGTCCCTGCTGAAGAGAGGCCAGGCAGAATGATGGCTGGTCCGTGACACCCACTGTCCCCCCTTCCCACCCCAATCCTGGCATAGATCAATAGCCCCTTTGGGCTATGTGGGATCCCACCTGTGAAGTTGTTGGAGATCCTGCAGTCCCTGCTGTCACAGCAGTCCTGTAAGCTGCAGTACCACGTGGTCAGGATGTCCAGGTACTGCTGGCTCAACTGGGTAAGGTTCCAGCCTGGAAAAGGAGCAGCGGTGAGATAGGGGCTTCCTCCACCAGAGCACTTCCTCTCCACAGAACTTGTGCAACTGTCACAGACCTGACAGATTCCTCTTCCTACCCTCTGTGCTCCATCCTCCCTCCAGACCCACCCCTCACTATTCCCCCTGTGTCATGCCAGGGCATGGGCCAGAGTGGGCACATCTAGTTTTAAGGAAATGAATGGTCTTGATATAGTCGCAATTGCAGCCAAGTTTCAATTTATTCAACAAAATATGCCTCATGTACTGAGGGCCAGAATTGTTAAGAAACCCAGCCCCTGCCTAGAAGGAGCTCATGGTCTCGTGTGGCGACATGCAAGGGTTGACAATTATTCTTCCAATGTACTTTGGATTACATGACAAGCTGATTGCAGCCAACTCCAGGAGCCTGTTATTTTTTTTTAATTGTCATCAATTGGAATTTGAATATATTCAGCATTGGCAAGAAGCCATTCTATGGAAACTAGAAATCTATTTAACTGGAAGCTGTTTATAGCACTTGCTTGTTCTTAGAATTACTGACAAAGACTGGAAGAAGCACCGAGGTCCACAGCAGTGACATGACAATCTGTCAGTGGCACACATGTCAGTGACTCCCACCTTGTAGATGACATACAACTTGTCAGTGACAGAATCAGAACTCAGGTCTTCGACCTTCACCCCAGGTTCTGCCCACTGCATGTTCTCAGGATAGAAGGAAAGGGCTTTGGGGGAAGGGAGACAGTTACCGAGTGTGTCCATATAGGGCTTTCTAGAAAGCCTAAGGTGGGAGACAACTGCCCACTGGAATAGTGGCAGGGTGAGTTGGGAGACTGCACAGGAAGCTGGACATAAGGTGAGGGGAGCAGCCAGGTCAGGTCACATCTCTAAGGGAGATGAGGGAGAAGCCTGTGTAGGCTGCCCAGCCCATAAACGGATAGTAATGCTGGCTGATAGAGTTAGCCTGGTGATCCAGATTAGGAAGGCTCAGGGCGGGACCCATATTGAACTTGGCTTCTGCACAACGTCCTCGCCCCTCCCTCGGGAGCTCCAGGGCAGGCCGAGGCTGGTGGTCTTACCTAGGGGCTCCGCAGCGCCTTCTCCGTCCTCCTCGCAGTCCTCGGGCCACACTTGGCAGCTGAAGAGCGTCCAGTACCGCCTGGACACGGTAGCGACCGCCTTCAGCCCCTCCTCTAGGTCCTGGAGGTCTGGCCAGGCCGCGCCGGGCTCGGGGGCGCGCTCTCCGGGGCCCTGCGTCTCTCCGTGGCCGCACGCGCCCGGGAGCAGCAGGAGCAGCAGAAGCAGACGGTGCACGAGCGGCCGCCGCGGGCCCGCAGACATCGCCACGCCCGCGCCGCGCGCCCC
>NW_006399811.1:8051259-8055723 GCF_000299155.1 Elephantulus edwardii | reverse complement strand
AGAGAAAACAGTGCAACAATGAATGAATGAGAACCCAAAATCTCTGTAAATGTTCATTAAAACTAATAAAATTTAATAATAACTTAAAAAAAAGAAATGTTGCAATTACCCTACCAACCAAAACCGTAGTCATCTGCTGTTGTGTACAGCAGAATCAGAACCGACTCATAGCTGACCTTCCAACAGGTTTTTAAAAAAAATTATTTTAACTAAAGTTTACAGAGAAGTTGGATTTTCATTCACTGTTGCAAATTTTCTCCCTATCCCTCCCACACCACCACCCCGCCCCCCTCCCCCAGCAGGTTTTCAAAGGCAGTAAATCTCAGAGGAGGAGACTGCTCATCTATCTTCCTTCCACAGCTGGTGCATTTGAACCCTGTTTCTTCCTGCTGGCAGCACAGCTCCTTACCACTACGGGCCACCAGAGCTCTCATTATCATTTAGTGGAATCCAATTCATTGTGACCCTCTAAGACAGAGTAGAACTACTCTACAAGATGGAACTGTGTATCAGGGTTTCCAATACTTTGAAGAGGCTTTGGTGGTCGCTCAAAGGTTAAAACGCTTGGCTGCATTGGAGGTTTGAATCCACCAGCTGTTAAAACCTATCAACTGTCTCAAAACTACAAGCTGCTCAGAGGGAGAAAAATGTGGCAGTCTACCTCCACAAAGACTTCTGAGCCGGAACTGACTCCACCCTAAAGGTTATGGAAGCAGATTGCACATCTTTTCTTTCTCTCATGTGGACTTGAACCACTGGTGGATTTGAAACACTAATCTTTCTGCCTTCAGATTTACAGCTAAACTTTAAACTATTCCACCACGAAGCCTCCTTGGAAATGCCCATGAGTTCCCACGGGTTTCACAAAATGAGGAAATAGCAAGTTTCTTTATGTTGATGTATGTTCTTTAACTATAAACAACAAGTAGCAGAAACTGAAAAGAGACAAGGTCTTTCTCCAAGAGAAACGAAAAAAAAAAAAAAGAAAGAAAGAAAAGAAAAGAAAAAGCCATCCCCTGGAGCTGGCAATTTGAATTTGGACTTCTATCTCCCTAAATAGTACTGAGGAGCAAGATGTTAGTTTGAAGATTAAGGTGCACCTGATTCAAGCTATGGTCTTTTTAATCACTTGCTGTATCTGAGAGCTGGACAATGATTAAGGATGACAGAAGAACTGATGCTTCTGGATCGTGGTGTTGGAGAAAAGTACTGTCAAAAGAACAAACATATTTGGAGGCAAGGATGACGAAGCCTCGTCTCACATACTTTGGGCATATTCTTAGGAGAGCTATTCCTTGGAAAGGGACATAAAAATTTATGTTTAAAAACCAAAGCTCCCTCAACACAAACAAAACAAAAATCATGCTCATTTTGGCAGCACATACACTAAAATTGGAACAAGGCCGAGTTTAGCATGGCCCCTGTGCAAGGATGACACGCGAACTCATGAAGCATTCCATATTTCTTTTAAATTTTATTTATTACCTAATGCTGAATAAACTGTGTGAGACAGATGATGGGAGGGAGGGAGGGAGGGAGGGAGGGAGGAAGGAAGGAAGGAAGGAAGGAAGGAAGGAAGGAAGGAAGGAAGGAAGGAAGGAAGGATGAAAATAAAAATCCTCATAACTGGACTGTGGTCTCAAGAGACCTTGAAAATTGGCTTTTCTATCCTTGGTGTTAGCACCCATTTTGGGCATGGTCTCTAGCTACCTTAACTGTGGGCACATGGTCTTGCAAATCATCAACAGCTGTTGGACCAAACAAGAGTGTGCTTTCCACACTGTGAAGGTGGTGGTGGAGGGAGGGTGAAGAAACTGTGGCAAGGTTTAACTAGAGAAATGCTGGAGATGGAGCCAAATAAAGGTTTTGCTGGCTGAAGGAAAATATGACTCTAAGATAACTGCTCTAAAATAAAGTTTCCTGGATGATTAAGGAAACCAGAGTGCTGCTGAGCTGAACCTGGACTTTCACTTCCTGAGGAGCTATCTGAACTAATTGAGTAATTATGTCTTGTGAGTAAAATCTGTGAATCAATTTGCAAACAACATTGGACCCAATGATTGGTAGAAATTGGTGCAGGACCATATGGGCTGGCATGTCTGAGTATGCAGCTGTTTATGTTGCATTATAAAAGTTATTGGGGAGGGCAGTGGGTGAAGGAAATGGGAAAGATCCACTGTGAAAAACAATGTATTCAAACTTTGTAAATAAATCAGTATAGTTGTCCTTTATGATGTGAGCATAAGTTAGACTCAGCCTTCCCCACATTATCCCTACTCTTTTTACATAGACTAGTAAACAATGTATATTAAATGGGGAAAGTATTGACATTGTCAAGGATTTTATTTTACATTGATCCACAATCAGCATCCAGGGAAGCAACAGTTAAGATGTAAACGTAATGGCTGGGAAAATATTCTGCAAGAAATCTCTCAACAGTGCTAAAGAGCAATATGTCACCTTGAGAAAATAAAAGTGCACTTAACCCAAGTCATGCTATTTTCAGTCAGCTCTGGTAGCCTAGTGGTAAGGAGCTGCACTGACAACTTAAAGGCACACAGTTCAAATCCACCCGTTACTCTGTGGGAGAAAGTCGTGCAATCAATTCCCGTGCAATTTACTGCTTCTGAAACCCACTGGAGGGTCAGCTATGAGTTGGTTCTGACTTAAGGGCACTTAACAGCAGCATGTTGATGTAACCATATCTCATGAAAATCAAATTAGGCCAAATACTGTGAGCATGATCTTTACTAGGTTTGTAACTTTCAGGTGTCTGTGGCTCTGAGAAGCCTATGTGACACCACAGGCAACACTCAGGGAGCATGGCCCCCCTCCTTCACGGCTCCATTCTCCGTGAGTGTGGAACAAGGCTTCTTGTTGAGTGCTCTGGAGTTGGGAACAAACCCATAGCTGATCCTCCGGTGGATTTTCAGGGCAGTAAATCACACAGAAGGCTTTGATGCCCGGAAAGCTTAATGGCATTTTTTGACATCACCTGAGTTACGGAAGCCACCAGCCAAACCACCACCTTGTCCAATTAAGAAACTCCTGCCTAGAGAGGTTAGGGAACTTCAGTAAGGTCACATGCTAAGTGGCTTGGAGGTTTGACTCAATAGTGAAGTCTAGTGCCACATTCCATAAATGTTACAGGCATTCTGACCCATCTGTCCATCCCAGGCAGCTCACAATAGCTCTGGCCTTTTACGCAAACAGCTGCAGGAATCAGATAAACACCTGTTAGGACACCAAGATAACCTGAAATGTAATGAATGTTGTGTATCTGTACTTTTCACAGCCTTCCAGAGTACTGTCAAAACTCGATAGCACTCAACACAGAGCAGTGACCATGGCACCACCAGTACATCACAATGTGCAAGCTTGGGTCTCTTCAGAGGACAGTTAACACGTGAGGATTGCAAAAAATGAATTCATTCAACGAGATCTGGTGGCACAGTCCACAAGGCTGCTAACCCAAAGTCTGTGTGTCTCTCATTATTCAAGTACACCGGCAGGTCTGAGTGAGAAAGATGGGTAGTCTTCACCTGTTGTCCAGAAACCCCAAGGAGGGTTGCTATGAATCAGAATGGACTTGATGGCAGCATGCATGAGAACCCATTCAGCAACTATTTGAATGTGAATGACAGTCCAGTATGATGAGATGAATGTGACTGCACATTATTTAAGTGCCCTATACCTCAATTTCTTACCCATCAAATGAGGAAAATAAAACATCCATATCAAAGGGATGATGTGAGGATTGAATGAGCTGAGTGTGGAGTAAAAACCCAATACATGTTAAATGGTGTTACTACTGACACTGGGCCCTGTAGAGAGGCTCTGGACCTTGGGCTATTTTACATTGGCAAAATTTACAAGTCATTTAAAAACAGCAAAACTCAACTGACTGCTCTCAGAATCAACACATAGCTGGCCCTCCAGCAGGTCTTCCAAGGAGGGAGACTGCCCCTATGTCCGTTTTGGAGCAGCTGATGGATCTGAACCACCCACCTTTCAGTTGGCAGGGAAACTCTCTGTCCACTAGGTCACCAGAGCTCAAGACCTAAGTGTGATCTCATGGATTATGTGGCCCCCTAGAGGCTACTATGAAAACTACAGGCAGGTAGGATTTCTTAAACTGGAGCCAAAGACTAGAGACATGGGCCTTCACTCAGGAGCTTGTTAGATTCGCAGACTCTTAAGACTCCATTTTACAACTTGTTGTTCTTATGTGCCATCGAGTCGCTTGCGACTCATAGCGACCCTTATATACAACAGCCCTAAACTCTGCTCTGTTCTGTGCCAATCGCACTGTCTCTGACACTCCCATCCCAATTATCCCAGTCACTGAATCAATCCACCTCAGAGGGCCTTCCCCTCCTGTGTTGTCCCTCCACCCTCCCAAGCATGATGTCCCTCTCCAAGGACCTGTCCCTCCTTACAACATGTCCAAAGTATGTTAGACGG
>NW_006399811.1:8040353-8049614 GCF_000299155.1 Elephantulus edwardii | reverse complement strand
CTCATCAGTGTTCAAGGCCTCAAACCTGTTCCTGAGATGATTCTGAAATTCAGGTGGTATGAAATTAAAGTCATATTTTGGCTCCTGTGGATTCGGTTTAATTTTCCTCAGCTTCAGCTTGAACTTGCATGTGAGTAGTTCGTAGTCTGTTCCAAAATCAGCTCCTGGCCTAGTTTTCACAGCTGATACTTCTTTAAATCTGAACATTCAGATTAAGACAGACTAGGAAGAAGGATTTGGCCATCCACTTCTGAAATAGCAGGCCTCCGAAAACCCTAACCTATTTTACAACTACTGTATCAAAATCTGTATTGTAAAAACATCATTGAAGGAAACGAGAGAACACCACCTTTTCTTAGGTCCCCTTAAAGATATTTGTCTAATCCATCTTGAAGGTAGTCACAACCATCTGTCTTAAAAACAATCTCTGGGTTAAAATCAAGTCTTTCTCTCTAAATAAATACACAGACCTGAAATGTAAAATCAAAATGATGATATTCAAGAATATGAAGGTATGTTTCACAGCTTATCAATAAACTAATGGTCTCTTGAATATTTACGCCATAGGTCACCGAGACACCAATGAGGTCTAAAACTGGCCATGCCATGGTTTCCTGGTGAAAACCACAGGGAGACCCTTCTGGTACTGAAATCAGAGAACAAGGCCCTGATAGCTATGCATTTTCTATACTTTCAGCTCTGCACTGTTGTGTCAAATCCAGGAAACTCATAAGCAGCAGCACTGATCCCAACTCATTGTGACCTTTTAACAACAAGAGTGGAATCGCCCCATAGTTTCCAAAGCTGTATTCCTTAGGGAAGCAGACTGCCACATCATTCCTTTAAGGAGCAGCTGGTAGCTTCAAACTGTTGACTCTGGATTAGTAATGAGTGCTTTAACCACAGCTTGCCAGGTCTGCTGTGTCAGAGTCTAAAAACATCACGTGTCAAGTCTAGAGCTACTTCTACTTTTTCAGTCAAGGTCCTCTACCTCCTCACTCTTTGAACATCTCAGGATTCTTTCCAGCCAGATATTTTTTATTGCCTTTTCATGAATTTTCATGCCCTCTGAGGCACCGAGAGCCTCAAGAACACTGCTATTCATAAGATACTGTGAAATAATCCCTGTGGACCATTTTTAATGAGTGCAAAAGATGCAACCTTCTGTCCCCTCCCAAAAGAAGTAAAAAAATAACAAAACCCAGGCATAGAAAATACTAGAAATAATGTGAGAGGGGAGAAAACATGAAAACAATGATACATCAGTGTTTATTAAAACATTTATTTTTTTTCCTCTCCATATTGAAACCTGTGGAGCACATTAGAAATTTAGGTTTGCATCTGTCTTGTTTGGTGTCTTACCAAGTATCAATTCTGTCTGTACAACAGCTCTGAGAGGAAATCCTTGGCAGATCAATATAGAGGGTAGCACTTCATAGACCTCCATTTTAAACAAATAAATTAACCTCTTAGTTATGCTCAGCCCCCATTCTATACCGTTTGTGAGTAAAACCTTGTTTTCCTAAAAACCTGCGGCATTACAGTACCCAGTCTCTACCTTTTTTACCACTTAGACTTGAGGATTCAAGGGAGAAAAACTGGCCTGCTCTGGCAGGGTAAAGCTTCCGGAAATCAGTCCATCTGACACACAGAGCTGCTCAGTACCTGCCTCATGAATGGTGTGGTGCCAGGGACTGCTCGCCCTTGTACTATCTAAACCCCAGGTAACCAGCAACAGAGGCCAGTGTTTGCTGTGCCAAAATAAATACACTTTCCAGCTAGAATACAGATACAACCATATATACACATACACCGTTAACTCACACTTCCTGAAGCTCAGGAACACAGGATGACTCACAGAAGATAGGAGTGACTTGCTGCTTTACTCACATTCAGCTGTTGTCAACTATAGGTCAAACAGAGTTAAGATGGCAGGGGAGGGGGCTGAAGGAGTATGGTGGACAGAGAATGAAAGCCAGTCTTTCTAAAAGAAAAGGTTAAGAATGGATTTCATGGGAAGACCATTTTGCTTTCAAGTGGTAGTAAAAAACTGCCATTATATGATTCATTTCTTCCAAAATAATCCACAGTTGATGGACCTGAATTCGTCCACTTCCTTCGTACAATTCCTTTGACACAGTGATGCTGAATGATTGCAAACAGGGAGCACTGCCTCACGTGCACAGGACTGAACAGCACGCTGAGCAACACCATGTCCATCTAAGAGTTTATTTTGCAAAGAAAGTTATTTACACCACTCCTTAAGTCTATGATGCAGATTCATATTGAAAAAGTTTCAAAATGAAACTTCTATCCACACTTCCCCTACTTAAACTTTTGAATAAATATTTTTAAGAAGTGGGAGAAGGGCATGAAGCGGCAGCCAGTTCTGAGTCTCCTTGTTATCAAATAATCCTGAGACATTGGGCACACCCAACACAGGGCTGATCAGACAGCAGGACCATCCAGGAACTTGTTCTGATTGTAACAGCACTAAAGGCTAATGAACAGCATAAATATTGAAGAGGATAGTGTTATAAACCTTTGCAAAAAACATCTACACCTCCCTTTCGCTCTTTTCTCCCCTAAAGAGAACTTAGTGTTCATGAAATTTAGGTCTGTAAACTTGGCTTCCTCCCAAGATACATACTTTCTTGCTTAATGCAATCCTGGCTTAGAATATATATTTGTTTCTCAGAAGCCATTACATGTACCACTAAAGTTTAACTATTACTGATCCAAACACCTGTTAAAATGAGTTAAAAAATGAGTAAGGAAGAGAATAAAATGATACATTGTCCACAGAACTGCAGGGACGAGACCTTTTTCAAAGTCTGTTTTCCCCATCAGCAGACTTTTCTGCTGTAATGTAACCAGGTTGGGTTTCAGCAAGGTTTAGTAAAAGGGATATTTGGAAGAACAATGACCCACAATCTGTTTCAACTCACGTTTATCAAGAACAGAGTTCACTTCTTTCTACGGTCCCCCAGCTTGAGGGGAAGTACCATCCAAAGTATTCTCAAACTGAACTGTAAATTTTCCTGGATACACACTCAGCAAGACCAAAGATCAAGTTAAATGTCTTTTTTTTTCTTTTGGTGCTGAAACCCAGTCAACACTGCTTTATATTAACAGTATTTCAGTGTTCTGTGCTAGTATGTACCTTTTTCCCTCTAGTGTACGATTTTTTTCATTTAATATTGTATCACAAGTATACTCTAATGGCATTATTCTCCTATATTCTTTAAGTATGTATCTTTTTAACTGCACTCCATTTTTTTTTTAGTTTTCATTACTTGGGCCATTCCATGTCCATCTCCACAGCACAAAAGTACCCTAACTTGACGCTTTTTAAAAGTAGTTATAGGTTCCCTTTGAAATGAGAGATTTCTGGGGCACATATTCTAAAGCTGTGTTTAAAAGTGTGGGTACCAAGAATTTGTCTCCAATGACTGGCTTTAGTTTAACCTGTTCAAATACTAGTCTCTGCTTGAATGAAGCACAAAATGGAATGGCACCCAGACAAGACACAGAAGAACATGCAGCTCCAAGCACACAGGCAAGTGGGCACACGGGCCTGGCCTCTCAGCCCTGTGTTTACTGCAATAGCTTCCCTGTCAAAATCACTTTGCCAGGACTCAGAAGTCAGTCTTTGTTTCAGCAACCTAAAGTTTAAGTGTGCTCAGTGGAGATGGAAGGATAACACTACATCATGGGCTCCTCACGAGAGACTAAAAGATGAAATGAGATTCTGACATAAATAAAAAATTTAAGGCTCCTCATGGTAACCTTCTCCCTGCTAAGGCTCAGAAGGTTTAATCTCTTTGTTTTGAGCGGCCAAATCACAAGCTGAGTCTAGCCACCAGGCCACCAGCGGGGTGTGCACTGTCGTTTGCAGAAGTGAGCTGGCTTTTCTTGCAAGGAAGGCACGAATGGGGTTGCCAATCTCTGAGGAACAGCAGCTTCAATGGTCCAATGCCTTAACGGCAGAGGTGGCGACTCATCTCCAAAGAGAAAAGAGGATGGTAGAGCTCACAGGCAACTTCTAAATCAAGGCATGGTTTCAATCTGCTTGGTTGATTCAGAAAGAAATTTGCTTGCTTTGGGCTAAAGGGGAGGGGGATAGTCTCCACGGAGAATCAACGTTGGGATGTAACTGTTCTCTCTGCAGACCAATTTTTGGTTAATTTGAACACAGGTGTGAGACCCAAGTTTTACTCAGATGCAAAGTCACCTTTGCCCCTTCCACATACCTGAAGTATACACAGGGAACTAGTTTTCATTAATGATCTCAGAATGTGATTCCATTATCTCCCAAATCTGGTTCTACCAAGTGGATCTCTCTCCTCTCCCCTCTCACTTCCTCCTGAAGAATGATCAAAAGGACAACTATGCAGCTGGCAAGAACAGCGTCTCTGCTTTTGCCCTTCTCTCCAATTCTAACCCTTTAAAATACATCCCCTCTGATAGAAAGTGCTATTTTGGCTCAATAGAATATAAGGTTTTATTTGCTGCCACTCCTTAGGAGGCAGTAAGCTTTCCAATTTGTCTAGTCCTGGTAAAAAAAGGACACAAGAGATTGCAAATCCACAGGTGTGGAGAAAGGACTGTAAGGTTCACCCCAAAATACATCCTCCAGACCAATTTCTCAGCAATGACTGACCCACATGTCACACCTCTATTAGTCCTTTGGCATAAAAATTCATCGACCACCCACGACTTCCAGTGCTGGACAAGCGTGGCACATCCAGGATGTCAGGGATTGTTCAGCAGGAGCAGCTCTGAGGTCCGACACTATCTTTGCTTTAGTTTCTGCTACAGAAAACTTCAAAGACAACTATGGCCACCCTGTCCCCCAATACCAGAACTTGTTGCTGGCCATTCCAATCCACCAGACACCGTTTGGGATTTGATTGTGCTGTTTCTCTATCTTTGTAAAAAGAAGTTTCCTGTATTTTGTGTTGAGAGTTACAAGTGGGAGAGAGGCATCCTGTCTTCCACCAGCACGGTGTCCGCTCCAAACTGGTCTGTGCACTGCTTCACGGTGGCCAGGACGCTGAGCAGTCGCTGGTCCACGGCGTCCAGGTGAAGGTCAGCGAGCACGGGCGCAATGGGGTCATGGGCCATGGCCGATTTTAAGGCAGACTTCAACACACCATTCTTCAGGTAGTTCAGTCTGTTCCAGGTAGAAACCCGAATGCTGGAAGGAAAAGGGTTAAAACAGATTACAGAAAACTTCTCACCGTCAAAAGGAGAGGTTGCTTAGCAAACAAAAGACAGAATGATGTAAAATAGCTCAACTAGAAAACTCATTAGTATTATTTTATTGTTGTTGTTTTTGCTGTGTGCCATCAAGCATGAATCAACTCATAGATGACCTTCCAGTGGGTTTTCAGAGCCTGTAAATCACACAGAAGGAGACTGCTCATTTTCCTTTCACAGAGCTGCGACTGATTTGAACTACATTTATACATTAGAAGCCAGTTTACTTCATTTTAATTTTTTCTGGGGAATTAATCTAAGGTATACATATTAGAGGAAAGGCTATTCCTTGAAAAAGGACATGATGATTGGGAAGGCAGAGAGTCAGTGAAAGAAGACCTTCATCCAGACAGAGTGACACAGTGACGGCAGCAGTGGGCGCAAGTATGCAGAGACAAGGAAGGCAAAGGACAGGCCAGGGTTCAAATCTATTGTTCACGGGGTCACTAAGATCTGTACTCAATTTTATGGCACCTAAAACAACAATACCTATTATACATGCTTATGTCAACTGCAGTGTTATTTGTATCAGAAAAAAATGGGAAATAATTAAATGTCCAACAATGTGGAACTTGTTAAATAAATCTGGGTCATTCATTCAAGAATACTAACGCAGCTTTTAAAACCATTTTTAAAAATTTGGTGTTATGAGAAAATACATATAACACAATGTTGAGTGGTAAAAAAAAGTTGGGGGGGGTGAGTGGAATCTGTTTTATTCCTTATCTGTGGGGAATTAAGATATGTTTATGTGTATCTGCATTTTTCTCTCTCATTGCCATGGAGTCAGAACCAACTCAAAGGTGACCCTGCCCTGGATTTCCAAAGCTCTCAGTCACACAGGAGGAGACTGCCCAATCTGCTCCCTAAGAGCCACTGGGGCAACCACCAGAGAGGCATGGTCCTTGGTTAACAGCGTTACGCACATAGATAATTAGAATAAGAAACACTAAGTTACTCTTATGCTAACAGGTAATTTTTACTTTCTTATTTATAAGAAAACGCCATATTACAAATGAGACCCATTCCCCAAGTGCGTCTTCAAATAGAATCCGTAGGTGAACTGGAACAGGTGCATACAGCTCTTACTTAGCCTTACTTTAGTGCAAGAAAAGGCTTGAAGCCTTCCAATGATTTAAAAGCTGCACATGCAGCAAGGAAAGGTAAGAGTGATGAAGAACTTGTTTCAACAGTAAAGGCAAGAATGACTTGCCTGTCAGTCAATTATTTGTACTGTACATGTTTTTGAGCTTAAAAAAATAAAAATCTAAAATTCTACCATTAATGTGGTAAACAAGAAAAAATATTTTAAGGACATTCACTTTCTTTCTTTTCTAAAGAATAAAAAAAAAAGATGATCTAAATTTTGGGGTTGGGAGAGTATATGGAATATACCACAGGCTGCCCTAAGAATGAACAGCTCTGTCCTGGAAGGAGTGCAGCCAGAATTCTCCTTAGCAGCAAAGATGCTGAGACAGACTGTGCACACACTGCCAGGAAGGACCAGTCCTTGGAAAGGACATCTTACTTGGTCAAGTGGAGGGTAATGACAACGAGGAGCTCCCTCAGTGAGATGGACTGACGCAGTGGCCACAATGGGTTCAAGCACACAGGGAGGCTGAGGACGGCACAGAGCCGGGCAGTGCTGCACCTGTTGTACGTGAGGTCACTACGTGTCACAGCCTGCACCTAGCAATGCTTCCCACCCACTACAAGGATCTCTATCTCAGCAGAAAATGCCTTTTTTCCTTCTTCAATCTAAAAAGATAATTTTTTTTATTCATTGTTGCACATTTTCTTCTCCCTTTTCCCCTAGAAAAGTCTTTTTGTTAAAATAATTACTCCTTTGTGAATAAGATGGGGATTACTAGATATGAAGAAAAGTCCGACCCTTTTATTAAAACTGAAGGAAAATCAATCTGTGTGTAAAGCATGGGGAGCGGTAGATAAGCACAGACGGGGTGTGACTTTGTAGTTTTAGATGGCCTAATAATTCTCAGGGAATCAGGGTGTCCTCTCTATAAACTCACCCTTCTAAGAGTGCTCTGCTACAATGTCTCCTCAGTAGAGGGCACTGGCAGGACACTGCAGGAGGAACTGGCTACCCTGCAGCGTGCATACTGGGTCTGCAGTGAGGACATCCAACAGAGTAAGTCTTCCCCAGTCACATGTGTAGAAAGCTCAGTCTCTCAGGTCTTATACCTCTGGTGTGTAGACAACCTTCATGAGGCCTCTGCATGAGGAAATCAGTACCGTGAAGGGCACAGGCCCACTTTGGAGCTGTAATCCCCCTGGAGGTGCCCAAGTATAGCCTGCCTATCGCCCAGAGGGTCAAGTTGCTGAGCTTGGGCCTCACCTGTGGACCAGATGAGGCCTGGGAAATCCTCACTGCTACCCAGCAGGTAGGCCCACACCTTGGGGAGAGAACCCCTTCCTCAGATAATCTTCCACAGCTTCATTTTCTCTTATCATATAAAAATGTAACCTACTGCTGTCAAGACCGTTCTGACGGAGCACCCCTATCAGCTTTCACAGGGTTTAACTGTAAGCAGGAGCCTTCACATATCCCTCCCACAGAGCTGCTGGTGTGTTCGAATCATCAGAGAGATGTGCTGCCTTTTGGTTAGCATTAGCAGCACAGTCACTCTTTGATTTATCAGAGTCTAATAACTCTTTACATTAAACTCACCTTGTTTAAAAGTATTATTTTTTTTTTATTTTTTTGAACAGATTGGGCTGATTGTTACTATAAAAGTAGCTTCCTTTTTCACCAAAGAAGACATTAGATGGCCAACACACACATGAAGAAATGTTCAAAATCCCTAGCTCTAAGAGAGATGCAAATTAAAACAACTATGAGATATTATCTCACAGCAGTAAGAATAGAAAAATTTAACAGAACAGCAAGCAACAAATGCTGGCGAGGTTGTGGAGAAACTGGAACCCTTATTCACTGTTGGTGGGAGCGTAAAATGGTGCAACCACTGTGGAAAGAAGTATGGCACTTTCTCAAAAAGTTGCAAATAGAAATACCATTTGATCCAGCAATTCCACTACTGAGAATTTACCCCAAAGAGACCATAACTGCCACCCAAGCAGATATATGCACACCAATGTTTATCATGGCTTTGTTCACAATTGCAAAGAGTTGGAAACAACCAAAGTGTTCATCAACAAACAAATGCATAGAGAAGCCATGGTATATTCACAAAATGGAATACTATGCTGCTTTGAAAAACAAGGAACTCATGAAATAGTATACAAAATGGGTGACTCTGGAGGACATTATGCTTAGTGAAATATCTCAGTCACAAAAGGACAAATACTGCATAATGCCACTGTTGTAAAATAGGGCTTGAGGGGATACTGAGAAAGAGGAGATAAATAATGTATACCGCATTGAATGAGATGAGGGAGAGAACTGTTTAAAAGGGCTATGTGAGGGTGCTCTGGTCGCCTAGTGGCAAGAAGCTGCACTGCAATCCCAGAGGTACAAAGTTTGATTCCACCAGACACTCTGCTGGAGAAGGAGGGACAATCTCCTCCTGTACCAGTCACACCTGATTTGACCGTGCACACACGCAAAATAATAAAATAAAAGAGATATGTGATTAGGTATTATTGTCATGATAGGAGTCCAGAACAAAAGGCTGCATAGTGGAGTGGACTTGGGAGAAGGATTGTATAACAATGAAAAGAATTTTTCTTTTCTTTTTTCAAAGAGAAGAACAAACTGGGGAGGAGGAGTGGGTGGGGAGAAAAGTGCAACAATGAATGAATGGAAATCCAAAGTCTCTGTAAAATTTCATTAAAATGAATTTTTTTAAAAAAGCACTTCCTAGGGGAGCTCTGGTGGCCTAGTGGCAAGGAGCGGCAACTACAATCCCAGAGGCGAACGGTTCGAATCCACCAGATGCTCTGCCGGGTAAGGAGGGACAATCTCCTCCTGTACCAGTCAGATCTGATTTGACGGTACACGCACACAAAAATAATAAAATA
>NW_006399811.1:8039662-8040253 GCF_000299155.1 Elephantulus edwardii | reverse complement strand
AAACCCCAACAACAAAATTTAAAAAAAAAAGCGCTTCCTTCAAAGACATTTATAATTCTGAGTTAAAGGGTGACACACACAATTAAGCACTCCACCATCAACCTGGAGGCTTGGTGAGTTGAACACACCCAGACACTCCTCAGAAGACAGCCCTTGCAATTTGGTCCTGAGGGATCACAAGCCTGAAAGCCCTCTAGAGCAGTTCTCTCTCACACCTGGGGAGGCCAGGAGCCAGGATCTACCAGGTGGTAACAACAAGGGTGACACTGCTTCTCTCTGCCCATGAAGACAAGGCAGGGCTGCTTGGGTAAAATGTAACTTCTGTGTAGAATTTATTTTTTTAAAGGAAGAAAAGAGAAACAGATCAGTTGTTTGGAAGGACAGTCTGTGTCCTAAGAGTGAATCTGGGAGTGACTCCAGGACAGCCGCTCAATTAGTCAAGCAAGGCGAGCCCTGCCGATCCTCTGTGCTTGTGCTTTCCAATTACAGCAGCGATGCTCTGCAAAGGAGTCCCTTAGGGCACGATCATTTCTTGATTTCCTTTTTAAGGTTTGGTTTTTAAAATACAGACTTAAAAATAAAATTTTTTTA
>NW_006399811.1:8035546-8039562 GCF_000299155.1 Elephantulus edwardii | reverse complement strand
TGTGTGTGTATGTGTGTACTGTCAAATCAGATCTGACTGGTACAGGAGGAGACTGTCCCTCCTTCCCCGGCAGAGCATCTGGTGGATTCGAACCGTGCAAAAATAAAATGTTAAATAGCTATGAGTAAAGTGAGTTACTTTTAGGTGGGACCATCTGAACTGAGCTCTGTGGGCTGTGGGGCTGGAGAGAGAGCACGAGATCCCAACAGCTCACTTGCACAGCTCCCTGTGGACACAGACTTTCTTAGATTTTGGTGTTTTTTTTTTAAATTTCCCCTAGAGAGAGGAGGGGAGCAAATGTTATTTTGTTATTTAAATAAACATGGGTTATATACTACTGAACAGACTGCTTCAGTTCATACAAAACTTGACAAATTCTGAGCTGTGGGTTACCTGCCCTCCTTCTTTCCCTAATCCCTCACTCCACCCTAGGATCTCCAGGGGCCTGATGTGGAAACGCTTTAAGTGCTGCTCAGATACCCAAGGGAGCTCTGATGGCCTAGTGGCAAGAAGCTGCACTGCAATCTCAAAGGCACTCAGTTCAAATTCACCAGCTGCTCTGCAGGAGAAGGATGGGCAATCTCTCCCCTGCCTGTGCAATTAACTGCCTCTGGAAACCCATCAGAGGACCAACATTGGGTCAGTTCTGACTCCATGGTACACAAAACCAACACATACCAGGGGCATTTTAAAACCAAGAAAGTGACATATCCTTATTTTGCCTGGAAAAGAGGGCGGGGCAGCGCACGTGATATGTGTAACTTACATGCAACACTGATAGAGAGGGGCGAGGATGCTTCTCTCATCCAGCGAAGGGTTCCCAAAGCTGCAAATGAAACGAAAACCTAGTGAATTAGGGAGAAGTATCAGTTCCCTTCTTCGCTTCAGAGTAATCAAATTCCCTTCTTAGCATCAAATTCTGTAAGAAACCTAAATGTGATCCTTGATAATTTCATGCTCCACGAGCTCACATCATTTAAATTAAAAATAAACAGGGCATAACCAATTAGACAGAGGAGCCCCAGAGCCTGAGTTGAAGTACTGAACAACAAACATACTAATTTACAAGGATATTTTCTCCAAGATATTGCAAGGTGCTGGAGCATAACTGTGGTAGCACAACACTGTGGAGTTAACAGACTGAATGAGAATGAAAAGACCAAAAACCTGCAACGTTTTCAGGCACCAGGAAAGAAATAAAGGCTGTTCATATCAGATCACTTAAACGAGTATATGATCATCACATCAAAAAAGTTTTAATTGTTTGATTCCAAAATTACCAACCAGAAAATATTCCAATTATCCTATTTCATACAGAAAGTGGGGGAGGTCTGGTGGCCTACTGGGTAAGAAGTTGTGCTGTCAACATAAAGGCAAGTGCTTCGCAATCACCAGCTGCTGGAAAGTATGTATGAACAGATTGACGCTGCATTCAAATTGCTCAGAGACTGAAAAAACACGGATGCGAAGCAGATGTAAAAATGATCTAAGAAAAATCTCGGAAAAGGAGAGCTGAATCTGGAAGAAGTGTCAATCTCCTAAGAGGGCCTGGGAACCCTCAGAGCAGTGCAGGTCCTCACACAGCCAAGGGCAAAAGCAAAGGCAAATGACTAGTTCTAACATACAGATGATGTTTGGAAAAAACAAAAAAGACAGCTTTCACAAGTATGGACAGAGATTTTCCAGAATTATGGAGTACCAGCATGGGTGGGGACAGGCAGTGTTTGCAGGCCTCCTGCTTCCTGGGACTGCCACAAATGTGTGATAGGGCACAGAGCAGGTGGGGTTACCGAATACGTCAGTGGCATCATTAGCAAATGCTGTCTAAGCAATCTTTACTGAGGACACAGCTCTCAGTTGATTTTCAATACCACTGCCAACGGCTGACCTGATACCTGGAAAATTCTGGGTTCCAGGGGAGTATTTTACTTAGCAAAAACCATTAAACAGAACTCAAAGTACAGGACCAGACCAGGCACCACTGAACACAGAGAACAAACTAAAATTTCCAAGTCGATCAATCAAAGTAAGGACAGAAAAATAATGTTAAAAAAAAAAAATCCAAAAAAGGGCATTTCATTTACTTCAAATGAATAATCTTGTCTTATTCAGGATAAAAGAAACATATGTGTGTGTGTGTGTGTGTGTATATATATATATATAGATATAAATAATTATTAGGTAATTGGTCTCTTCACATGACAATAAAGTCTGGCCCTAGACTGCTATAAAAATTGGCAAGCACTCAATAAACAAATGAATTTCTAAATATTTCATGAACCTTTGGATGGGAGAAATACTACATTTCTTGTTTTATTAAATTGTATTTCTCAAAATTCTCAGTGGCATAGTCAAGAAAGAGTAATAGAGGCAGTGTTAAGTTAAAGACCATGGGTTCCAGGTATCTGTGAGGAGTCTCAAAGTCTTCAATCTGTGGGAAGACCCACTTCTCCAGCTTAGAGTGCTCCTAACCCTATGGGGGAAAGAGCACAAACCCGGTGTGGAGGGGCAAGGCATGTCCGCCGTGAAGACACCGAGCAGAGAGCGAAGGGCACCTCTGTCAGCGGCGCCTGCATGCATGCCGGGACACCTGGGAAGGCATCCTCCCCCTTGGACACAGCTCTAACTGACATGGCTGATTCTGGGAGGCCCACCTTTTGGCATTATCAAGAAGGATGAGCATGCTGGCGCCTTCATCATCTTGAAAGCTCTCATAGTGATGCCGGTCAGCATTGCCGATCAGGTAGTCGAAGACTGCTGTGTCAATGATGTCCAGGAGCCGTGGGCCCGAGTCATAGGGGGATGTTTTCTTCACAGCATCACAGTAGCTCTCATCATACTCCCACCTGGAGGGCAAGCAGCATGGGCAGGGTTACTTACTGAGTGTGAACACGGTATCTGGCCCTGTTTACAACAGAGAAGACAGAGTTCCTACCTGGCAGGTTCACCCTGGATGCCCACAGTCTTTCGTGTGTTGGTCAGAAACCCTGGCTCTCATATAGGCTGACACCCGGCCAAGCACAGGGGAGCATTAAGTAGTGACCCATGGGGCATTTACCTGGCCAATTTGCCCTCTCGGTAAGTCCTGCCCCAAGGGTGTCTGTGTTTCTGCAGAGGCCACACATCTGGGAGCCAAAGCGTGACTGATCCCTCCATTGTGTCTCCATCGGCACAAGCTGGCTCCGTTTCTCGGCAGTAATAACACTTCCCATAGAAACAAGTACTGTTTCCTAAAGGAGAGGAAGGAGCCAAACACATTTCAGGAGAAAAGGAAAATTCCACAATTCACCCCATACAATGTAGAAGAGAACATCTAAGTGATAGTAAAGATACTCAACTTACCACATATAAAACATTTTCTAAATAAGAACTAAAAGCATATGGCGGTAAAAAATCAAAAAGTCACAAGAGGATAGGTACCAGAAAGTCATTTTTCTTTCCTTCTGCCCACATACATCACCAATATCTTCCTAAATGCTAATTAAAGGGAGACAGCAGCCTCTTCACCTTCATGATAGCTGATATTTTGACTAGAGTACCCGGGGAAGGACAAGTCAAGCTGTGACCATGAGTTTGGGTACACACAGGCAGCTTTGAGCAAGGAAGTAAACAGATTGAGGTGTCACAAGTCACGGTTCTCATATATGAAGAAAGAAGTAGGCATACTGAAAAGGAGAAAGGCTAAAATAATCCCGGCAGATTAATTAGAGACTTTGGTATGAACTGTTTGTTTTAACATTATATACCAGGGAGATCTGGTGGTCTAGTGGGGAAGGAGTTGTGCTGCCAACAGCACAGATAGTTCAAATCCACCGACCTGCAGGAGAAAGATGAGCAATCTCCTTTGTTCAATTTACAGCCTGTGAAAATTTACTGGAGAGTCCACTATGAGCACGTTCTGACTCAGAAAACACATGGTAGGTTCAGCATTTCTTAAGCTCAAGGAACTGAAGAACAGATTCAAACCTAGAGTTGCTGTAATCAAGGATGCTTTGGGCAGAATATTAAATGATCCA
>NW_006399811.1:8032908-8034071 GCF_000299155.1 Elephantulus edwardii | reverse complement strand
GGAAACGACTCGACGGCACATAACAACAACAGGTACCAGCACCACTACACATACAGATATAGAGAAAGATACAGCTTATGAGTATCCGTATATACAAATAAACATTTCCTACGTCTGTCCATTAAGAGAAGCCACAGACAAGGACACTGATCGTAATGTATACACTAAACAGAAATTAATCACCCACGAAGCTGATTATATCACTTATCTTTACCTTAAAAAGGTTTTCAAGAGAAACAAGATTTGAACGAACTGAAAGACTACACTTGGAGTTCCTGATAATACAATTAAGTATCTGACTACATTTTAATGAACCCACAAGCACCCCAGAAGAAATGCCTGGTGATCTGCTTCCAAAAGAGCAAAGCCTTGAAATTCCAGTTTTCCTATACACACATGGCTGTCATGAGCTGCCCCTAATGATCTGCTACTAATGATAAGGACAGTATTATAATTGTTGCTAATCACAAAGATACAAACTTATAAATCCAACTAGATTCCATAAGAAGGATCAGATTTTTTTTCATTATTACTAATTTTAATGAAAGTTTACAGAGACTTTGGATTTCTAGTCACTCATTGTTGCACTTTTCTTCCTGCCCATTCCTCCCCGCCAATTCGCTCTTCTCTGAAAAGTTAAATTCTTTCTTTATTATACAATCCTTCCCCCAGGTCCACTCCACTATGCAGCCTTCACTCTGTCATGACAATAATAACTAATAATAATAATAACTAACCACATATCCCTTTTAAACAGTTCTCTCCCTCATCTGTTTCAATGTAGTATACATAATTTATCCCACCTTTCTCAGTCTCCCTCCAACCCCGATGTCAGTCCTATTTTACAACAGTGGCATTATGCAGTATTTGTCCTTTTGTGACTGAGCTATTTCACTCAGCATAATGTCTTGTAGGGTCATCCATTTTGAGTAACACTGCATGAGTTCCTTGTTTTTCAATGCAGCATAGTACTCCATTGTGTGAATATACCACAGCTTCTCTATCCATTTGTTTGTTGATGGGCACTTAGATTGTTTCCAACTCTTTGCTATTGTGAACAAATCTGTGATAAACATGGGTGTGCATATGTCTGCTTGGGTGGCGGTTATGGTTTCTTTGGGGTATAGTCCCAGTAGTGAAATTGCTGGGTCAAATGGTATTTC
>NW_006399811.1:8002285-8032808 GCF_000299155.1 Elephantulus edwardii | reverse complement strand
TATCTGCTTAGATGTCAGTTATGGTCTCTTTGGGGTATATTCCCAGTAGTGGAATTGCTGGGTCAAAGGGTATCTCTATTTGCAACATTTTGAGAAAGCGCCATACCACCTTCCACAGTGGTTGCACCATTTTACACTCCCACCAACAGTGAATAAGGGTTCCAGTTTCTCCACAACCTTGCCAGCATTTGATGTTTGCTGTTCTGTTAAAGTTTTCTATTCTTACTGGGGTGAGATGTTATCTCATAGTTGTTTTGACTTATCAGATTTTAAAGAGCAACTTAATATATTAAGTCAGAAGGAAAAAAAGAAATAAGAACTGCTAGAAAACCTTTAAGAGCAAAGAAAAAGAATTAGCTCTACTCGCTATCAAAATATAATTTCTGAATAAGTGAAACCTTATGGGCCAGCTCAAGAGCAAATATAATGCCCACTGGGACAGAATAAAAGTCAGCTGATGCACACACAAAAGAAACAACATCACAGTGGTGAAAAGATGGCATGTGCAATATATGCAATCAGGAGAAGGGGCAGTCATCAGGGAAAAGAAAAAACAAAAATAAAAACGGCTGTGACCAAGACCTTGTTTCAAATAACAAGGTAAATTCCAACTATATATATATATATATATAAAATTCAAATGTGAAAAATGAAACTCTACAATACTAAAAGAAAATAGGACAGAGTGAGTTCTCCCACAACCTTGGTATGAGCAAGGTTACCTATAAAACAAAATTTTTAAAATGATCAGAGAAGATGCAAAGAAACAAAAGTCTTCTGTTAGGCAAAAATGTCATGAGCAAAGTCAAAAGGAATACAGACTGGGAAAATCTTTGTAGCTCATATAATAAAGGCTGTCTTCCCAATGTAAGAAAGAGATCCTGTTAAGTCAATGACAGCACAGCAAAAAGCAAATGGTATAGAAGACGGGTTAACAAAAACTTGAAGCAACTCTTAGGTAAAATGGTGCTAAATATCAGATAGTGTTCCTGGGTGACACAATGAAGGGCTTGATTATTAGCTGCAAGGCTGCAGCCTGAACTCACCAATAGGCACTGAGAAGACAGGCTGGACCTTCTCTTTCTAAAAGGTCACAGCTCTGAAAAAAATCTATGGAGCCCAGTTCTAGCAGACACATAGGGATTTCTTAGGAGTTGGGATGGACAGCAACTAACAACAACTCTCACAGGCAAAATTCAAAAGTTTGACAACATACTGTTAGGAAACAGGCATTGTCATGCATCACTATTAGGACTTTAAACCAGTGAAACATTTACACAGTGTAATTTGGCAACATCTGCAAAATTTAAAATATATGTTCTCTTTAACCCAGTACCTCCATCATTTATTTGGATATATTTGTTCATGTCACACTCTGTGAAAAAACAAAATATAATGATTGACCATCGACTTGCTAAGACTCATGTGCTTGTGCTAACAGCAGCACTGCACTTCACAGGGCATTCCTGACTGTAATCTTTACTGAAGCCAATCACCAGACCTTGATCCAACGTGCTGCTAGGAGGGTTTGAACCACTAACTCTTCAGCTGGCAGCTGAGTGTAAGCAGAGAATGGTTAAGTCAAAGATGGTATACTTGTACAACAGAATACTTTGCAATGAGTAAAACAAAATAATAGAGAAGTTCTGTCGTGATATAGTAAAACTTCCAAGATAGATTAAATAAAAATATGTGGCGTGTGCAACATTTTATATAAATGGATGGAATTAAAAATAGAATACATATTCCTATATCAAAGAGCCCTCCGTGATGCTGTTGTGGGTTATGCATGGACTGCTAACAGCAAGGTCAGCAGTTTGAATACACTAGTCGCTCTACAGGGGAAGAGAAGAGTCTGATTCTGTTAAGATTTATAGTCTTACAAACACAAACCTGATAGGAGGGTCTCTGGTGGTGTAGTGTGCAACATGTTGGATTGCTAACAAAAATGTCAGAAGTTTTGGATCCACCATCCACTTATTTGGAAAAAGCATGGCGTCCCCTCTCATAAAGATTTACAGCCTTGGAAACCAATGGAGGGTCACTAGAAATTGGAATAACTCGACAGCAGTGGGTTTGGCTTATTTACTTATTTATCATACAAAATTATAAAGAAATCTGTAAAGGGGGGAAAAGTATATAGATGAGAGGAAAACTGTTTCATTGTAGTCCTGTCTATGTCTTAAAAACTTTTTAAATTATGTGGCTGGACCACCGATTTAAAAGAAAAAAAAAACCAAGAATGTACAAAAGAACAAAACAAAAACTACTTCTTGGTATAGGAAACCTACTACTTATAGGATAAAGTCCAAACTCCTCAGCTGGGCAAGTAAGATCTTTATAACTGGAAGAACATATAATGTATAAGAGTTGGGATTTGGGGGCTAGATTTTAGCCGTGAGAAGGCAGACATTAGTATGAGATTGCATGACTTTGGACTTGTAATTTCACCTCTCAAGAAAACTTCTGTGAAAAGGACTTAGTTCTTCTACTACTGGGTTGGTAAAAGTTAAGGAGAAAATCCAGATTAGTGCCCCAGACACTGGCAGAGGCCCAGCAGAGCCCATCCAGCACCAGTCACTTACTATTCATAGTCTGGTTCCACTCTACCTTTTCAGACCTCAATGTCCTATTTTATTGCCGTAACTCTGGACCTTTGACTATTTCCTAGACATGTCAAATTTTCAAAATTTGGTTTTCTAATTACCTCAGCCTCAACATTTCTCTTGAGTGAACTACCAACTGTGATCATCAAAGTCACACCTCCACCCGAGGCTTGTCTCCTAAGCTCCTAAGTGACTAGCCATCATTTACTCTTGCATGTTCCTGTCAAGGAACCAAAACAGTCAACCTTAAATTCATTGCCTCCCTGAGCTCCACTTCCTCCCAAGTCGTCTTCTTCCATATGTTTTCAGCACAGCTAACAGCTTCTTTATTCATTTATATAATCCAATCCAGAAATCCAGGTATCACTTTTACTTTTTCCTTTAACACAATTACCCTTGAAGGCCAAATAGTCACTAAACTCTTTCCACTCTTAGTCTGACTCTTACTGGATATGAATTTACTACAATAGCTAAGTGTTCTCCGTTCATTCCTCCACAAAATGCTGTCACAATTATTTTTCTAAAATCCAAATTAGAATTCTTCATCAAGACTTCTGCAATGACATTCAGTGCCTAAATAAGGAGGATGTCTCAGAATTCTTCGGCGATACTCTTCAGACTCTGGTCTCCCTCACTCATGAACTCCACACACACCATTGCCTTAAGCCAAATGACACAGTCTGAGGGGTGTAGCCTGCTCTTCCCTCACTTATTATCATTCTTGTTCACATTCTGTCCTCCATCTGGAACAGGGTTCTTAATTCAGGGCATCCACAGACTGCCTATTTGCTTCCCAAAGGTCACCATCCTCAAAACTCCCCCTTAACACTTGGGACTGCCATGAATCTGAACCTGATTCCAGGGCAACAAACAAGAACAACATGACTTATCACCAAAAGAACATACACCATGTTAGCAATGTTGTAGATAACTCAAAGTATCAACTACATTCATCATTAGCCAGAAATGATGCTATTTCTATTAGATCACTACCAGAGTAGTTATTTATTAAATAAAACACATGCCACTGTATTATAAAACTGATTGAGATTTTTTTATACTTCATTATTGTTAGTTTCCTTTGTAAATCTATGTATTTAATCTTACGCTAAAATATTTTGAGAAAGGGTCTATGAGCTTCTCCAGGCTACCAAGCGTAGATGGCACCAAAAAGCGGTAAGAATTTAAACCCAGAACAATTCTTTCCTATTATCTGCCTGGAAAGCAGAAATTTCTCCTTTTGGGCTTTGTTAAAATATCAACTTACATCAACTTCTAGCCTATTTTGTCTCTTTCTCACTCCCTTGGACCCTTTGGAGGTCAGATTATTAGATAAAGTTCCTTGAAGGCATATAAAGTATTTCATTCTTTTATTTTTTTATATATATTCAGTACTTAGTTCAGAGCGCGACACACAGAGTGAAAGAACTTTATTGACTAATTGAAAGATAATGAGAGATTTTAGTGTCTTAAAAATCTGGGTTTATATTCTGGCAAACAATTAGTACTTTTATGACTTCAGAAGTCTTTTATCCTAAGACTGCTTTCTCATGTGTAAAATATAGGTAACTCCTCTACTGATTGTACTCTATTCCTAAGATGATCAAGTAAGTTAAATGTGTGAAAGTACTTTGTAAAGTTGTACTGGGCTACACAGAAGTATACCAAATTATTCATTAATATTTTTTAAAAATTGGGCTAAGATTATCACATTATAAAAAAATCCCTCTATTTGCCTTATACTTCTACGTATACAGAAACTCACTGTTCTCTAAGTGTATAAATTCTGTGTGCTTTCAGGTCTTTAGGGAGCTAAAAAAAAGACCTGAAAACAAATAGAATTTATACACTTAGAGAACAGTGAGTAGTGTAGCCTAGTGGGGAAGGAGTTGTGCTGCCAACTCAAAGAAAGACAGGTGGTTCAAATCCATCAGGAGAAGGATAAGCAATCTCTCAATTTGTGGCCTCTACAAATCTGCTGGAAGGCCAGCTATGAGTTGGTTCTAACTCAATGAGTTTCTTCCAAGTCTTTATGCTCTTATTCTCATTGATATTTCCTATTATTTCATCCAATGTCCTTCCTTCTGTCCTTGCCTGGGTAAGTGCCACTGTTTTTTTAATACTCAGTCCAGGCATTAATAATCTCCTCTACGAAACCTTTCCTGGCCTCTCTTCCCCACAACATCTGAGAGTTAATTTCCTGTGCGTCCCTGGACAGCAGGGACCCTGGGTATGCTTTCTATCCCAGAACCCAAAAGGAATTAAAATCATTTTTGCTGAGCATAAAATTGAACAACCAGAGGTAATTAGATGGTATCTGAAACAAATCAACACCACTATGTGCTTTTGGTTATTTGTAAGAAAATCAGAGCCCTGGCCTTGCAAGTATTTAAATTCTGAATGATGAATCTGTCACAAGTCTTTTAAATATTCAGTTTAATCTCATTGTGAATGTAAATCCATTCACTCTAGCAAAGCAAGGTGAAGTTCATCTTGCAATGTCTGTCTCAACAATCACACCACAATGCAGAGCACTGAATCACTGAAAATGTCACCACACAGAGTTAAGACAAGAAACAATGGTACCTTTAAATTCTTCCCATTCTTCTCATGCCCACAAGGAAGACAGGAGTCAGTATTTTAGCTGAGATCCCTTACTTCAAAATGAAATAATAGAGAGCAGAGGCCAGAGGGAAACTATAGCTAGCTGTATGCACAATGGCTTGTGGGCACAGTGAGTTATGGGCTAACCCATGCACAGTAGTAGGGGGCACTCTCCCAGGCACAAATGCAACCCCAGAAGGCAATTTCTGACCTGTTGCCTTTTAAGATTTCCCCAAGCCTAAGACGACAGGAGACAGCTTCCAAGAAAGTACATATACATGAAATAAATCAAGTAAACCAATGAATGATACAAAGACAGTAACACGCTCAGGCCAGATTCTGAGCTTGCATTTTAGCTATAAGACCAGGAAGAAGGTAACAGTCATCACCTCCTTTTACTGTTAGTAAGTGACTGACTTCTTGTTTTACCAACAACAAGGGCACTGGGAAAGCTTCTGGTTTCCTGCCTTCTACTTCCCTTCTCCCAGAAAGCTGAGGACTGGCTGCCTGATCTTTGTCTGTACCCTTTGATCTAAAAGTAATGAACTTGCTTCCGTGCTCAACAATTTCCCATTTAGTCTATTGGGTATTCCCCTATTAAACGTCCTCGATAATCCTCTTACCTACAGTTAGGAAGGTGCTGAGCAGCTGCTCGGTGGCAACAGGCTTGATCTCTGTCCGCAGATTAACAAATCTGCCAACCACCAAAGGGGCTCGGCGGAAACCCAGGATCCTGGTGTGAAGGTGGAAAAATAGAAGAAAACAATCTTTGGGGATGCATTTTAAGTATCAGTCTTAAAAAATGATGGCCAATCATGTTAAATATGTGAAGGGATTAAGGCCAAGGTGAGTCTTATTCTTAAAGGTACACAAACTTAGAGGTTTAACGTTAGAACACATTATTTAGTATTCTTCAGTAAAAAGAAGAAAACAAATCTGGTCAATATGATACGTGGTTAAATTAAGAAAGTAGGTATTAGGTTAATTTTCTAGTTTCTCTATTTTTGTTAGGAATTTGTTACAATACATAAAACTAAATTTTAATGAAATATTAGAGGAAAAATTATTCTAAACCCATATACAGGTTCAAAGCCTTGAGTAAAATAGTATATTGACACAAATCTATGCAGAGTGATTTGAAATGATAAATCAATAGAACAAATTAAACATTGATGTATCTGAAGATATTTCTAATGGCTTAAAAACTCTACTTTACACAATCATTTTTTTAAAAGTAAACGTTTCCATATATCTTAAAAAAAAATCAAAACTCATTGCCTTCAAGTTGGAACTCCTAGCTGATACTCCAGTGGGTTTTCAGAGGCTTTAAATCACATGTGAGGAAACTGTCCACGTTTCTAAGGAGCATCAGGTTGATCAAAACTGCCTGCCTTTGGGTGACACACAGCACAACTCACTACTCACTAGGTTTCCACACTGACTGAATAAAAAGTTCGAGGTGCAGAATCAGGAACTGAAAAAGGCAAACACACTCTCCCTCCAATTCTACAATCCAGGAATAACTGCTAATGTTTTGGGACATGTAAGCATTTTTTCTTTTACATATATATGTAAACACATACTCACACTTATATCTAAACTGATAATTGAGATTATACTGTATGCAGTTTTGTATCCTACATATCTAAACTGATAATTGAGATTATACTGTATGCAGTTTTGTATCCTACTTTTAACTCATCATTATATCATAAGTCTTTTCTCAATGTTACTAGAAATTCTTTTGGTGACTATGTAATAAATGATCTTCTGTTCAGGGCTGCTAACTCTGTCCTAAACTTAATTTTGGAAATGCTAAAAAAAGCAAGATCAACAGATTTGTCAAAACATCAAAATCAAGAGAAACTCAAGGCAACAGGATGGATAAAGGCTAATGTGACAGAGAGCACATGGATGGAAAAGAAGATCCAAAGTCTTTTCTCTCCTCACTGACCATTGCCAGGCCACGTACAAGGAACCAGCTTAGTACACCAGGGCCATATCATCCTGAGTCCCAAAGCCTGGCTGGGCTGGTGGTTAAAACAGAGGAGCATGGAGGTTGGCCAGAGATGATCTCTCAAACTCTTAGCAAGAGAAGGAATTTTAAATACAAGTGTCTAAAAGCACAAATCTTAAAGTGAAGTATTATTGTATCTGATTCACATCAACAGTAATGACTTTTTAGGGAGCTTGGCGGCCTAGTGCCAAGAAACTGCACTGCAATCCCAAAGGTGCACAGTTCAAATCCACCAGATGCTCCACTGGAGAAGGAGGGGCAAACTCTTCCTGTGCCAGATGGATCCGATTCAACAGTATATAACAACCACAACCACCACAACAACAATACACAAAACCAAAACAAGCCCCCACAACAGTAATGACTTTTTGTACAAAGAATACCTCAAAGAATACCTGTGAGTTTAAAAATAAGCACTGTACTGTGAAAAGATAAAAATTCAAACACCAAACCCATTGCCAACAAGTTGATTATGACTCATAGTGCTCCCACAGGACAGAACAGAACTGCCCCACAGTTTCCAATACTATAATCTTTACACAGGGGAGCTCTGGTGGCCTAGTGGTAAGGAGTTGTGCCATCAACTCCAAAGGCAGGTGGTTCAAATCCACCAGCTGCTCTGCAGAAGATGGGCAATGTCCTCCCGTGTGATTTACTGCCCCTGAAAACCTGGTGGAAGCTCATCTATGTGTCGGTTCCAACTCAACTGTACATAACAGCAGCAATAATCTTTACAGAATTAGATTGTCACATATTTCTCCTGCAGAGTGGCTGGTGGGTTTGAACCAGTGATCTTTCAATTGAAAGCCAAGTATTTAACTATTATGCCACAAGAACTCCTTGTTTAGCAAATAACTAGGAAGAGAGAAAATAAAATATCAAGATACCATTTTTCATATACCACATTAACAAAAATTAGTATCCTGGGGGGAAAAGGGTGAAAGTAGAGGGGTGAGGATAGGCAGGGGACAAATCACAGGGTTGCACAATTTAGTGAGTGGAGGGAGAGTAAAGGAAGTGGAAAAGATCCAGTGGGGATCTGGAAGGATGAAGTAATGGTGGGCATAGTTCAAAAGTGATTAATTTTATAAAACATAATGAATGAGAATGATTGTATGAAATATAATGTGAATGAAGGATAGGGGGAAAGACAATGTATACAAACTTTGTATGCAAACCAATATAAATAAAAAATAAATAAAATTAGTGTCCTGACATATTCCATTGATAATGCATGTACACAGAAAAGCACTAAAGGGCTGCTGGCTTTCAGAAGCCAGGAGTCAAGTGGAACCTTATCTTGTTGACCTGGCCCCATGTGGGTGTTAAGACTGAAGAGACAAGTCAGTTTGGAACACAGGAAGAATGCAGACTCCTGAGTCTGCAGATGATGGGTTGAGATGAGCTGACGAGAACCCAAGAAGATGTTCCATGCTGTGATCTAGTGTTAATGGCTATAATGTGATAGTTTACTCTTGACTAGATTTTGTTTATGGATGCAGATGATAAAAGTTTTAACTAGAACAGAAGATTCTTCAGAGACAGGAATATGCTTGTTTCCTCAGAGTACTGGTGTGACAGGGATGGGCAAATCAGAAATTGGCTATCTAAAATGGGGGAACTTTCACTAGTATAGATATTGTATATTATAAGGAGAGAGTTAATTTTTTCATATGAGAATATTAATGGCTAGAGAAGCCAGAGGATGGCCTATCGAGTTTATCTTTCTATATAACTTCTCTAGTCCTTATCTGATGTTGCTCTGCAGATGGGTGGGACTATGCAAATAGTCCATGTAGGCCTATCTACAAAGGGACTGGCTATCTGCCATTCCACAAGGAGACTGGCCAGTATCAACAGCTGACAAGAGCCTTGGCTAGTCTTGCCAAGAAACTTAACAACTCTATAGAAATCTTCCCCATGCCCTCACCAGAAGAAATGGAATTCTTCAGCCAGAGAAGAGACATGCTTTGGGACTTCAGGAGCAGTAATGGCTGAACTGTAGAACAGATGTTAAAAGAGACTTTGAGGGGAGCTCTGGTGGCCTAGTGGCAAGAAGCTGCACTGCAATCCCAGAGACGCATGGTTCAAATCCACCAGATGCTCTGCCGGGAAAGGAGGGACAATCTCCTCCTGTACCAGTCAGATCTGATCTGACGGTACACAGACACACATACACAAAATAATAATAATTAAAAAAAAATTTTTTTTAAAATATGAGACTTTGAAGTGGGGAGGGGGAGCCAATACTGGGAGAACTGGGAACCTGAGAACACTGAGAGCCACAAGGCTCAGAGCTAAGGTGCCTACGTGCACATTATGGGAGCAGTCTTGATTGTATTTTGTTATTAATTTGAATGAAAACCTTTTAACACCCCTCTCAAAAATAGAAGTTAGTGTCCTGAATAATACGTAATACTACTTGAATATTATAAAATGAGAATTTTTTTGTTTGCTGGTATCCACTAAGAAGGAAACAAGGGGCTTAGGAAAAAAGGGGGGGGGAAGGAAACAAATGAGGTGTTGGAAAAACAGCTTCTTGTGTGCAATTAAGTAAGGAGAACTGACCTGAAGCTAAATCTCAAAGTCTTTGAAAAGGTCACAAAAAATTCATGGCACTATAAACAAATACTTATTTTTTACCAAATCATTAAATGTCTAGATTGCTACCAGTTTGTTTTTATTTTTAACAGTTTTTGATGACTGAAAGTGCTCAGCTAAGATCTTTTGCAGAGAACGTTTTTAGTTTCTGAGTATGTATCTGAAGCACTTCCTAGAAATATCTTAACGTTTTCCTAGTATTTGCATTGATATGTAGTCACTGATTCAGAAAGCATGAACATTAAGGGTTTTAATTCATAATACCAAGGTCTTTCAAAAGAAAAGCTGAACCAATTAATGCCACAAGTAACAAGAATCTCGTTGCACTCCTGCCAATAAAGTTGTAGATTGGTATGGAGCATTGACACACGGATCTGACACACGGCTGACCCATCAGGGAGTTTTCAGAGACAGTAAATTGCATGGAAGGATACTGTGCATCTTCCTTTTGTGGAGCAGCTGGTAGATGCGGACAGTGTGCCTTCAGGTTTGCAGTGCAGCTCTTTACCACTAACTGATGTTGTTGATTGCCTCAAGTAGAACACGACTCATAGCAATCCTATGAGTGAAAGACCTGAAGCCCTTCTATAACTCGTTTCTCAAATTTAAGTTTCCAATGGCATGTTGTTTAGGAAGTGGATGACACTCCTGCTTCCAAGAGCAGTAGTTTTTAAATATGTGTCGTTTTCAGCAGATGGAAACAATTTCTCATTGTTTTAACTGAATGTTTTTGATTGGTAAAGATGAACCTTCACTTCCCTATTTTCCACATTTATCTGTAATTTCCAAGCCCTAGTTAGTGAACTGCAGGGTTTCTCAGCCCATTTTTCTACCAGCAGTTTAGATTAAGTATAATTCTGTATTAGCATTTACATATTAAGATTATTTGGTTCTTGTTGCATAGTCTGTAGGGAACTATGCTAACTCAAAAGTTAGAATCCATCAGCAGCTCTGAAGGAGAAAGGGGCAGTTTCCTCCCATGCAATTTACAGCCTCTGAAAATCTGCTGGAAGGTCACCTATGAGTCGGTTCTGACTTGACTGCCATAAATTTGAGTTTTCTGAGTTTGAAGATGACGTTAGATTAAAATATTTTATCTCAGTTTGTTATTTCTTTTAATCCTGTTTAATATTCTTTACATAAAGGAACTCTGATGGTCTAGTAGGGAGCTCTGGTGGCCTTTGGGTAAAGAATTATACTGCTAACTCAAAGGCAGATAGTCCAAATCCACTAACTGCTCCTCAGGAGAAAGACAATCTCTTCTCATGTGATTTACAGCCTCTGTAAACTAGCTAGAGCATCAGCTATGAGTTGGTTTCAAGTCCACAATAATGAGATGAGTTGGTGGTCTAGTGGGTAGGGAGTTGTGTTGTTAATCCAAAGACTAATAGTTCAAATCCACCAGCTGCTCCACTGGAGAATGACTGCAATCATCTCACAAACAGTATACAGCCTCTAAAAATCCACTGCAAGGTCAGTACAAATCACTTCCAACTCAATGGCAATGAGACACACAAAGAATGTTATTAAGAAAGAAGTTAATTTTTAAATTCCATTTACTAAACAACTTCTTTATGATTTATTATTCTGTTCAGAAAATCCTTCCTAATTCAGAGAAAAGACAAAGAAAATGACTATTTTTTCCATTTATATGTTCATTTTTAGAAAAGTATTGTAAATAATTTCTTTTCAAGCCTATCAGTATGCTGTTAGGATGAAGTTGGTCAGAGAGTAATAGGTTTGCTAGAAGGTTCCTGACTACCAGCTGCAGGGGGTAAAAATAATCTTCCTGGTAAACTTTGTAAGTTAGAACTTTTTTCATTTTATAAGCTAAGCATTTAATACAATACAGTTCATTATATACCATGCTGTATGTTTCTAGAATCTGGAGATAAATCAGTATTACTTAAAACAAAACCAAACAAATACAAGCCATACTGTCAGATCCAATCAGTTCAATTCAGTGAAGGCATCTCAGTTCAAATTTTTGTTTAGTTCAAAATTTAATTTCCATTGTGCCATTTTATTTATTGGGAAAATCTTAAAAAAAAAAAAGATTTTCACTCATGGCAAGTGATAAAAAGCATGCCAGCAACCAAAGAACCAAGAATTAAATTTTCCCTTGCTAATCCAGGTGCTACCCAGGTTACAGTGGAGTCACAAAAATTAGTAAGTCCATCAACTCATTAAAATAATGAATAGGTTAAAGTTGTTAAGTGTTACATACCTGTCCAAATGAAAGGCAGCTACCTCTGCATTGTGTCTGTCATAGCCAGCATATGGCTCCCCTTCTACCACGTAATCTCGGCTGTACCTGCAGAGAGAATGAGCAGCACAGAAGCAGACATGAACTCAATCAGTGCCAGGGGTCACAAGACAAGGGGTGGAATATAAACTTGAGCACATCTGATTCCGCTCTACAGACATCTTCCCTAGCAACCGAGGACAATCTTGGATCGGCACCAATTTCTGGGGAATGAGGTGAAAAGCAACAGAGAAGGAAACGAGAATATCTACTTCAGCAATCTTCCTACGAGTAAATCATGAAAGACATTATTTTTACCACTGTAAAAGGCTTTCAATGTCACTAACACAAACTGTTTTCTGGAAGGCATGGGTCATCTCTGGATCTCCCTGTACAGTGCTGAGGCTGAAATCTCCTTTGTGTCATCTTTGTACAGTGCTGAGAAGGAAATCCAACTGTTGCCATGTCAGTTTTGATTGGGAGTGACCCCATGTGCTTTCATAAGGTCTTCATAGGTGTGATCTTTAGGAAGCAAATTAGGAGACCTTTATTCCAAGGGTATCTCTGGGTGGATCTGAACCGCTGGCCCTTCAGCTTGGAGCCATATGTATAACCATTTGTGCCACCAAAGCACTCCTGCTGGGCCTACCCAAACCAAATCTACTGCTATCAAATTGATACTGCCTGATTGTGACTCATGTTGACTCTACACGATGGAATAGCAGTGTTTCCCCAGTTTACATCTTTAATGGAAACAACAAGCACACTACCGTAAGAGACAGATTGGAGTGGCTGAAGGGTTTGAGCCACAGTTCTTTCACTCACCAGCTGATGCCTGCCACTGTGTGACCTCACTCACTACTATCAGGTCATTTCCAGCTCACAGTGACCCTCAGTAGGTTTCCAAGTTTGGAAATCTTTAAAGGAGATGACTGCCTCATCTCTTTTCTATGGAGTCTCTGGTGGATTCGAACTCTGAATATGTGCTACCTTCTGATTAGCAGCACAAGATGCTATAGACTCTGCCACTGTGACACCTGGGTCTACTGAATCCAAACCCACTGTCTCTTATCCTGACTCACAGCCCCAACAGGACAGGGCAGTACTGCCCATGGCCCTTTCAAGGCTGTGAGTCTTAGTGGAAACAGATTCCTCATCTTACACTTGCATAGTAGCTAAGGGACCAAAAGTGACTTTTTGGCTAGTAGCTGAATGCCTTCCTCACAGTGCCATGAGGGCACCAACAAATATTTACCACAATGTCTGGTAGACTGAAGAAATGAAGAATACTTTGGCTGTGGTTTAAATCTCATGAATAATAAAGTGGTCCTTTTGACTCTTCGTTTTCTGTTAATTAGCAGGCAAAGGTGGTTTTTAAAAAGACGCTTCTATAACCATTCTCTGTCTCCATTACAAGCTTCGGATGATGTGGTGGAAGGGACTCAGGACCATGAGTGAGAGTCATTACATGACTTGTAACCCTGTCTCTGGGTTTCAGATTCCTTATCTATCAACGTCAGGGGCTAAGCTGCATTTAATCTGCATTTAAATTGCATTCCTATGATCTTACCTGTGTAGGAAATGAATAAAAGAAAAACTGGCATAGTTCTTTCAACTTACCATTGTTAAAAAAGAAACATTTTTAATATGTTACATGTGAAGGAAATTAGTTTACTTAGGACTACTGTTTGGAGACTCATGTGTGAAGAAGCAGTTGGATTCTGGAGGGTAGGTTCTCTTGATTTAGGTGAAAGTCAGGTATAAACTGTTGAGTTGGGTTTTTTTCCTTCGTTAACATGTTGCCGCACACTTTTTTTTTTCCATTTTAATTAACATTTACAGATATTTTGGATTTCCATTCATTCATTGTTGCACTTCTCTCCCCACCCCCACCCCCAACCCCTGGTTCACCCATCTCTTTGAAAAGTAAAATTCCTTCATTGGTATACAATCCCCCCCCCCCCCTCGGCAAGAATCCTCCACTCTGCAACCTTCATTCTGGACTCCTATGATAATCATAATACCCTATGATATATTGCTTTTGAGCTATTCTCTCCCTCATCCACTTCAATGCAGTATATATAATTTATCCAGTTTTTCTCATTCTTTCCCCAACCCTGATGTCAGTTCCATTCTACAACAGTGGCACCATGCAGTGTTTGTCCTTTTGTGACTGAGATGCTCACACAGTATAATGACGTCAAGGGTAACTCATTTTGAATAATATTGCATGAGTTCCTTGTTTTTCAATGCAGCATAGTATTCCATTGTGTGAATGTACCACAGCTTCTCTATCCATTCGTTTGTTGATGGGCACTTAGGTGCCGCACACTTTTTTAAATTGACCACCAACTGTGCTTAGAAACAAATTTGCCTGTCATTTGCGGCAACGTGTTAACAATTGTGTTTAAGCTGACTGATCGCCAGGATTTAGTTAACACAATCAGCTGTGGGCTGGAAGCTTCTTGTTTCAGTCAGTCAGGACTTGGTGGATGGACCTTTGTTCGTGGGATTGCTGTGATACTGAATGCTGTGCCACTGGTGTGTCAAGTACCATAATGGTTACCCATGGTGAACAGGGTTTGGTAGGGCTGCTAGATTGAGACAGACTTGGAAGCAGGACTGGCATTCACTTCTTAAACAACAGGCCTTTGGAGACTCTATGGACATTAGAAAAATGATGACAGTTATATAACAAAGTTCAGATCTTTTGTTCATAGGGTCACTATGAGTTGTACTTGATGGCACTTAACAACAACAAAAACAGGATCATTGCCTTGATTTTCTCAAAGGCTGTTCACCTGCCTTGATTTCTGAATCCAAAGGAGAGCAGCCCAGCTTACCAGGACATTGTGAAATAAAAATGACTTGAGAATGAAGCACAATAAAGCCGCTCCACTAAGGGCATTCCCTTATGACAGAAGAGTGATGCAGAAGTAGAAAGCAGTACTGAATCCAATCACCCACTTAAGTGAGCTTAGATTATAAAGTGAAATAATGTCCACAGAACACATCTTTCAAGGCAAAGTGATAACACATTTATGTTAGTCTCACTGCTCTATCTGGTTGAATGGCATTTTCTTCTCGGTATGGTCAATATTCTCCAATATCTCCAGGGTCCAAAAGGATTTTTAGGCACTAGACTGGCAACCTCCAAAACAACAATCTCAACCCTAAAATATGACTGCAGCAAAATCTGCTGCTCTCTAAGCAGTTCTGACTGCACTACAGCTGTGGGCCATCTGTAGAGTGAAGGGACAGTCCCTAAATATGTGATGTACCAGGATGCCAGTGGAGCCAAAGGAAGGCGTATGGTCATGTGCAGTCCATTCCTTTTGCGGACGCATCAAAGTGCTTTCCAATGCTTCTCAAAGTGGCTTGGGGAAAAGCATACAACCTTAGAGGAATATAGGAACTTTTGGGGTAGGAGAGGAAAAGGCTAAGAATCCAGAAGAACTGCACTGCAGTCAGGCCTCAGTCCTTGACTCGTGGTTTGGCTTCATGAAATATTGGAGTCCGATAACTCTCTGGATATCATTTTCCCCATCTAGAAAATGAGCAGACTTAATTTCTAAGGTCCCTTCCCACACTTCCTAAGATCACTTACTCACTTCCACACACTCTGAAGCCCCTGCTGTCTTCTTTTTGCACTATGACTGTGAAAATTAATTTGTTTCTAGCATGGATACAGCTACTCTAGTGGGGGAAGGGGGAAGAAGTGAAAAATCCCTTCTACAACATAGAGCAGTATGTGCATAAAAAAGTATAATCATATTTCTACATACATCATCTCCCTAAACACATCTTCCACTTCTGAGAGAGGGTAGGGATAACCAGGCTCTAGAAACACAAAAACCACAAGTGGCCATTAAGGAAGGTGCCTGTCTGGACTTGGCTGCAAGGACTCAGATCTGCCTCTCAGCAGCATGATCCATCTTCCATCACTGACAGAGGAACAAAATTCATATAGTAACTGCCAATAAATCACTCCCAGCCTCCTGGTGAAGGACATCAGAGTCTGGCCAAGGACATTAATTTGCACTTATAGCAGGGCTAAATAGCCTCCTCGGCCCTGGGGGTCAGAATAGCTATTTGCTGGGTGTTTAAGAAACAGAGTAAATTTCTACAAGCATTTAAACCTACGCCCACCTTTACCAGCCTGCAATCGTACTTGGTGTAAAGTGGCACAGGTCAGTGAATGCAGAGGCTTAGAGAACTGTCACCTATGGAAGGGGCCATGCAGCTTGCTGCGTGACGGAGGGAAGCGCCTTAAGCTGGACACAGTCATGGGTTGTTTGTGAAACAACAGGAGACCTGGGGGCCAGTGTGGCAGATGAAAAGAAGAGGGAGGGTAAGGCTGGGTACCTGGAGGTAGATCAGACTGTGAGCGCCTGATCCTTGAAGGGCTGTAGAGGCTGGGTTTTGTCTGGTGGGCAGGGGGAAGTCCATGGATATTTTAAAGCTGAGGAGCACTAGATAATATGGGTATTTAGGAAAAGAATGGAAGTAGTTTTCAGGGTGGTCTGAAAAAGGAATGTAATGGGACGGTTGCTGTAGTAGGAAGCAGGAAGTGACATAAGCTATGACATAGGCTGGTTTATGGATTTATCTGCCTCCACTTCGCCTGGGCCAATACTGTTAACTATGAGGAGTACCTGCCTTCTAACCTCTCTGCTATCCCACTGTACTCCCAGTTCTTCAGCATGGAAGTTCGGGGTGTGGAAATAATATCTTTTCATTTAAACATAAAATGCCCCAAACTCATCTCTACCCAAACGGATTTTCTTCTTTTAGCTTCCTTTCTTTCCATCTCTTTGACCATAAACCAAGGAGCCAGGGGTCACATTTCAAAACCAAACGAGTGACTGTGGATGATGGGTGCTCCATGTCATCATACTTGCAGGAAAGCAAACAAATACATTTAGAGAGTTAGATGTGTGTGGTGGAATACAAATTGCTCAGAATTCTAACAAGATTGGATTCAAATCCCAGCTCTGCTGGTTACTGCTGGGTGACCTTGTTGGTTATCTTTCTTAGCCTGAGGTTTTTATTCTAAAATAGGAACTGTAAATTTGTGATGAGAGTTAAAAAGCACTAACAGATACAAAAAGTGTAAGGTGTGATTCCTGGTATTTGGTGTCTGCACAACCACACTTGTCCCTTATTACCTGCTAACCAGACTTCGGAATTCTCAAAAAAACCACTTTTTTGTTTATCCTAATTTCCACATCTTCTAGAAATCTTTCTGCAACAGAAATTTTAAAATTGGTTTAATTGTAAAAAAACCTTAGCCTTGTACAGACCAAAGAGAAGCACAAGAAAAGATGATTTTATAAATCCCAAGTTCAATGAATGGACCCACTCGCATATATAGCTGCTAAGATGACAACTCACCGCTTAGGTTTGAAGACAACTTTCTGTCCTCCTTCAAGTATCAGTAAGGCTTTCAGCTGTGTCCCTTTATAACCCACATCAGCTTTAATGATTTTCTTGGTCGCCATGGCGTGCATGATTGCCCCCAGCTCCGGTGTCTCTTCAGGGTACACTTCCCGGGGAACTACCCACTGGGCTGCAATTTCCCAGGGAGACTGCAAGGTGTGGTCCAGCTTGGGCTCCAGTTCTACCCGCAAGCCAGCCATCATTCGGTGAAAAGCTCTCTGGTCCTCCCTGTTGGCAGCTGATGTATCCAAGTTGTCAATCAGGAAAACTTTGGTGAAAATAAAGATGACAAGGAGAATTGCTAACAGTACAACTCGTTGCTTTAGCTTCATGGTGATCACTTTTCCTTCTTTCCTGACCCAATTGCTCTCATTTATCAAGGAGAGCTGGGGGTGATGGTCAGCAAGGAGACTCCATGCTCAGATACACTAGTCCATTTCTTCACTGATGTATCTCCCACAATTCCAGCAAGCCTAAGTATAAAGCAAAATTCAATCAGAAAATCTTTAATCTCCTGAAAGCCTACAATGCTACTGTTTAGTGCTGCAAGGTTCAGAGCTCTGTTGGCCTAGTGGTTAGGGAGTTGTGCTACTAACCCAAAGGCAGAAGGTTTGCATTCACCAGCTGCTCCTTGGAAGAAAGATGGAAAATCCCCTTCTGTGTGACTTACAGCCTCTGAACATCTGCTGGAGGGTCAGCTGTAAGTTGATGGCATATAACAACATCAACAACTGTATAATGAAGGAACTAACAGGTAAGAACCAGATAAACTGAGAATTAAAAAGCAAAAATTCTTGTTGTAATTGGAATGCAAAGACTGCTGAAAACGTATTTTCATATTTAAGGTATAATCCCATAAGAGGGTAACTTGTAGTTAGGTCAAGTCACTTGCAACTCACAGAGACCCTACATACAACAGCTCTGACCCCTGCTCTACCCTGTGCCAACCTCATGCTACAAATGCCTAGTAACCAAACAAGGGGGGCAGGACACAATAAAAGTAAAACATTAAGATATGCATAACTCCTTAGCTTTTATATTTTTAAAAATCTACAAGGGATTTGTGAACACTTAAAGCTGCCAATATTTGGTAACTTTCCAGTTCTTCTCCAAATAGAAGTTTCATGACACACTGGAAGACAGAAGAGAGTAATAATTCTCTGCCTAAATTGAAATATCCAGCAATCCCAGACGAGTCACATCTGCTCTTCACATATGTAAATATAACACCCACACATGTTACCTCCTTGCCTGAATCAGTCCTCACTAATTATTTTCTGAAATTAAAATCTTTGTAAAATATGGATACTCAAAATCTGGATAGATTCAGTAAAGAAAAAATATGACCTAGTAGGACATGACCAGAAGAGGAATGAACTGTGGAGAAGGCGCTACTGAGTCTCGGCTGGGCAAGCAAACGATAGGGTGGCACAGACTTAGGGGAAGAGCTGCTGTCCCTGTGGGGCTTGCCACTCTTGGGCAATTCTCAAGTTAAAAGATTCCAAATGCAACGGTGTCAATAACACATAACCCAGTCTCATTTTCAAGCTGACAGGTTGCTTTCCACACCACAGGTCCATTTAAAACACGCACAAGCTTGCTATGTAATATGCTTCCAGACGGCATGGCATTGGGAAAAGACAAGAGATGACAAGAAGATAATAGGATGCCATTTCACTCTCCAATTCATCTGACAACTCAAACTATTAATCGAAGAAATAAAACCAATACAAAAGATAGGACAAATAATTCATGCAGAGACACTCCCACCTAAACTTTTGAGATTGCTTGCTTAGTAACAGCCAGAAACAACTCTCAGAAACAACCTCTTGGAGCAATGATGCGTTCTAAGGACAAGTTGGAAGGAGCCGGCTGACATGCAATGTATTATTACTAGTGATTAACCACTCAGTTCCTGTTATTTTCAAGAAGCAAGCAAAAAGTTGAGAGGTAAATTCAAATCCTAATTCTCCCCAGCCACCTGTTCTGTTTCATCACGATCTTACAGGGAACACAGAATGCTATGAACTGAAATAAAGGTAATTTGTGTGCATCCAAAATGTAATTGTGACGGTATCAGGTTTGGTGTGAAACTCAAGAGAGACTCTTCCCTGTGATTACTGACAACGACAGCGACAGTGCTGGAAGAGCAGGGTTCAGCTATTTCTGCTAGTGTCAACACCATAGAAAGCACACAGCTTCTTTATTTACTCAACAGTTTACATTTCAGGCTGCAGAGGTAAAGGCAACTTGGAACTTTAGCTCCATCACCAATCACATGCACAGCACCTCCAGATACAATTACAACAAATGCAGTAAAATTCTGGCACAAAAGGGTCAGCTGAGCAGGCTTTTCATGTTTCCAAATCATCCTTCAATACTAAACTTTGGTTAATGCAGAAACTTCCACTACTGTTGCTAATTTCAATGAGAAGAAACACAATACAGACCTCATCTATTTATAAACATTAAGGTTGTTAAAAAAAAAGTTAAGGTTGTGCTAGTTTTGTTTTAAACCTAAATGATATTCAATCTGTATATTGAGCAAAACGTCTTTTTTTTTTTTCTTTTTTGTGAGTGTACCGTCTAATCAGATCTGACTGGTACAGGAGGAGATTGTCCCTCCTTTCCCGGCAGAGCATCTGGTGGATTCGAACCGTGTGCCTCTGGGATTGTAGTTGCAGCTCCTTGCCACTAGGCCACCAGAGCTCCCCTTGAGCAAAGCTTCTTCATTCAAGAAGCTGGACTATAATGATGAAGAATGTGGGGAAAGACTGGAGGAAGGTTCAAACAACCTGTGTCTTGTAGATGACACAAACTTGCCTACAGAAAGTGACAACGACGTGCTTCAGAAAATAAAAGACTTCAATATGGGTCACATCTCAGTTTTCAAGGATCTCACTTTACTTGGATTGTGATTGCATCACAATCAACATCTTTGGTATTAGCAGTCAAGAAACTAAAAGACGGGAGGAGGGGGATTGTATACCAATGAAGGAATTCCACTTTTCAAAGAGAGATGTGAACTAGGGGGGAGGGGTGGGCAGGGAGAAAAGTCCAACAATGAATGAATGGAAATCCAAAATCTTTGTAAATGTTCATTAAAATTAATAAAATAAAATGGGGGGGGAAATCCACTGAAATTAAAAAAAAAAAAAAGAAAGAAAGAAACTAAAAGACATGTACTGGATTGGGAATATGTGTTGTCAAGGACCTCTCCAAAGCACTAAAGAGCAAGGATGTCAGTTTAAAGACTGAGATGCACCTGATCCAAACATGGTCTTTTCAATTACTTTGCATCTGAAAGTTGGACAATGAATAAAGATGACAGAAGAATAATATATGCCTTTGAATTAGGTGTTGGAGAAGAGTACTGAATATTCCCACATGGACTGCCAAAAACCCAAACAAATCTATCTTGAAGGAAGTACAACCAATGTCCTCCCTAAAGGCAAAGATGATGAAACTTTGTATCACATATTTTGGACATGTTGTCCTGAGGGATCAACTTTTAGAAATAAAAAAAAACACACAAACATTATGCTAGGAAATGTGGAAGGTCAGAAAGAGAGGAAGAGCCTCAACAAGATGGATTAGGACAGTGACTGTAACAAAGGTACAGGATAGGGCAAGGTTCAGATCTGTTTTTAAGGGGGTTGCGTGCTGCAGTCCAGTCAATGGAACCCACCGCCACCAACATTCAATATGAAGTCCCAGCATCTCCAATATTTGGGTGAAACAAACTGTCCAACAACAATCCAAATTTATGTACTATTACCTTTTGAAAACACCTCAGAACAACATATTCATCAATCCAAGGTTGCAAACCATTCATCCAATCAAGTAGGATAGGAATTTCTATTAACGCTAATTGAGTTCAACTGTTCGATTATTTCATGACTTCTTTCTGCAGACTAGCAGTGAGGACAAGGTTGGAGGTGAGGAGAAGCAGAGCAAGTTTTCCTCTTTGTGATTAGTCACCACATGTTGGTAGAACAAGGAAGACCACAATGAGGCAATATTCTCTCCCAGTCCTTTATTCCCAGCACCAAACTCAATACAGTGCTCAGCACTTCTAGTAGACCAAGAACTAAAAGACCTGATTCCTGGGCCTCCAGGCTCACCAATCCAGCCTAGACCATGGAGACAAATTACCCTCCTGATACTTCAACCACCTTTCCTCTCTGCTCAGTTCTTAGCCAGGTAGTCAACCTGCCTGAAATAGATTCAAACGGCTTTGCTAGGTACCGCTGTCAATATTCCTCTTCTCAGTCAGTCAAAATGGACCAACTGAAAAGGATATGAGCCCTTCTTGTCCTTACTTTGGTTAAATAGGTACCTTTTTTTTCCTTGCAAGAGGGAGTAGCTTTATTTGGAAAGAAAAAGGGAGATAGAGAAGACAAGTGAAGCTGTGGGGAGGCAGAGTACTACAACAGACAGTACTCCAACAACTTAAGGGAAAGCAGGGTTAAAAAAAAAATTACTCCCCTTTCTCTTGCTTCTCATCCCTTTTAACCCTCCAAGATGGATTCTGTGTACAAACCTTTACTTAGCGTTTTGTACTAGTGGTCTTATACCATGCTTGTCCTTTTATGACTTATGTCACTCTCAGCATAATTTTCTATAATTGCATGCATGTTACGCAGTGTTTCACAAACTTTCAGTGATGTATAATACTCCATTATATTAATATACCATAGTTTCTTAAAGCCATTTGTTTGCTCAGAGGCACCTAGTTTGTTTCCATATCTTTACTATTATAAATAGTGCTGCAATAAACATGGGTGTGAATATTTCAATTTGTGTTGTAGCTCGTTTCTTTGTGATATATATCTAATAGTGGGACTGTGGGATCAAATGGTATTTTTATTTTCAACTTCCAAAGTATCAAACTGCTTTCCATAGAAGTTGTACCATTTTACATCCCCACCAATCTCTCCATAGTCCTACCAACATTTGTTATTTAATGTCTTATCGAACACTACTATTTTTGCTGGGTTGAGGTCTTATCACAGTGGCCTAGTGGTAAGAAGCTGTGCTGCTATCCCAAAAGGTACACAGTTTGAAGCCACCAGCTGCTTGGTGGAGGAAGGATGATCCATATCCTTCCATGTGATTTACTGACCCTGAAAACCCAGGGGAGAATCAGCTATAGGTCAGTTCCAACTTGATAGTAAACAACAACGGCTAATTAGGGAGCTCTGGTAGTTAACTGGTAAGGAGGTACACTGCCAATCCTGAGGTAGGTGGTCTGAATCCACCAGCTGGTCCACAGAAGAAAGATAGACCATCTACTCCAATGTGATTTACAGCCTCTGTAAACCCCCTGGAGGGTCAGTTGTGAGTCGGTTTTGACTCCATGGCATGTAACAGTAACAATAGCTAATAGGCCCTTTTCCCTTAATGTGCCAGTTGCCTTCTGCCAATCCTGTTTCTCACCTGGAATCCCTCCACCCCTTACTCTCCCAAACTCCACAGCAACTCCTCAATCTTTTAGACAGTCCATAACTATATTCTCTTTTGTATAATGCCTTCTTGCATATAATTCCTAATTCCCCTTTCAGGAACTTGGCTTAGTTTTTTTAACCACCTTTGCATTCCCTGTCATACTAGCATTGTGAGGGTAGGTGCCTTATCAAATTGCACTGAACTATTATAAATAAAACTTTGCAACTCCAATGTTAATCTCTTCTGGTACAGTATTAAACGAGCATGAACTGGTATTGAAACGCTTTTGAAATGGTGAGGTCTGGAAGCTATTTCTGCCGGTACTCCTGTCATTCAGTTTTGTCGGTAGTTTCAAAGTATGCAGTTTTGTTTTGGGTTTTGTTTGTTTGTTTGTTTGTGGGGGGTTTTTGTGTTTTGTGGTTTTTTTTTGGTTTTTTTTCGAAAATACTGACAGCTCATAAAGAGGTTTACTTTTAGCAAGAAAGCTGTTATTTCTTTTTCCTGAGAAAGTGTAAAGCTATTTTAAGGAACTGACAATGTAGAGATTATAATGGAATTTCTACAAAGCGTCTATGAGCCTGCAGAAAAATGTATGATATGAAATAATCCATCCTCTCATGATGGTATTCTTCAACTCTTTAGAATGAGCCCCTTCACCACTTTATGCATGAGAGAAAGAGAGAAGAGTACCCAGGGCAGAGGTTCTATGCTGTATTAGCTTCCTTTCTTATTTCAGATTTAAAGAAATTAAAGCAAAAACACTGGGTACATTCCAAAGTACTCATGAAAAGCTCACTAGCATTCCCAGAGGAATCTGCCTGCCCTTTTTCCATGCCCATACCTCCTCTCAAAAATGCCTCAAACAGTGTTAACACTGTCCAGTTATATTATGGTCATTTATTTTAATGGTTCTGTTATGTGGGACAGAACCTACCTCAAAGAACAAACAGACTCAAGGTAATAACACAACTCAAAAGATGTTTAATATAAAAAAGAGAAGTACACATGGTACATTTAAAAATAGTTTTCACACTGAGATGCAGCATGAACTTCCAGATTGGAACTCTGGAAGGCAGACCTTTTAAAGAAATTTTCCTACTGAATCTTCGTTTTACTCTCAGCTCTATAAGCTAAATGAAGCTTGCTTTGGAGGCTCGAATACTTTCATTCTATATATACACAAACACAAGTATTCTACATGTTTGATCAAGGTTTTTTAAGGACAAACTTATGACTACAAAATTGGTTTGGGAGAAGTGTTAAAAATTCAATAGAGGGGAAAAAAAGAGCACAAAGTCAGTCTGCTATTTAGAGGAACATTTAAAGAAAAAAGGGAGCTCTGGTGGCCTAGTGGCGCTGCAATGCCAACCCAAAGGCAGGAGGTTCAAGTCCACAAGCTGCTCCATGGGAGAAAGATGGCAATCTTCTCCTGTGAGAATGTCGGCTGAGTCAATTCTAACTTGATGGCACAGAAGAACATGAAGGAAATATGTTAGTATCCACGCCTGTAAATTACAATATGATAAGATTCAATGCATGTGATTCATGGAGACCATGAAGACACCTGGCCTCACACTTCCTGCCATTGAAAGGCTCCAAGGCCCAAGGACAGCAGTGCCCCCTTGAATTTCTCTCTACTCACTAGTAACTTCACACTACCACTTCTTAGGTCTGTGGCTTCACTTCTATGCCTGGCACCTTGTCTGGGGTGAGAGAATAGCTGGGATTGGTTGTGGCCCCTCTCTAGTTATAGGCTTTTCCTCATACGGAAAGGCTTCTCTACATGGTGACTTGATTTCAATAAAAACAAAACAATCCCAATCTTTGTTCACAGCAACTAAAACAGTATGTTTTAATAGTAACTTTTCGTAGGTTTCCAATTCAGTGGTCAAATCAAGATTTTGCCACATCAGTGGAAAAACTACATATCTTCTGAGTGTAAAATACCACAAGGAAAATGTTCATTATGAACATTTCATACAGAGTGCTATTTGCAGGGAGATTAGTGGCCAGGGTGTGGAATTTATTAAACAACTACAGTGAAACCTCTGAGAGCTGAAAGTCAATGGGACTAACTTTTCTAGGCCTTGCACAATCTTACATGGCACAATCTTACCACTTTTCTGTTACTCCTTTTAAACTTAAAAACCCACTCTCAAACACACTGCCATCATATTAGAGCCAACTCATAGCTGACCCTCCATCAAGTTTTCAGAAAGCATGATGAGGAAGACTCCCTATCTTGTCTCTGGGTTGCCAATGCAGCTCCTTACCCCATAGGCTAACAGAGTACCCTATTGCTCTTTTCAGTGAAAAATATTTCCATTTTCCTTCCTTGATAGATTTCTACCTTACAAAGGTTCTAACTTTCACAAGTTTTACTATAGTATATAATCATCTATTCAGTCTCACTGCTCTTTACCCTGAATAAGGACAGTTTTACAAAGTCTGTCTGTCTTTGAAATGGTTGGTTTCAGCAAACCTCAGAAGGATCAGTAAATATAAGACATAAAACTTTAATTTAAATGAGTATTTTGTTTGTTTACTTGTTTGTAAAGGAGGATATTTTCTTCCACCAGGAAGTATAGTTTCTTTTCCCTATTCCAGAGTCTGGGTTGGCTCTGGAATTTGCCCTGGCTAACAGAATGCTGTGCAAATGAGTATGTGCCACTTCCAAGCTGAGGCCTTAAAAGAGTTTACAGCTCCTACTTTTTCTCTTTTGGGATATTGCTATCATGTAAAGAGGCTCAGAGTGGACTAGTGACTGATGAGAGGCTTATATGGAGAGGGGCCCAGGTAATTCCAGCTTTTCTGACCATCCCAGCTTAGGTGCTAGACACAGAAGTAAAGCCACAGAGGACATTCCTGTCCCAACTGAACAGATCCATACAAGTGACTTTAGTTTGTACCTGGTGGGCAGAAGAATGAAGTAGCTGAGCCCTGCTGGCCTACATATTTATACAAATAATACACTATTGTCTGAAGCTGCTAAATTTTGGGACAGTTTTTAAATAAGTAATAGATAACTTTGACAAATCTTAATCACTATCTTTTCCAAAGGCCTTTTATTATTATCCAAAGTGGCAGTCTAGGGGGTAAAAACCAACATTCCCTCATTTATTTTAACCCTCTCAACTATTCTGGGGATAATGACATTATCAAGGAGAGGGCACAGAAAAGTAAATTGTGCAATTAAAAACAATTCTTTCAGGGATGGGGAAACATTGTTAATGTTTTTAAACTTATTTAATAAATATATAGAGACTAGTTTATATATTATTAGATCATATTTGTAAATTATTTTAATGCCTTCTACAGAGCAGTAAGCTTACATTTTTACTTATTTTCTGCCTTTACTATAGACATTTAAACAAAATAACTCACACTGTCATGGAATCAATTCTACCTCTTATCAACCCTCAGGCAGGTTTTTGAGGCTATAAACCTTCATGGGAGGTGACTGACCATCTTTCTTCCAGAAGCAGTTGACGGATTCAAACTGCCAATCTTTCAGTTAGCAGAATGACATGTTACACAGTACATCACCTTATACATTATATCACCAAGGCTCCTTGCAAATATTTAGGAAGACAAATAATTAAAGTCACTTAAAGGCAGCACAACGGCAAAGTTACTAAAATCCAATTCTATACTTCAGAGCCCTAATCACAAACTCACGTAACAGTATATGCCCAGTTTATAGGGCCTAATCTTTATATTTTGGCCCAAACATAAACAATAGCAAAAATGAAAATCTATTAGGGTAATATAAAATTAGACGCACACATGTATGTACAACAAGGGCTGTCTGATATACTGAACTTTGAAAGTTTTCAAACTGGTGGCACATTTGTTACACCGTTAGGATGCAAATTAGGAACTTTCACCCTGTCTACGTGAAATAAAGTCTTTCCTAATGTTTAGTGGAAGTCATTAGGAGTAAAAGCAAGAGTATTCAGCAGTCTTTCCACTATCACACAAGTGCCTCCATTTAATAAGTCTAACCTCCAACGGAATAGTAGCAAGGATTTATTTCCGGAATAAATTTTAAGTACAAAATCCATAGAAAACTACAGCACTGCCACCCGCTGCCTGCCACACTAGCACATGGAGCTTCTTTGTCTTCAAGAGTCTTCAACCAAAACCAAAAACCAATGCCAAGTACCATCTTAAACACATAAATGTATTTTTTCTTTCCTTGGTAATTCTCCACTTAAGAAATTGCTTTTAATTCACCTTATTCTCATTCTAAGAGCTTCTACAGCTGAGTCATTAAGAGCATGCATAGTGGATTCAGAATGTAAAGGACTGAATGCCTTACCACCTACTGTGTGACTGGGAAAAGAGATTTAACCTCTCTGGGCCTCAATTTCTTCCTGTGGAAAATGGAAATAAGAGCACTCTTACCTGCCTCATTGTTAAGAATGAATGGCATCACTAGAACTGTGCTAAGAATACTGCCTATGTGGCACCCAGTAATGGTTCTGTAAGCGTTAACCATCATTACTTTATCGTAAATCCAAAAATGACCACTGGAGGGGATAGAGGGACAAAGAAAAGAACCCTGACTGGAGTCAACATCCATGCTTTTGCCTTTTCAGTTACATAATCAGGATTGTATTGCTGAAGGCTGAACAATAATTAGTTGGACTGGCATCCACTTAAAAAAAAAACCAAAAAACGAAACAAACTTGCCTCTGCTAACTCTATAAACTTGGAGAAAAGATGAAAGTTTTGCGTTCAAGATTTTTGTTCATAAGGTCACTATGGGTCTAACCTACGGCACATAACAACAATATCCATAAACCAAACCCTGTCCTAAACTTAAAAGAGTTGTTTTCGATTGCTGTCAAGTCAAGCACAACTCATAGTGACCCTATAAACAAAAGGCCTAAGGTCTTTTTATAACTATTGACATTTATCAAAGTTCATAGAGTTTCCATAGGCATGTTGTTTAGGAAGTGGATGCCACTCCTGCTTCCAAATATATGGTGTTTTGGTCTGTGAGGGATTGGTCAGTTTTTATCATTATGCCTTACTGAAATTGATGAGGTTAAGTAACAAATTGTGGGAATCTCACTACCATCAAAGCAGCAGCAGTACACAATAGTATGTCTCCTTTTGGGATAAGAGATTTCTGCACCAGTCACACCTATAGGGACAATGGCAGTAGGGATGTAAAAAGACATTTTCAGAGTGGGCACCAGGAAAAGCAGAAGACTGAGAGGCTATGCTAATCATCTGACCAGCCTGTTTCTCTTTTCTGTGATGTTCCATTCTATCACATCCAATGTAACTGAAACAGCTGGCAAGCATGCACTTGTTACATGTCAGGTAAGTGGTGTAACAGAAGGCCCTTCATAATATTCTTCAGCTTGGAAAAATCAGCTCTGTGTTTTAATGGTAACAGTTTGGCAAATCCTAAAATAAGAAGCATCTAAGAAAAGTTTTATACTTGAATACTGGTATAGAAAAATCTAACTCATAGTCCCAACCAGTCCCAACATTAGATTTTCCCCACTGCTTTCACTTCTACTTAAATATTTAGTTGCACCTGTAAACTCAGAATTTGATGTGGTAAAATTTATCATAGAGAAGGAGAAACAGGCTGGTCAGGTGAATGGCATAGCCTCTCAGTCTTCTCCTTTGCCTGGTACCCACTATATGAAAATGTCTTTTTGCTGACAACATTACCTTTAAGTAATAAGGAATTTATGTTCCCTATTCTCTCCAAGAAAATGGTGAATTCCTGTATACTATTCAGTTTGAACTTTGATTCAAGACAATCTTTTAATCTCTTCCTTGAAACAGAAAAACAAAAACATTCTGTTCACACTGCCAGTGAGATTTATTCCAAAAAACCCAATAGAGTCAGTACTCACTGATCTAGAAAGTTGGTGGAAATGCCTAAGAATTTGCATTCTGCTTTAAATGGGCCAGGTATAATGAAAGTTTCCCTAAGTTTTAGGCATTCCAGTGCTCAATTGTGGGTATATAACTACCACTTATGGTTGTATTATAGCATGCAATTCCTGTACAGTGTGAAAAAGGGAAATTTCAAATAATACAATATTTTCCTTCAGATTTTCATATGCTTTCCATCTTTACTATTCAGCTCACTACATCTTTTGAAAAGGTATATAAGCTTTATGCAACAGTAACACCTCCCATTTTTAACCTTGTATATTAAGTTACACAAGATCACTTTCAGAAATAGAACCTCAAGTAAGTCGATGTAGAAACTGGGGCTATATGGCTTCACATATGATCATGTTGTAAATACAGGTATTTTTTTTTATTCGTTCTTTACCTGCCTCCCATAGTACATTGAGAGATATGTGAGTAATGGGAACATAATTCACTTTTGTTGCATAGTGCCTGCTACATAGATAGGGCTGCTAACCTCAAGGTCTGTGGTTCAAATCTACCTGCTGCTCAGTGGGAGAAAGATGAGCCATCTTCCTGCTGTAAATACCTGCAGCCTTGGAAACCTATTGGGAGGGCCACTATGAGTTGATACAGACTCAACCGCTGGGAGTTTGGGGTTTTTATTTCCACGTAACCAAGCACAGTGTAAGACACAGGTGAGCTAGACAATAAGTGCCTAGTCAATAAAAGAAATGTAGAAAAGTGAAAGGTCTTTTTATAAGAACTGTCAACTGTTTGGTTTAAATACCAACTTTATACATGCAATTGAAAATTAGTACTTTCTATATACGCTGCTTCTACTTTTCAAGGCCACAGCCATTGCTAACCTGGTGGAACAGAGAACAATGATTTGGCAATGCCAAGAGAAAGACTGGACATGGCCCAGCACACTACCCAGGAATGACACAGGGCAGGGCGGGAACTTGATCTTCAAGTTTTATTGGCAATGCTTTCAGAAACAACATTTCCATGTTATTTTGTTTTTTCCTTATAGAAAGACCTACCAAATTATGCATAAATAAATACACCTATACAAGATATAATGCTGAAACTAAGGATGAGGGGACAAAAAAGGTCTTTGGACAAATAGCAGTTACAAAGTTCATAAACTAATATGAGGAAAGCCAAGAGCCCCTTATTATGCTTAGTTAGCAGTTTTACATTCAATTTCAGGAAGCAGTTACTTGGGTTCCAACTTCATAAATGATCAGAAGCCCCAAATTTAGAAGAGGGCAACAGGGACATCACCAAGTGTCAAAACACAGCTTTCCTATCCTGAAAAAAAGAGACAGGCTGACTATGAAAAGCAGATTAAAAATTTTTTTTTTAAAAAAAGACAGAAAAACCAATCTATGTATTTTAATCACCTCAAAACACTGCCTTGATGTTAGTAAATGTTATGAGTAATCATTAACTTGAGTGAATGAAAAAGGTTAAACTTATTGTTTGAAAAGGAATTATATATAAATTATACTTATCACATTTTAAAAATTTTTCCACAAAGTGTATAGCCAAAATATAAGAATTCTGGCACACAAATTGGAAAAATATCTGCAAAAGACTCAAGCAAGACCCACACCTCACTCCATACACAAAAACCAACTCAAGGTGGATCATGGACCTAGGACTAAAACC
>NW_006399811.1:7997451-8001460 GCF_000299155.1 Elephantulus edwardii | reverse complement strand
TAATCAGAGCTGACTTTGACCAGCACTGTGGCAATTGGACAATTAAAACAGACATTCGGATGGCGGGGGAAGAAGAACAAACTGGGGAGGAGGGTAGAGAGAATGGTGCAGCAATGAAGGAATGAAAACCCAAAATCCCTGTAAATGTTCATTAAAACTAATAAAATCTAATAATAAAAAAAAAAGAATTCTGGCACAAAATAACTCTATTTCCTAACAACATTAGATAAGTGGGACATCGCTAAAGCAGAAAGTCAACATTCAGAGCATGTAATGACAGACACCTTGTACTTGTTCCTGTCCTCTTTACATATTCATCATATCATATTATATTCCTTGACCTCCTTTTATAATGTACCCAACTAAGATCTCTCTCTTACCTTGCCAGAAAATGTGGACCCCAAACAAACACCAAAGCTCAATGTCTTTTTTCTAAGTCAGCTTCCACTTCTCAGACTGGAAGAACAAATGCATTTCAAGACTCAAGTCAAGTGCTAGGCATTTTTTTTAATAAGACAGACAAAATCAGACGTGAGATTTTTGCCTAATATTCCTTTCTAAGATCTTCTAACATTAATTTGACATTGTGATTTGGTCAGAAAATGGTTTCAGTAGCAAAGTGAGGCCTCCTGCTCTGCACTCCAGGTCTACACTAATGAAACAATGTGGCCTCAGGGGCTACACAGCAGTTTAAGGACAGAGGGGAGAGAGAGAGAGAGAGAGAGGTGGAAGTAAGAGTTTCTGGAGAATCTCTTCTATCAAACGCCAATGCCACCAATTCTAACTGACAGTGGCGCCACAGAGCAGAGGAGGACTGCCTCATAATATTTCCCAGGCATCTTTGAGGAAGCAGACTGCCACATCTTTCTCCATAGAGCAGCTGATGAGTTCAAACTATTCACTTTCTGGTTAGCAGTCAAGTATTTGAAGGTAAAGACAAAGAAATTAAAGACAATTAAGATGGCCAGTTGCAAGCTCTGATGGCCCAGTGGCAAGAACTTGCACTGCAATCCCAAAAGCATGCAGTTCAAGGCCACTACCAGAGAAGGATGGGCAAGCTCCTCCTGTGTGATTAAGTGCCTCTGAAAACCCATAGGAGGGTCAGCTATGGGTTGGTTCCGACTCTATGGTACACAACAACAACAAGATGGGCAGTTACTGGCATGGCCATTACCAAGATCTCTAGATTCCTATTGCTAAAACAGAATATTTTCAACAGGAATCAGATATATTTTAATGGTTTTGTTTTCACAAAATGAAGAATAACAGAAACATTTTTATATTTTCCTTTCCTATATATTATTTTCCATTTATTTGTTCAACTAACAAATCTTTCCTGTACACCTACTATACAGTAGGTACTGTCAGGCACCGGAAGTGCCCTGATATCATAGCGATTATAACAATCTGTAGGCTCTTAGGCTAACTGCTTCCTCCCCTTCCCAATCCACCCAGCCACTGGGCACCTCCCTGGTCCTACAGAGTTAGTTATAGGACACCACCTTGAGAAGACTCTCTCTTACTTATTGTTTGCAACTATGACCACAGAATAGAAAGACTTTTATGATGAAATTGAAGCAATCAGAAAAAGAAAACTATTGTATTTTAACTGTTTATTTAAATTAACCAATTCAAGCACTAAAGGATCTGGCTTCAAGGTTTATACTACTGAAATAACAGTCATGCAAAGTGTGGGAAGCTGAAAAATAAAGAAAATTTCATTTAAGAATTTAAAAATTCAGACAAAGATAAAGAATTAGAAGCTTCAAGGCTGTGTCAAAGGGGTGAAAAATTTACAAATGAAAATTATGATAATTTTCAAGAAAACATTAACATAAAATAATTCTATAAAGGGGCAACTCTAAATATATAGGGGGAACTGTCTCTCACTATATATACAGGGTGAACTCTAGGGAGCACTTGTGGCAGAGTGGCAAGAAGCAGTGCTGCAATCCCAGAGACATGTGGTTCGAGTCCACCAGCTGCACTAGCAGAGAAGAATGGACAATCTCCTCCCACATGATTAATTGTCAGGGAAAATCCACAGGAAGGTAAGCTAACCAATCCATGTTGGTTCCAACTCAATAGTAAACAACCACCACCAGCGGCTTAACTCTGTTTACCCAAAGGTGGCACCTCTGGCAGTTCAAATTCACCAGAGGCTCCTGGGAAGAAAGATAGGCATCTCCCCTGTTCCATCCATAGCCTGCAAAACCTGATGGAGGGTCAGCTAATGAGTCTCAACTCACAGCAATGAGTGATTGAGTGTGGTGATATAAATGGCTAAGGAAAATAAAAACGACAGAAATAGTGTTGTTTCTTTTCTTCCTAATTAAGGTGTCCAGGAAAAGAAAACAGCATTTATTTTCAAGTTTTCCTTCTTTTACCTAAATGTAGGCATTCACAGGCTAGATCTAGAGACAGAGAACAAAATCAATGTCCCTTTTTCAGCAGCCGAGGGAAAGAAACTTGTTAACTACAAGATTTCCTGATCATCTTTTACATCCCATTTCTATCACTGCATTTTATTCCGTAGTGAGGTGGACTCTGAATTACCTGCTTGGGCCTTTTTATTCACCTTTGATAAGCATCAAAGTGTGGAAGGGCCTCCTGTTGACTCTATTATATGGTTCCTGGTCAAAATCCAGTAACATCACAAAGGTCAAAAAAGCTACTACTGGAAAACAATTTTAAATCGAGCGTACATTGTTTATGAATATATGAATATAATGAACAATTTGAACACCAGCACGTCAGTTTCTGAAAGATATGTCCTGGTGACAAGTAATATTTGTCAGTGTTCTAGGTTGCCTGTCTCAGAGGTGCTGTGTAAACTCAAGGATGTTTGTAAAATAAGCACACTGAGATCTCTATGCCAATTAAAAAGAAAAAAATCAAACCCAAAGAAATTTATATATGTATTTACAACACAACAGGAACAAGATGAATAAGCAGCAATATTAACTTTATCAGGTTTATAAAGTTCAAAAATCTAAAACGCCCGAGTTCAACTCCTTTTCAAGGTGTAAAAAAAAAAAAAAACACCAACAATCAAACCTCTGGAGGAACCGGCTGGGATCAGATGCTCCTAATACCTAGCCCTAGACTCTTTTAAATTGTAGTAACAAGCGTCACTCATTCTCCAAATTATAAATTCCTCACCCATTCAAACGTTGACATGGCTTTTTATAAAACTGGTGTTTTGTAATCATTCCATACAACTCAAAATGCTGTCCCCTCTCTTGTCCCTCCAACACCCTTCTTAGATTCTATCCCTTCTCTCCAGCCCCGAGACTTACAGGTAACAGACGTCAGCATAGAAGGTACCTCTAATCAAACCCCACCATCAGGGACGCAGCTTGACAACCGCTCGCATTCATCATTAATGGCAACGCTTCGGTTCGCTCTTAATCGTGGGGCCATCACACCCGGAAATGAAATCTCAAGCGCAACCCTCTTCGGACTGCTCGCACTGCCCCTTCATTTCCTTAAGTTGTGCCGCCTGGAGCGCCGGGCACACGACCCCGAGGAGTACGGGCCCCGGACAGGGCCCCCCTCCCTGCCGCCTGCAGGTCACTCGCGCTCCCGGCCACGAGGCGGGCCCGGCAGGAACCCGGCGGGCGCGCGTCTCCACGGGCTGCCGCAACCGGCGCTCAGCGGGACGCGAGGGCGGCACCCGGGCCAGGATCCTCGGCGGACCGCGCCCAAGAGAGTGGGCTGGTCATTAGGTGGACCGCGGCCCGTGCCAAGCAGTCCCTAGATAAGGGCCTGCGCCTCCGGCCGGCTGGGCCAGCGATGGCCGAAGCCGCGTCTCCCGGCTGTCCTACAAGTGCAGTCACCGGTCAGACTCCGAGGCAGTGGCGGGCCCCGCTCCCGACCCGTCCGCGGTGCTCAGGGACCGCTCCGGGCTTAGGTGCCCGGCCCCTCGGGGAGGCGCCCCGCCCCCAAGCGGCCCTAGCCTCGCGCGCGCACCCCGCACCGCACTCCGCGTGCTTGTCCGCACTTTCCC
>NW_006399811.1:7996004-7997206 GCF_000299155.1 Elephantulus edwardii | reverse complement strand
CCGTCCCACACCCACCCCCTCCTCCGCAGCCTCCGACTGTTGGTACCGTCCTAGCGTAATGCCTGCCCAGCGACCAATCCAAGGGCTCAGTCAGAGCAGCCCCGCTCCCGCCCCCAAGGGGGCGGGCCCCTCCGGCCGCGCTCGGGACGGCCCCTTTAACCCCTTCCGTCCCGAGCCGGAACCACTTAACTCCAACAGTACCTCTTCCTTTACACTCTACTCCCTTTCCCCCCGCCCCTCCCGTCCCGTTTACGTAAACTGACCTCGTACTTTTCTCTGGTCTGCCTTTTTCCTTCTTCATTTTCTTAAGGAGGTGGGGAGCCAAGCTATGCACCCAAGAGTTGATGTATCAAAGACCACGTCTAGTTTTGAAAAGCACGTTCCCTTCTTTTGCCCTTTTGATTTACCTGGCCTTCTCCCTGAAGATTCTGCTTCTCTAGATGGATCTTTCTTGTCCCTGAGAGGCCAGCCAGTTTTCCTACACCCTTGCTAACATGGTTTCGGTAGCATTTAACAAAATTGTCATTGATTTCTTTTATTATTAAGCCCCTCAACCAAGTGGATTGATAAAGTGACTGCCCCAATGGGCTTGAGTGTCAGAGATTGTGAGATAGTACAGGGTAGGGCAAGGTTTAGATGGCACCTAATAACAACTACAACTACTATTAGTTGTTTAAAGGCTTCCTCTTGCACAAGGTTACAAGTAATTCCCAAAAGGGCAGGTGAATCCTGTCTGTGTCTTGGGTGCTCAGACCTAATAGGTTACCAGAAAATAGTTTGAATGAAAGACTCTTCCTCCCCTTAAACTCTTTCTTTCCCAATGACATGTATGTGCAGACAATCTGCTTACTCTATAATCCATATTCAAGTATGCATTCACCATCTACTAAGCTTGGACTTAAGTGTGTCTGGTCCTGATATAATGCTCACTTTTCCATGAGACTTGATGTGTGATTGGAGAAAGACTCAGTAGGCATTTTCTGCAAATCGTATAATTCATTTAACCTCAAAGCATAATGGAAAGAGCCTCTTTAAGTGTCTGTCCCTTTCTTTACCAAGAAAGTGGAAGTTAAGCATAGTACGGATATAGGTACCTTATAAATATAGGGACTCTGGTGGCTTAGGTGATAAGGAGTTATGCTACCAACTCAAAGGCACAAGATTTTATTAATTCTTTATTATTATTATTATTAATTTCAATG
>NW_006399811.1:7980048-7995904 GCF_000299155.1 Elephantulus edwardii | reverse complement strand
GGATGGGTGTGTCAGAGGCAATGAGATTGGCACAGGATAGAGCACGGTTTAGGGCTGTTGTACATAGGGTCGCTATGAGTCGCAAACAACTCAACATCACATAACAACAACAACATTAATTTCAATGAACATCTACAGAGATTTTGGAATTCCATTCATTCATTGTTGCACTTTTCTCCCCACCCACTCAGCCCCACCCCCACCCCCACCCCCAGTTCGCTCCTCTCCTTGAAAAGCAAAAGAAAAACTCCTTCATTGGTACACAATCCCCCCACCCCCACCCCGCACATGCCAACTCCCACCCCAAGTATACTCCACTCTGCAATCCTCATTCCAGACTCATGATAATCACAATAAGGCACAAGATTTTAATCCACCTGCTGCTGCTCAGGAGAAAGATGAGCCGTCTCCTCCCACGTGATATTTTTTCTTGTTGTAAGGTGCCATTGATTTGAGTATGATACATAGAAAACCTATGAACAACCAGTCTGAACCTTGTACTATTTTGTGCCGTTCTCACAATCTCTGACATTCTCAAATGCATTGCTAGTCACTGTGTCAATCCACTTGGTTAAGGGTCTTCCTCTCTTGCTACCCGTCCACCCTTCCAAGCATGATGTTTCCAATGAATAACCTCTCCTATTGACATGCCTAACGTAAGATGTTTTATTATCTTTGACTCTAAGGAGCACTCTGCCTGAACCTTCTCCAAGACATATCTGTTGCTTTATTAATCCATGGGAGACTTAGTACTCTTCTCCAACACAACATTTCAAAGGCATCAATTCTTCTTCTGTCATCCTTATTCATTGTCCAGCTCTCAGATGCATAGCAAGAGGCTCATCAAAGTGTACCTTAGTCCTTGAACAAGCACCATTCCTTCTCAATAACTTGAAGAAGTCCTTTCCCAGTCCAATACATCTCCTGACTGCTGGTAGTAAGTGTATTTATTGTGGATACAAGTAGGATGAAGTCATTGTCTCAATCCTTTCTCTGTCCATCATGATGTTGCCTATTGGTACAGGGGCAACGATTTTTGTTTTCTTAACAGTTACATGCAATCTATATTGCAGTGTTTAACCTTCTGCAGCAAGTGCTTTAAATCCTTTTCACTTTCAGCGAGCAAGGATGTGCCATCTGCATACCGAAGGTTATTGATGAGTCTTCTTCCAATCTTGATGTCACATTGTTCTTATAGAACCCATCTTCTATTGTTAGGTGCCATCAAATAAAGCTATGACTCAAAGCTACCCTATGAACAACAGATCTGAACCTTGTTCTATCCTGTGCCACCCTCATTATCTCTGTCATCTTCAAACTCATTGTGGCAGTCATTGTGCCAATTTATCTTTTCGAGAGTTTTCCTCTCTTTATATGGCCTTTCCCAGCATGATATCTCTTGCCAAGGATTGGTTTCTTCTGAGAATCTGCCCAAAGTAAGTAGAACAAAGTTTCCCTCTCTCCTTGCCTCTAAGGAGTGTTCTAGTTGCACTGTCTTCAAGACAAATTTGTTTGTTCTTTTGTCAGTCCATGGGATATTCAATATTCTTTGTCAACACCACAACTAAAAGGTATAAATTTCTTTTCAGTCTTCTTTATTCATTATTCAACTTTCAGATGAATATGATTTATAGCCTTAAAAAACCTACCTAGAGGGCCAGCTCTGAGTTGCTCCAACTCAACAATACATAGCAACAAAGAATTATATATATATGATAAAGATATAGACACTTCGTAGAGTGGATATAGAGTTCTCTTAAATAAAAGTCCCAAACCCTAAAAAATTTATCAGGATTAAAATAGGGAATGTATCTGAGGGCTGGACAATGATTAAGGATTACAGAAGAAAAATCAATGTCTTTGAGTTGTGGTGCTGGAGAAGAATTTTGAACACACCACGGACTGACAAGAGAACAAACAGGTCTGTGCTGGAGAGAATGAAACCAGGCTGCTCCTTGGTTGCAAGGATTTTGAAAATCCATTTCACATACTTTGGGCATGTTGTCAGGAGTCCTTTGAAAAAGATATTATGCTTGGAAAACTAGAGGATCAGAACAGGAAAGAAGAGCCTGGATAAGATAGAATGACACAGTGACTATGGCAATGGGATCAGATGTGTCAGAGATGGTGAGATGGGCTCAGGATAGTGCAGGTATCATTCATAGGGTCGTTATGAGCCATAGTTGACTCAATGACACATAACAACAATAGGGAAAATACATCTCAAATTAATGACATTAAGGTTCCTTATTATACAGACAGCACAGTCCGTAGGAAGTTGTGCTGCTAACCCATGCCTCTCTGGCAGTTTTGAATCCACCAGCAGCTCTGAGGTAGAAAAATGATCAGTCTCCTTCTGCGTAATTTGTAGCCTTGAAACATCCAGTGGAGAATCTGCTATGAGTTGGTTACTACTCAACAGTATTGAGTTTGAATTTTATTTACTATCAAGTGATCCTAGAAAAATAATTGGGTTTGACACTGGCCCCAGATAATCTACCTTGAGAGCCAGCCTGTCTACAGGAAGCATGGCAGAGTGTACAGTCACGTGCAGAAGTCATTGGATAAGACTGTTTTTGACATCCACTCACCCCTGTGCACTTATCCACGTGCTTATATTCCAAAGACCACCTCGCTGTGCAAAAACTGGCATTATGTGAAAATAGAGGATGACCACACCAGCTCACAAAATGAATGATGACATCATTTCATAACTACCAAACCATTGAAAATCCTGGCTTAACTCAGCCATGTAAATACATACATAGCATCAACCTCATACCTTAGCTTTTGTTACTGCCATGTACATACATTGTTAATGCACGAAATAGTGAGTTTTTTACTATTGTCTTAAACATGAAATGTTGGACAAAGAAATAATAAGTGAGGAATAGGTGTAATTGAGAAGGACTGAGAGTCTTTTCTGCTAATGGATTATGTGTTCTCTGGGAAAATGAACTGTAATGACAGTCTAATTGTTATCTCTATCCAGGAGCCTGGTTTAGCTTACAGACAACTAATCCGCTCTTAAACTTTGTTAATTACGTGAAGATCATAAAGCAAAAGGGTAAATCAACAGTTGCCCTAAGATCCTTCACTCACAAGAACTTTCTTTTCTTGAATATAACTAGCAAGATTGAAGTGAACCAACCAACTGCACCTGCTCAAAGATTAGCTCTGACTACCTGGATAGATGAGCCCCTCTGTCTTAAAGGACTTTTAGAGAGCCGTTCATGGCTTCTGCAGGCAAAGTCCAATGCTAACTTTCACATTGTCATCACTGTCTGTTCTCAGAGAGAGAGAGAGCACTCTGAATCTCTGTGTCAAAGGCCTTTCACCTACCCAGGCTGTTCTGTGCCCAATTTTCTCTTTACCAGGCTACATTATCTAGGTTTTGTGTCAATATGTCTGGCCATTCACAGCGTTGGTTTCTCCTCCCTCCTTCTGATACAAAACAAAACCCATGTGGTGGTGTTTTTGTTTTTTATTTTATTGGAAAAAACATATTGGGGGTACAAGGAGGTGAGGGTTGGGGCAGAAGGGTGAGGATGGGCAGGGATGAAAATTGCAGGGATGCAGTTGCAGAGGTGCACAATTTGGTTGGTGGGGGGAGCCGGTGAAGGAAATGAAAAGGATCCAGTGGGGCCCAGATGCTACAGGGGAATGATAAGCATATTCCAATGGTGATTAAAACAACTGTCTTATTGATTTGGGAACTGGATGCAGACTCTCTGGCTTCTTCATGCTGAGCAGGGGTGTAGATGTGAAGGGGGAAAGGGAGGACACTTTATCACCTTACTGGTGGTCTTGGGTTAAAGCTGCTTGCCTTCTTGTTCTGTTAAAGATGTTTTCCTGACATTTGCTCCCCTCTGGACTGCAAAGGTTTTTCCCAGGTGGGTCCAGTGAGGATGGCTGATTGAACCTAGAGGCTCCATCCTCCTTTGATTCCTTAGCTGGCAGTTGTATTTCCTTTTTGTCCCTGGCACTGGGTACAGGATCAGGTCTGGAGTAAAACTCAGTGTTAGGGTTACCTATAGGAAAGGGAGTAAACCTAGAGAGAACAAACTTGTGAGTTACAAATAGAAGGGCTTTGGGGGTGTTACTTTCAGGTTTACTGGGGGAGAGGGTGGCAGAAAGTAGCCTAGATAAAATTCTCTGGATACCCTAGGCATTTTTTTCTACCCAAGTGTCAGATGGCACAACCTGGGGACTGAGGAGCTGACCCTGAGGGCTGTAGGGTTCGCCCCGAGCCGGGGGCCAAAGATGGCACATCCTGAGCAGGGCAACACCCCCCAGGGGCTGGCTGGTACACCCGCCCCCTCCAATTGCCCCCACCCCAGTCTGGACCCCTCGCCTGACCTAAGACTATGTGGCCAGGGACAGGGTCCCCAATTCCAGCACCGCCACTTTTACCTCCCCCATAAATGGTCATATTGTAATTTTAAGTAGGTGTCACTGCCCTCCCCCTTTATAAATGGCAAAGGGAACCTGAGAGTTGTGAATAGGCTCCCCCCAGGTTGAAACAGCTTTTGGCAGAAGCATTCAACAGATCAAAGTATGTGGTGCATTTAGGATGTCGGTCCTCTTGGACATGCTGCCACTGTTAAGTATCATCAAGTAGACAACTCGGGTCACTTTCAACAATCCATTGTATCAGTGATCTTCTTCTCTGGCCTGTCCAAGGAAACCCAAACCTGCAGGCGGCTGGTCACATGTCTTCTGCAGGCGGCTGCCTTCTTCTCCTGCCACCGCCATCTTGGCTCCAAGACTTCTCCCCAGAACAAGTCCACTTTGCGGCAGTGTGGCGGCTCTGCTGCACCAGTCTCAGGGAGGCCTGGTCCCTACCATCCCATCTTGGGTGAGGGAATCTCTGGGTTCTGGCAGCGGGAGCCTCATGGAGCTGCAGCGGAGGCGGTGCAGTGCGGGCTCTGCAGCAGGGGGTTGGGAACTGCGGGACTCACCCATTCCTCCTTGGGAATCCTTGAATTCCTGTTGCTGAGCCTCAGTCTTCACTGAAGACCAGTCATCAACTGTTTAACTCTTCAATTATCAACAGAGGTCCGTAGAAGGCCATAGTGGCCCTCCTCCAAGTGGTCCACTGCTCCCGCAGCTCACCACGTTGTCTCCGCCTCTGCTGCCATCTTGGATCTCTGTGGTGGTGGTTTTTATGTGCTGTCAAGTCACTTGAGATTCATAGCGACCTTATGTATAACAGCTCTGAACCTTACTCTATCCTGAGCTAACCTTACCGTCTCAACACAATTACTCCCATTGCTCCAGTCACTGAGTCAATCCACCTCATCAAAGACCTTCCTCTCCTGCACTGTCCCTCCACCCTCCCAAGCATGACATCCCTCTCCAAGGACTGGTCCCTCCTTGCAACATGCCCAAAGCATGTCAGACGAAGCTTCAGAATCTTTGCCTTCTAGGAGTGGGCTGGTTTCACTCTCTCCAGGATGAACCTGCTTGTTCTCAAAGGCATCAATTCTCCTATCATCCCTAGTCATTGTCCAGTTTTCTGATGCAAAGCAAGTAATTGTGACACCATGACAGACTTACAAAATAGAGTAGAACTTCTCTATAGTGTTTTCAAGACTGTAAACCTTTATGGACACTCACTATCTCATCTTTCTCCCATGGAGTGGCTAGTGGTTTTGAATCATCAACCTATTAATTAGTAGCCAAGTACTTTTGACCACTGTATGACAAGACCTTCTCTCTTCCTGTAATAGACCTCATTTTCCAGTCAATTGGCAGCCATTATATTCCAGGTGTTTGGGGGATACAGTTATTTAAGAAGGAAACTTTGTCTTCAAAGAGTTTACATCACAAGCACACAGGAAGTAACTACAAGGAACACAGGGCATTTCAGTTATGCAGCATAGACTCTGTGATGGCTGAAGAGTTCCACTGAAGATTGTGTAAGTTGGTGTTATCAAAGGAGGAGCTTGAGAAATGCAGAAAATAGGTGGAAGAATAGAGAAAGATTTTGGACCAAGTCGGGCAGCTCTGTGTTAACTTATTGACAGATTCTCAGCAGATAATGCATGATCAGAGAATTGTTTGTTCACTCATTTAATGACTCTCTACCAAGTACCAAACACTGAGATAGACCCAAGCCATGCAAAAAGGAAGAAAGGGTAGTCCTCACCATTGAAAAGCTCGTAATCTACTAACGAGAAATGGGATGCAAGGTCAACTCCTATGAAACTTCTCCCACTCAGTATATGCATTGTAGCTCCACATATCTTTATTTAATCTCTCCTTTCCCTCTTTCTTCCATAGCCCAACTGTGATATTCTTTAGGATAGATCACAATTTTATTTCATTTTTCTTTTCCACTTGTAGAACACCCTTCTCTATGTGATGTGTTGAAGTTCACTGAGTTAAAAGCAGGATAGGAATTTAGTCAGTCCTTCTTCAGTCAAGGACAGCGCTGGTCTATTGGTTATCAGCTCCAGCGTGGAAGCCAGAAGTGGCATGTCCAAAACCTGAGAAAGGGAATCGAATCTCCTCTGCTTGCATTCCCAGTCCCACATCAACTTCCCAGGACCATTTTTCTGGTGATTCCTACCTTTTACCCTGTTATCATTATTATGTGATATCAAGTCAGAATCAACTCATAGCTGACCCTCCAATAGGTTTTCAGAGGCTGTAAATCATGCAGGAGGAGATTGTCCATCTTTCTGACATGGAACAGCTGTGGAATTCAAACCACTTGCCTTTGGACTGGCAGCGTAACTCCTTACCCACTAGGCCACCAGAGCTGCCTATTGTTCTTTCTACTCTTAAGGGTCCATTAACTCTAAACATACACCCATTCCGTATCCCTATAGTTGTGATCACACTCATTCTTCTTCCTGGGCTCCACTTCACCCCTATACCAACCTCTACCACTAGCAATGCCACCTAGCTCTCCAATTCCATCTGGCTCCTGAAGCCTCTCCTAACCTTTCCAGGATATACTTTCCTCTGCTCCTGAGATCCAGTATTTTCCCTTGTAACTCTCTTATGGAATCATTTATACTGAATCCTTTGGAGATGTATCTGATGCTGTTGTGCTGATTGTAAGCCCCTTGAGGCTGCAGATAGTTCTTTTTTCACATCTGCACCTTTTCTAGCACCAGACATGCAACAGATGGGTAAAGAGTGTTTGTTTGTTTGTTTGTTTTAAATTTATTTTATTAATTTTAATTAACATTTACAGAGATTTTGGATTCCCATTCATTCATTCATTCATTCACTGTTGTACTTTTCTCCCTGCCCAGCCCTCCCCCTGGGTAAAGTTTTAGGAGGAACAAGTCTGGGTGAGGTAGAAAACCAGGGAGCTCAGAAGTTTCTTAGCACTTTGGTCATGGAAAGCATTTTCCTTAGGCAGTTTCAAATTCTCTGAGTGCTAGAGCACTTGTAAGCCCTAGGACTCAACAGTTCCACAATCACAAGGTATAAGAATATAGTCTCATGGTGCCTGCATACGCAAGTGTATTATTTTAATCTCACAATGATGGATCCCACTGAAACGAATTATATTAATTCTACATCTTGAAAGTTGAGAGGCAGTGTAGGAAAGTCCAAGGTGTTGGGATCCTGGGGAGAGGTGATCCTGGCAGGAAGATTAGTGAATGAAGGAGCTTCCCTTGTCCCCTTCAGCCCTGCGATTGCTTTCTCTGCATTGATATCTCCTCCCATCTGCCCTTTCATTTCTTTCTCCGTTGGGCAAATTATTTTTTTCCCGTTTTGCCATCGGCTCTGCAGAGTTACTTCCAACTCTCCCCTTGTTTCTTCCTGCTATGGAACTGCCCTCTTAACCTTTCAAACAGCATCTCTGTCACTGCCGCTCAGTCCTAGTGACAGCTTTATAAAACCATACATATAAAAATACACACCTAGTCCTCCAACAAAAAATTTAGGGTGAATATTCTGAAAGGGGTGGAAACTTTTCAGTTATTTATGTCAGCTCTAATAATATTTTTTTTCAAAGAGCAGCTTTATTGAGATTATCATCTATAGACCGTTAAGTTCAATGTTAAGGATAACGTCAATGAAGAATGGGAATTCCAGAACACTGAGTTTTGCTTATGGGGAACCTGTATATAGATCAAGAAGGGGTCAGTCCGATTTGAAAAGCAGAATATCGTGAGGTTCCAAATCAGAAAATGTGTGGGTCAGGGTTGCAGATTTTCCCACACTTAATAGTCCCAGAAGTCCAAGCAACATACAGCTCCTCAGCAACATACAGATGATATTACCTTGCTTCCTGAAAGCCACGGATTTGAAGCACTGATGAAGGTCAAAGGCTACAGTCTGAGTGCAGGTTACACTTCAACATAAAGAAAACAAGAATCCTCATAACTGGACCAATGCATAATGTGAAATAAATTCTTTACACCGTCAAAGATTGCATCTTGTTTAGATCTGCATTCAGCACCCATTACAGCAAAGGAAGCAGCAAATAAATCAATGCATTGGACAAATTTGCTGTAAAAACCTTCTTGACAGTGTTAAAAAGCAAAGATGCCATTTAGAGGACAAAGGTGTAACTGATCCACACCACCATGAAGTTTTTCCAGTCACTTCATTTACATGTTCTTATTGTTGTTGTTAAGTGCCGTCAAGTCACTTGCGACTCATAGCAACCCTGTATACAACAGCCTTAAATTCTGCTCTGTCTTGTGCCAATCTCACTGTCACCAACACACCCACCCCAGTTACCCCAGTCACTGAATCAATTCACCTTATAGAGGGTCTTCCCCTCCCTGCGCTGTCCCTCCAACCTCCCAAGCATGATGTCCCTCTCTAAGAACTGGTCTCTCCTTGCAACATGTCCAAAGTATGTCAGACAAAGCTTCAGAATCTTTGCCTCCAAGGAGCCCCTGCTTTAACCCTCTCCAGGATGAACCTGTTTGTTTTCTTAGCAGTCCATGGTACATTCAATACTCTTCTTCAGCACCACAGCTCAAAGGCATCAATTCTCCTTTTATCCTCCGTAGTCGTTGTCCAACTCTTTGACGCATAACAAGTGATTGCAAAGACCATGGCTTGTATTCAGGCACACCTTAGTCTCCAGAGTGACAGCATTGCTCCTCAGTACTTTGGAGAGGTCCCTAACAGCAGACCTTTCCATTGTAATATGTCTACCAAAGCAAAAACCTTAAACTCATTGCCATCTAGTTGATTCTGACTCAAAGATTCCCTCTAACAGGTTTCCAAAATGATAAATGTTTATGCGAGAAGACTGGCCATCTTCTCCCCATGGAGTAGTTGGTTCCTTCGGACTGATGACTTTTTTATGCTACCGGCCCAATACACTTCAATTCTTAACACATTATGCCACTAGAGTTCATATGCAATGAATAAGGAGGACCAAAGAAGACTTGATGCTTTTGAATTATGCTGTTGGCAAAGAATATTGAGTATATCATGGACTGCCAGAAGAATCAACAATTTGTCTTGAAAGAAGTACTGACCGAATACTTAGAAGAGAGAATGGCGAGACTGCCTATGTACTTCAGACATATTGTCATATTCATCTCAAGTATGTTGGGCATGTTATGAAGAGAGGCCAGTCACTAGAAAAGGGCATCATGCTTTGTCTAGAGACAGGTCGGGCAAAAAAAGGAGGAATATCCTCAATAAGATGGCTCACAGTGGCTGAAGTCATGAGCTCAAACATAGCTACCATGACTGGGAGGGTGGAACAGGACAGGGCAGGGCAGCTTCATTCTGTCCTCTGTAAGGTCACTATGTGCCAGAACCGACTGAGTGTAACAAACAGTAAAGCTCAAAGCATACAAGTCATTGATTTTTTTTAGTATATTTTCAAAATTGAGCAACTCACCTCAACAAAGTTAATATGTATTTTAATTCTCTCTTTTATTTTTAAAATACAGTCATGTACTGCAAAGCATCTGTTCAGGCAACTTCCATAGTCCCAACCACACTACAGCCTATTATATTAAAATTTCATGGTACTTACAACGGTTCATAATAACAAGCAGGCTCTACTTTGGGACATAGATCAAAGCACTGTTATTACTGGGCTATTATGTTAAAGATGATTTAATGTACCTGTAGTGTTTCTTTAATATTTTTATGCATAGACAGATATACTAAGACAAGCATTTGGCTAACTGATGCTAGATACAAATTGTACCTAATTATTCATTTTACATGCAAATATGGCATAGAGATTGACTTAGAAAGATAACTTGCTTGTAATCAAAGGATTAGCTATACATAATAGAGCACTTGCAGAAAACTCAAATCACATTTCCCATAATGTGCCACAGACAAAAATGACTCATGACTATATCCTTATCTATTTATTTCATTAGTTCTTTAAATCTGTGAGCCAAAAGGAAAAAATCCTTAAGGGAAAGGTTGTTATTTTAGACTTTTAGAGTTAGTTGGGAGTTCTAGTGGTGTAGTCTCTCAGGAGTTGCACTGCTAACCCCAAGGCCTCTCCTCTCTCTGAAAGTTTGAATCTATCAGCAGCTCTGCAGGAGAAAGATGAGCAGTGTTCTTCCATGGAATTTATAGCCCTGGAAACCCGAACAAAGGTCAGCTATGGATCAGTTCTGTCTCTAGGACAATGAATTTGAGTCAGTGCAAAGGCAGTCTCAAAAGCTGTGTATCACACATCTATGTTTATTGCTGCATTGTTCACAATAGCAAAGAAATGGAAGCAAATCAAGTTCCCACCAACAAACGAATGAATAGAGAAGCTGTGGTACATTCACACAATGGAATACTATTCAGTACTGAAAAACAACGAACTCGTAAAATATTAGACAATATGGGTGACACTAGAGGACATTATGCTGAATGAAATATCTCAGTCCCTAAAGGACAAATACTGTATAAAGTATTATAAAACTATTATAAAACAGGACTGACATGGGGGCTGGGGGGAACTAAAAAAAAAGGGGGGGGATAAATAATGAACACTGCATTGAAACAGATGAGGGGAAAATTGTTTAAAAGGAATATTATAATTAGGTATTATTTGCATAGTCCAGAATAAGAATGCATAACAAATTGGAATGGCACAAGGAGGAGGGAGGAAATTGTGCAACAATGAATGAATGGAAATCCAAGTTTTCTGTAAATTTTCAATAAAATACCATTTTTTTAAAACAAGACAAAACAAAACTGTGTATCACATGTGGATGTCTATAGCAACTTAATGAAAAACTCATTGCCATAGAGTTGAAACAGACTTATAGCTGATCCCTCAACAGGTTTTTGGAGCCTGTTAATTCACAGAAGGAGACTGGCCATTTTTCTTCCTGAGCTGGTGCATTCAAACCATCAGAGAGGTGCCACCTTTGAGTTAGTAGTGCATCTCCCTGTGAACCAGACTACCAGTCCAAAACATACAGTTTGGATGAAAATCCAAGGGCCATGTTTTTGAACTTTTCCCACTCGGTTGTGTTTTCTGTTAGGCCTGCAGGCTCTTTAGTGGATTTGGTAGAGACAATATTGCAAATTCCAGATTGCTAATTCCCATAAAGCAGTCGTTTTATAATAAGCCTAGCTGGTTCCATATGCACATGGTTATTTAACACTTCTTTTTTGGCGTGGTGGAAGATGTTATATTTGTATTAACTTACTTAAGGCATGAAGTATTTGGAGCTCTTGGATCACCATTGCCAGTCAATGAAAGTTCCAAGTCTCTCAAGTTTCTGTTATAAACTTTTCTTACAAAAAGCCAGTAAGCCACAGGTAATGTGGTAAGGAGTTAAACAGAAGGCTTTTAAACCTGCCTCATGGCTGACTCAGCATCTGCTAAAGCTGCAGCTGTCAATCAGGAGCTTCTTAAAACTCCACTATTTCTCTCCATTACCTCATACAAATGCAAAACTTGGCCAAAGACAAAGAAAGACTTAAGATGAATTTGTAATTTGAACTATGATGTTGGCAAAGAGTTCATGTACAAATTTGACTTAAAGACTGACTTTGAAAGAGAACTTGTTTACCACACCATGGAACGCCAAAAGAACAAATGAATTGGTCTTAGAAGAAATACCATCAGAATGTTCCATAGATAGGAAGATGGTGAGACTTGGGTGCCCTTACTTTGGACATCATGTCATTGTTATGACGTGCCGTGAGGTTAGAAAGGACCCGTAGTCGACCCGCTAGCAGGTTTTCAGACAGTAAATAGGACAGGAGGAGATTTTCCATCCTTCTCCCTCAGAACAGCAAACACCAAGGGTAAGATTAATCACTACAAAAGGATGTCGTGTTTTGCAAAGTGTAAGACCAACAAAAACAAAGAACCCTAAATGAGATGGGCTGACACAATAGTCCAAACAAGGGGCTCAACAATCATGAAAACAGCACAGGACCAGGCAATGTTCAATTCTGTTATATGTAGGTCAGCATGAGTTCAAGTGGATGCAATAGAAACTAATAAGTGCAACACACCTGCTCTCATCTGCAAAGACCAGAATTGTCTTGAGTGGAGCCTTGACAAGAGTATTAGTTACAAGCTCCTAGGTTATATTCTACTAGGAATATTATAGCTTATGTTAGATGGATCTTGGCTGAAAGCAGGGAGTACCAGAGGAATGTCTATCTGTGTTTCATTGACTATGCAAAGACATTAGATTGTGTGGATCACAGCAAACTGTGGCTGACTCTTGAGAAGAATGAGAATCCCAGAACACTTGATTGTGCTTATGCAAAGCCTATACTTGGACCAGGAGGCAGTAGTCAGAACAGTGCAAGAAAACACTATGGTTCAAAATTGGTAAGGATGTATGTCAGGGATGTGTCCTATCTCCATACCTTTTCAATCTATATGCAGAACAGATCATCCTGGAGGCTGGGCTCTATGAGGAGAAATGTGGCATCAGGATTGGAGGTGGACTCATCAACAATCTTCGTTATGCAGATGACACAACACTGCTTGCTGAAATCGAGGAAGACCTTAAGTGTTTGCTGCAGAAAGTCAAGAACTGCAGCCTTCAATATGGATTGAAGTTCAACATCAAGAAAACAAAGATTCTCACCACTGGGCCGTCATGATAGATGGTAAAGAGATTGAGATTGTTAACAGCTTCAGTTTTCTTGGCTCTACAATCAAAACTCTTTGTACAAGCAGTCAAGAAATTCATAGATGGATTGCATTGGGAAAGTCTGTTGCCAGAGACCTTTCCAAAGTACTGAAGAACAACAATATCAGTCTGGAGACTAAGGTGCATCTGATCCAGACCATATAGTCTTTGCAATTACTTGCTGTGCATCAGAAAGCTGGACAATGACTAGGGATGATAGAAGGAAAATTGATGCCTTTGAGCTGTGGTGCTGGAGAAGAGTATTGACTATACCCTGGACTGCTAAGAGAACAAACAGGTTTATCCTAGAGAGGGTGAGACCATGCTGCTCCTTGGAGGGAAGGATTCTGAAGCTTTGTCTGACATACTTTGGAGGAATATCATGCTTGGGAGGATGGAGGGACAGCACAAGAGAGGAAGACCCTTAATGAGATGGATTGATTCAGTGACTGGGGTAATGAGGGCAGGTGTGTCAGAAACATAGGGCTGTTGTACATAGGGTCGCTATGAGTTGCAGGTGACTTGACAACACATAACAGCAGCAACAACAACAATATATTCCAAGCAGTTAGAATAGCTGGATTATATGGAAAGTCCATGTTCAGCTTTTTGAGGAAATGTCCAACTGCCTTCCAGAGTGGTTGTACCATTTTACAATCTCACCAATGGTGGAGAAAAGAGTTCTTCTCTCTCCCTGTTCTCTCCAACATCTATTACTTGCTGCCCTGCTAAAATTTTCCACTGCTGCTGGGGTGAGATGTTATTTCATTGTAGTTTTGAATTACATCTCTCTGCTTGTTAGTGATTTTGAGCATTTCTTCATGTGTTTGGTGACCATCCAAATGTCTTCCTCTGTGAAAATTCTTTCCATGTCTTTTGCCCATTTTATAATTGAGTTATCAGTGTTTTTCTTTTGTAGGTCTTGTAGTATTCCATAACGTTTGTTATGAGATGTTTGTCTGAGATGTTATTGCCAAATATTTTTTCCCCTAGTCAATAGGTTTTCTTTTCAACCTGTTGAAAACATTTTTTTTTGACGCGCACAAGGATGTAATCTTTAAAAGGTCAATTTTATCCTCTCTTGGTTGTGTATTTCCAGCTATATTTTTCAGCTTTTTTATTTCATGGACTAGGCTTTCTAAGCTTGGTCCAATTTGTCTATTATGATCTTTATGGTCTTAGGCTTTGCCCATAGGTCTCTGATGCACCTTGAATTTATTTTTGTGTATGGTGAGAAGTGTGCATCCTGCCTCAACTTTCTGCAGGTAGTAGTCCAGTTTTCACAGAACTATTTGTTGAAAAGATTGTTGTTTTTCCATTTGCTAGGCTTTGTTGCCTTGTCAAATATCCATTGACTATAGATAGATGGTTTAGTCTCTGGGTTCTCAATTCTGTTCCATTGGCCAGTGTGCCTGTCATTGTACCAGTACCATGTTGTTTTGGTTATTACAGCTGTGTAGTAGTTTTTGAGATCAGGAAGTGCTATGGCTCCTGCTTCATTCTTGTTTTTCAGAAGTGCTTTGCTTATTTGAGGTTTCTTTCCTCGCCATATAAACTTGTCAATTATCTTTTCAATCTCTTTGAAAAAGGAATTTGGTATCTGTATTGTTTGTGGTTGTTGTTATGCCATTGAATTGCTTGCAATTCATAGTGACCCTATGTACAACAGCCCTGAAACCTGTTCTATTCAGTGCCAACTTCATTTTCTCTGACACACTTAGCCCATTACCCCAGTCACTTAATCAATCCATCTCATCGAGGGTCTTCCTCCCCTGTGCTGTCCCTCCACCCTCCCAAGCATGATGTCCCTCTCCAAGGACCAGTCCCATCTTGCAACATGCCCAAAGTATGTCAGACAAAGCCTCATAATCTTTACCTCTAAAGAGCAGGCTGGCATGTAGATTGCTTTTGGTAGCATTGTCATTGTGTCATTGTCACTATATTGAGTCTTCCTATCCATGACCAGGGAATGTTTTTCTATTTATTTAGTTCTTTTATTGTTTCTTGAAAGCAAGCATATCAGTTTAAAGACTAAAATGTGCTTGATGCAAGCTATGGTATTTTAAGTTACTTCATATGCATTAAAAAGTTGGACAATGAAAAAAGATGACAGAAGAATCATCAATGCCTTTTAATTGTGGTATTGGGGAGAATATTCAATATCGCATGGACTGTCAAAAGAACCAATAAATGTGACCTGGAGAAAGTGCAACCAGTGTGTCCCTTAGAGGCAAGGATTGTGGAACTTTGTCTCACATCTTTAGCCATATTGTTAGGAAGGATCAGTCCATGGAAAAATACATCATGAAAGGTCTGAGAAAGAGAGGAAGACTTTCAATGCGGTAGATTGACAAAGTGAACTCAACAATGGGCTTCAGCATGACAGAGATCATGACAATTGCAAGGAATAGGGCAAAGTTCAGATCTGCTGTTCATTGGGTAGCTATGAGTCATAGTCAACTTGATGGCACCTAACAACAACAATATGGGAAAGATTGGTGGTTTGACCTATTATCCACTCTGTGGGGAAAATTGTGGTCGTCTTTGTAAACATTTACAATCTTAGAAACCATATGGGACAATTTTACTTTGTTCTATAAGATCAAGGTATGCATCAAGGTTGTATCCTTTCTCCATCCTATCCAGTTTATGTACTGAGAAAAGAATTCCAAAGATGGATTGCATAAAGAAGCATCAGGATCTTCACCCTGAAACCCACAGCGTCCCTTTTCAGCAGGAAGTAGCTAAGAGAATACGCCATCCCCTTTTCCTTATGACTCAGGGTGAAGTCTCTC